>NC_134705.1:160832753-161183753 GCF_043290135.1 Rhipicephalus microplus | reverse complement strand
CGCGACCTGCGGGTCAGTAGCCGAGTACCTTAGCCACTAGACCACCGCGGTGGAGCTACTCAGTATCGTTGAACACATTTTTTCTGAGCGCACATGTAAATTCCGTAAATTGTGATAAGGTTGCGTGTTAGTCTACAGTAGGACATCTTTGGGACATCCCGTGGACATTTTTGAAGTAACGTTTTCTGTTCATTGTGCTTAGTCGTTGCGTGTGTGTGTTCATAACTGTCCTTGTTGTACGGACACTATGTCCAATCGTTTGTCACGTACTGCGACTAAATAAACTTTCTCTAAACACGTACGTCGTCTCGAGTCATCGCGCGACCCACTTTCCGAGCATGCGCCCTCACATCCGCGATGGAATTTCGCCCACCGCTCTGTACTTTGTATACACTGACATAATTCTCGTGACCGAATGTATTCCTCTCGAAACGCGGGCGAAATTTTCCACTTTCACCAATACGCATCTAAACCCCCGCTCCGCAGTCGGCTCACGGAATGTCGCACACGGTGCCGAGAAAGAAACCTACCCGGAGGGAGCTGATCCTTCATGGGGTGCAAGGCAGGTCGCATTCGGCTGATCGGGAGCCGCGCTCGGCCGATCGGTCCTCGACGCTTCTCAAGATGTGAGAAATTAAGCGGCGATTCAGCGGTAAATACGATAGATGTGCGGCAACGATGAGCTTGTATTACGTAACGTTGCAAATGAGGTCCGCCTCGGTGGAACAGGAGGCTTGGCTGCTGAACAGATGGTCGCGGGTTCGATACCGGCGGTGCCGGTCGCATTTCGATATAGCCGAAGTGGCAGGTACCCGTGTCCCATGCGATTCCAGTGGACGCTAAAGAGCACCGGATAGCCGAAATTTCCGGAGCCCTCCCACTAGGGCATCTCGTAATCGTTTTGCCACGTCACCTCAGAGGTCCAGGTGAGGTTTTTTTGGGGTCGCAAAGCAACAGGGCTTTTGGCAAAACACCGCCGCTGCTGCTAATAGCGATGATGAATATTCAAACATGGCTTATACCCTAATCAGTTGTATCGACCAAGAAGCTATTATGTAAATCTTCGGGACTTTTTTAGTATTCAATATCTACACCCTCCCCCCCCCCCAAAAAAAAAAACAATGTACGTAAAGCGGAAGGAGTGCAATAATTGTTTTTCACTCGTTCCGATCAGTCAGTATAGTCTTTATCTTGGACAGAAATTAACGTGATTAAAAAGAATCACAGCATATCTACAGAGTGAATGATGATGAGTGGGGCGAAGCGTCTGTCAGCCCGTCCGTGCTTCCCTCCGTCCGTTCGTTCTTGCTTCCGTCCGTGCGCGCGACCATCCGTGCGTCCATCCATGCGTCCGTCCATGTGTCCGGCCGTTCATGCGTCCATCCGTCCTCGCGTGCGTCCATCATGCCGTCCATCTGTCCGTCCGTCTGCTAGTCTTTCTGTCCGTCCGTGCGTCCATCTAGTGAACACTCCAAGTACAGATACCTCCCATATCGCATTACCTGTGGCACATACCCGCTCTAGAACGGGCATGTGCCACCCAGACTCATAAGGAGGTTCGCCCCTGGAGATCTTTTTCTGGTTAAATTATTTCTTCAGAAATATTATTCACGCAAGTAGGAATTTTATTCGTTTAGTTTCATGAAGGCAAGTACAAAGGGCATCAAAAGCGTTCTTGTCGCTCAAGCTCAAGCTCCGAAGCACCGAATCTGAAGAAGAAGAAGAAGAAGAAGAAGAAAAAGAAAAAGAAAAAGAAGAAGAAGAAGAAGAAGAAGAAGAAGAAGAAGAAGAAGAAGAAGAAGAAGAAGAAGAAGAAGAAGAAGAAGAAGAAGAAGAAGAATATTATTCAAAAGTGGCGTATACTTACTCAGAGGGATCGGCCAAGAATTGATTACATGAGTTAATTAGACATTTTTATGAGAACAATAGCGTTCGTAAAGCGAAAACAGTGCAATAATTGTTTCTTCCTCTCCTTTACAGCAGACCGCGTAGTCGTTCTTTTGACTCGAATCAACGTGATTAAAAATTAATAATGATAAAAATTTATAACTCTTTCACGTTAAACAATTACTGCACTAATAAGGCACGAATAGCCAGGAAAGAATGTATAGTCCTTCTCCTTCTCTCCAGGCCCAAACCCAACACGTGCTCGCTCTCGAGAAGGACAGTGCTCGCACTTCTTTCTTCCGCGACCACTGGCCCACACATTTCACCCACTACAACGGTCGGCAATGTGATGGTTTTGGGGCGTGAAACCCCAGATATCGTTATTGGTATTGCAAATTGAAGTGCAATCAGGCGACGGTTTGTAGCCGCCGCGGCGGTATACTCCGGTTACGGTGCTCTGCTGCTGATCGAAGGGCGCGGGTTCGGTACCCGCGCTCTTTCGTGATCCCGCACCGGTCAGCGCGCATGGGTGGATATCGTTGATACAGCGCAACAGTAGTGAGCAACAACAGAGACAGCACCTAAATGAAAAGGCAACAGCAAAGAGTGCTGTATACGTCATTAAGAATGAAGGAACTCGCTCACATCAAGCCCTCCTGGTCGTATTTACTTGTAGGTGTGAGACATCATCATCATCATCATCATCATCATCATCATCATCATCATCACCACAAGAATGCCCTTCAAGAGTCGAAGTCAGAAATGGTTTCATTCAATGATAAAGCAATTTCAAAATTCGTGTATACAGAATGGAGGCCCCATGGTCAGAGACTGCATCGGGAGCTCTGTAACACGTTAGTGAATACGGAACAAAAAAAGATTGATGCAGCAAATAACAGTACAGAAAACAAGCAATGAAATACATCACAGGAAAGAAAAACCTCGAACTTTAAGAAAGAATAGCAGAAAGCAGCAAAGAAGAAAAAAAAATAACTCCTGGATAGTTGGTACTGCTTGGATTTTACATCCCAAAACTACGATATGGTTATGAGTGGCCTCTAAAAATGTCGACCTAAGCGACCCTGAAGTGCGACATGGTTTTAAACGAAATATTATAAGGCATTACTGGTATCCTTACTATAGTGAATAGAGGTGAGAAAAAAAGCGCATTTTTTTCGCTTTCATTGCTTCCATTAACCTTTATAGACTCGCAGAACTGGGCGTTGTTCGTTCAAGTGAAAGAATGCATTCTTTGCACCGGCAACGGAGTACATCGTTTCCTCGGAACACATTCGTGTTCACATGCAAGGCCCAGCCGAAGACACACACCGTGACTGGCTCAAGAAGTCGTTACAGTGGACTCATCGTCGACTCCGGGCACGTCTTGGGACAAGAAGAGAGGCGCGGCTAACTTGAAAGCGGGTTCTCTTCAGCGGCTTAAGCGAGACCTTCTAACGAAGCAAGCCCATCGACCATCTTCAGGGTGTGGAAATTCGCTCCTCTCGTCTCTTTTGTTCATTTTTTTAATTCCATGTGTCGAATATCTCGGCATTTTATTTATTCCAAGCGCACCACCGTTGGTTATTCGGTGAGGTACGGCTCTCTTTTCTTAGAACCAGACACCGGTATGTCGTCGGATTGCTGAAAGGAAGGTCATTGCTGCGCCGTCTTTTTTTTTTCACCCTCGCACAACTGCGCATAGGCGCACAACAATCGCCTGATCGACCACCATATATACGATCTCCATAAAAATACGCCAGCGTCTTACAGGACGAGCATCGCTGGCCCTTTCTCGGAACTGACGACCTTTGGCATCCGCCTGCGTTTTACAACGTATACGTTGTAAAACGGAGGCGGAAATCCTCCCCGACATGGTCACCTTTATCTTCCGTACCTTTTTGTGATCCATGACACCGCAGATTACAGCTAATTTTTAATCGATTTACAACGGCCCATCGATAAAATGAAGGGACTCAGTGCGCAGTCTTCTATTTCTCCAGATCCTCCTCCTCCTTGTTTTGTGTGATTATGCCATGATAAGCTACACTGTCGACACTTGGGGCCAGTTGGTACGGGATTCAAGATGAAAATAGAGATATTCAAGAACTCTTGTTCCATCTGGAAAAAAAAAGAGGGCATACCAACTTTGCCTGTGTGTGCCTGGTGTACTGCACTCACACTTCTTTCTTTCTTTCTTTCTTTCTTTCTTTCTTTCTTTCTTTCTTTCTTTCTTTCTTTCTTTCTTTCTTTCTTTCTTTCTTTCTTTCTTTCTTTCTTTCTTTCTTTCTTTTTTCTTTCTTTCTTTCTTTCTTTCTTTCTTTCTTTTTTTTCTTGCTTTCTTTCTTTACGTAAAACCCCACAAATGAATCATCAATTCATTCTGGGAATAGGACCTTCATCCGCGTGCTTAGCAGCGCTTTATACCTGTTTCTACAGACGGCAACGGCGCATCATGCGGTCATATCTAGGACACAGTAAAATGTGACAGCGTTGAAACGACAAATCTCTCTGGTAGTCTCGGCAAAATATCGGTTTTTCATGCCAGTGACAGTGCGTTGCCGACAAATTCGCGACAAAGAGACAATCAGTTATTAGAAAACGGCGCGTACAAATAGGCAAGTCACTTGCACATATCTGTGGGTCTTTGAGTACGCCAGTATTTTCGTACACTCGTAGGCTCTGGGCTTTTTTCTTTCAGTTAAAGGAGTGTTTAGAATGCGCAGTTCAGGACGGCTCGCTTCTCTACCATAGTTGAGTAGGAAGTACTCGAAATCATTAAACACTTATCTAAACACACATGTTCAACAACATATAACGCGTAAACACAACAGACATAAATGCAACGTGCCCTGTCCGGTTACTACGTTTATCTTCTTGTGTTCATAATCATCATCATCATAATCATCATCATAATCATGTCTGCACCCACTGCAGGGCAAATGCATCTCCCATGATCCGCCAATAAACCCTGCCTTGTGTTTTCCGTCGCCACGTTATCCTTGCGAACTTTTTAATCTCATCGGCCCATTTCACTTTCTGTCTCTCCTTCATGCGTTTGCCTTCTCTGGGAATCCATTTAGTTACCTATAAGGACCAGTGGCTATATCTGTATTTTTAAGGCAAAATACCTAATTTCTAATACTCGCGTCCGCCGTGGCCTGGAACGGTGCCAGCTGTGTTCTTCAACACTCTATCAGCAATCACGTGATTGCTGAGGTCGTAAAAAATAAACTAGCTAAAAAGAACATTGTACAGTCATTCGAATGGCGACGGGCTTTCGCCGTGCACAGTTTGGATTTTTTTAAAGTGTCCTCCAATTTTTTTTTTTACATAAGCTGCACGAGAATGTCTGTCTGCTGATCGCTTCCGATGATGTCTGTTTTTCTGAACGGTTTATCTCTCAACCCAGTTTACCTCTATGTCGTACACGCCAGTCATCTTCGTAATAAGTGCGTCCTGGCTCGTATCGCATGGTCATGCAGCGCTCAACACAGACTCAGAACAATCGCGACGCGTTTCTTTGGTTCTAGTGGTGCTGAAATCCTGACGTGCTACGCAATTTTTCAGCCAAATCTGATTCTTGGCCGAGTTGGTCCATGTATAGGAATGCTGAAACCGCTAAAAAAAAGTCACCCGCAGAAAGTCGCACAAATACAGCGCTGACTACATCTACATTTGTGCATCCTTCCGTGGGTTCTGTCTCTTTTTTCTCCGCTGCTTTATCTTTCACTGTGAATGTCTCCGACTTCGCCCTTTCTGTCCTGTCCTACTTGTCTCTGTCTTGACCACCTTGTTCTTTCTGTACGTGTCCTTCCACCATGTACAGCGTTGGTCAAAAGTTCGCAGGTCACGCTACCATCAAAATACATGGGATGGTGGCCTGGAAACTTTCGACTGTATGTATGTATGTATGTATGTATGTATGTATGTATGTATGTATGTATGTATGTATGTATGTATGTATGTATGTATGTATGTATGTATGTATGTATGTATGTATGTATGTATGTATGTATGTATGTATGTATGTATGTATGTATGTATGTATGTATGTATGTATGCATGTACGTATGTATGCATGTATGTATGCATGTATGTATGTATGTATGTATGTATGTATGTATGTATGTATGTATGTATGTATGTATGTATGTATGTATGTATGTATGTATGTATGTATGTATGTATGTATGTATGTATGTATGTGTGCAGAGCTCGTGTGTATTCAAACGCGCGTGGGCCGCTGCAATACACAGCGGAATGCGTTTACTTTCACATAGCGTGTTTCTTCTCCATCTACTGACGCGCGCGCAGCATACCAATACCACGACATTCCATTAAACAGCGTCAGGTGCCCAACGAACGTCGCCTAACCAAAATACCATCGATGAGGCGAACCTCAATGACGGAAACTGCTCCCTCGAAAGAAAGAAAGAAAGAAAGAAAGAAAGAAAGAAAGAAAGAAAGAAAGAAAGAAAGAAAGAAAGAAAGAAAGAAAGAAAGAAAGAAAGAAAGTGCTGAAGTGCAAACAGTGCTGGCGACGCCACGTGGTCATCCATGGCAACGGCTCCGCCTCCTCGGTCACCAAGTGCGCAAAGCGGAGCTGTCGCCACCCGCGCCGGTACAAACTGCATCTCTTGTTTTCTCGTTATAACTTCAACCGAGAGATGAAAGGAAAAACGCAATTAAGGACTCAATTAGTCATGCGTGGGATGCGAAGCGTCTGCTTCTGTACGTGCCGGAAGAAAATGTCTCTGGAACGCCGACTTCAAGGAGACGAAAAAAAAAAAATGAAGACGATGATCGAGAATGTCGCGTCGCCTAAGGCGAGCTGGATAGATGCCACCGCACCGCGTACACGAGGCGACAGCATGCTATGATCTTTTCGATTAAACTGCGCACGCGCCTGCTTCCACGTGTACGGAGTGTCGCAGAGATTGGGAAATATGTCACGAGACGGCCATTAATCGAGTGTCACGTGTCCGCCAGGGGGCGCCACCACGTGTTGCCTGCGTATAAGTGTACACACTCGCACGATCGCAGGAAAGCGTTTCCTGTGCCCGAGGATACACATGCATTCGTTTTCGGACAGATTCTCGCGGTAACGCGCAGTTGTTCGTTTTGAGCCCCGTCGTACGGTCAATTCGCCGATGATAAATGTTTCGAAGGATGGAGGGGGGAAACGCGCGCGGACATTTGTTATTGAAATATTGGCACTATTATAGGACCGCGCGGACAAACGTTTAAATGACAGAGAGCAAAAGATTCGGTACCGATTTTTATTTGGTTCTTAAAGGGAAAAGAAGAGAAAAGTGAGCTCGTAACTGTCTGCACCAGGTGCGACACCTTAATAGTAGCTCACAAAGGATGGGAGTAAGGAGGGATTACAAGGATAGAATATATATATATATATATATATATATATATATATATATATATATATATATATATATATATATATATATATATATATATATATATATATATATATATATATATATATATATATATATATATATATATATATATATATATATATATATATATATATATATATATATATATAAATATATATAGGAAGGACAGAGCGAGGCGCAAGGACAGCGAGCGATGGAAGTGAAGAGAAGATAGGAAAGATGAACACGGTCGCAGAAGTCCGAGAACGGGCACCACTCGACGAGAGCTCTTGTCGGCGTCAGGAGATGACATAGGGCGAATCCAGTCGGCCAGAGCTACACTGTCGTCGGTGGTCGCGAGGGCACAACCGGTCGGCACGAAATCCAGTGAGCGAGTCCCGCAAAGCTCTGCAGCAAGGCGATAGAAAACACCGGTCTACGTAGATTGCGTGCTCTTCTATGAACTTCAAGTATTGAGACGCCAAACCAGGGGATATTAACTGCGTCACGTTTTAGAGCTGCGTCTCTCATAATCATATCGTGGTTTTGAGACGTTAAACCTCAGATATCAGCATATCAGCATCAGCATGAAGTTTTAGAGTTAAGTTCTTAGGCGCGCGTTGAGCGGCGCCACCGTAACCAATAGAGCAAACGAGGACGAAAGAGAGCGAACGCGGAGTCTGTCCACACCACGAGCCACTGCAGCCTCCAACCTCACGCTTTCATCCTCCGTCACTCTGGCTGGCCCCTCCTCCATGTGGAGCTCTTTCGCACGCAGGGCTATCACGTGCACAGCGACTGACCTCACTTTTGCTAATATGGTTGTTGGTGTTTCACTTGGTTCACGACGCTTGCAATGCACCGTGTGGTGTGTGTAGCGCCTGGGCGCTGCCAGTTTCCATGGCATTGTGTCAGGAATATCACATGGCTACAACGGCGGATAGCTAGAACTTCAAAGATAGTTGTTGCACCAACACGAATCTGTACTAAAAGTTGACATTAGACAATACCGTAGCTACCGACGACTTTCCTTTAGGATAAGATGTTGTAGATTTCGAGGGCACCCTAATGGCGGACAATCCGTCTTCAAAATCATCATCATCAATATCGTACTCATCATCATCCAAACTACGCCCATTGCAGGACAATGACATCTCCCATATTCCGCAATCAACCCGGTCCTGTGCTTCCTGCTGCCGCATTAAACCAGCAAACTTCTTACTCTCATGTGCTGCCTCCCGCTTACGCATTGGCCTTCTCTTAGAATCCAGTCACTTACCCTTGAAGGAGCACTAAATGCAAATACTAAGTCGATGTTGATTGCTAAAATTCTGGTGAAGAAACCTCGTAGTGCTACTTTTGTGCCAAAGAAGCTGTTAAATTGAAATAAAATCACGTTTCATTGGTCTGCATCGCGTTAGCACACTTCAGATTACCCGCTTCAAGCAAAACGGCTCACGTCACTGTTGCCGTGCACAACGTTGCCCGGCTTTACTGCGTGGCCGCCGAGATTAGTAGCAGCAGAGCGAAAGCAGCGGGAGCCACAGCAGCTACAAGGGCCGTTGAAGAATTTCCTGCCATGACCTCCCAGATGGCAGGAGTGCTTGGTTCAACTGGGCCCCGCTAGTCGGCAGAACCTGTCCAGTTTAACCAGGCGAAAATTTAACTTTTGAGCCACTTGCGTCATTCCCTATAGTAACGTTCGGCGGTTCCTTTTCCATGAATCAAACATAAACGATCAAGGAGCATTTTATTACGTCTCTCGACGCACGGAAGGATCTTTACTCAGTGCAGCTAGTTCAATTACAAGTGATTAGTCGTAGGCGGCAACTCTGACATCACCGTAGTCATTTTGCGAATGTCGTACTCGGGGTGCATGTGTTGTGCATTCGCATTAGTTTCCCGTTAATTAGGGCACTGCTGTTGATGTTGTCGTTTTAAACGTCATACATTGAGCTTTCATTCTGACATAAATTGTTATTTCAATTTAGTGTCCCTTTAATGACTAGCGCTTATCGTGCCAACGCGCTATTTGCCCGGCCCATATCAATTTATTCTTCTAGATTTCAACTACGATATCCTCGACCCCCATTTGTTCCCTGACCCACTCTGCTCTCTTCTTGTCTCTCAAGGTTACACTCTACTGTTTTCAATCATGCTTCCAATCAGAGAGGCTTGAATTCAGTTCAACTTGAATTCAAGCCTCTCTGTGAGTTATTAAAGATGGTCAAAAAGGGAGCGAGTCACTGATGAACACTACATGATGGTATAAACGTGTTTGTCAAACAAAGGACGTTTCATTGATGTGCGCTATTTCACGGTATTAATAGTGACAAAACTAGCAATGCGTCATTTACGTGTTGTTAATACCATCAGATGGTATTGACAGCAGTCAAACGAGGAACATTTAGTCGGTGTTCACTGCCATAATGGTATTAGCGGTGGGCAAGCAAGGAACATGTCGTTGGCGTGCGCCATCTGACGGTGCGCCATCCCACCATTTTCACCTGCACATGGCCTCCGAGATGCCGGGCGCGCGGCAGGTTGCCGCGCGCCCGCCATCTCGGAAGCCATGACCTGCCGTATGTTCGCTCAAGCTCACCGCACATCGAGACTCTTAAAAAGATCACTGAAGTGAAACAACAATATAAAATATCATTGCTATCACGAGCCGAATCAAGATATGGTTATGAGGATCGCCATAGCGGAGGAAATTTTGACCATCTGGTGTTCATTAACGTGCACACTGACATCACGCATTTCAAGATTCTCTATAGCCCTTCGCGTCCATCTAAATGTGACTGCCGTGGCTGGGATCACACCCGCGACCTTTCGGGTCAGCACCGCTACACCAGCATGACCGACGGCGAATTGCTATTGGCGCGTTGGGCATACCGTTAATTAAGTCGATGTTTACCATCAGTGGCTGAACGGGTGACTTCGTGTACCTTCGCCAGCCAATAAGAAAAACGCTCTGGGGGACCAAAGTGTCGCGAAATCAGGGCGCTGGACGGGGTAAGCAAGTCATGCGTGAAGGCTCGCACGAAGAACACAACAAATGCACAGAGAAAGAGTGAGAGGGCTACAAAAAACAAACAAGATCGGGTGACCATAGTATACTCGAGGACTCACTCTCACGGAGTGCGAAGAACCGAAGCTGCGATAGCGTTAATTCGCCCGCAAACCTCCGACGTCATTAATCTCGGCGTAATTGAGTTTACCTCGCGATGCGTGCCCCGCGCAGCCAATGAACGGTCCACATTGTGTACTGTTCTGCGTAACCACGTGTGGTCGAAAATGCCCGACGGTTGAGGCAGCGACATATCCCGATACGCTTCGCTGGGCATGCTTGATGAAGCGCATCCGATCACAGCCTAATCATGCTCTTTCTTTCTTTCTTTCTTTCTTTCTTTCTTTCTTTCTTTCTTTCTTTCTTTCTTTCTTTCTTTCTTTCTTTCTTTCTTTCTTTCTTTCTTTCTTTCTTTCTTTCTTTATTTATTTCTTTCTTGTGCGCTCCGTGAGAAGCGCTGTACAAGGGCAACTTCCAATGATTCCACAGCATCCCGAGGCGTTGAAAGGGTCATTTATGCATCTTTTTTTGTTTTATCAATAGAACGATTAACGTCTTGCTGACGCATAGTGTTTCGGTTGAATGAGTATTCGAGCCAGATTAAGGTGATTAACAAGAATATTGCAGCATTCCATCCAGATTAAGGCGATTAACGAGAATACTGTAAGTTTTGTGGGTCGCCTGGTGTACATGTTGACAGTGTGAAGGTTACCTATCTGTGGTTTTACGTCCCAAACCCACGCTATGATTACGAGAGACGCTGTACGAGAGGGTTTCGACAGTTTCGACTATCTTGTGTTCTTTAACAAGCATTGACATCTCACACTACACGGGTCTCCACCATTTCGCTTCAATCGAAATGCGACTGCCACGGCCGGAATCGAACCCGCGACCTTCCCTTCAGCAGCCGAGCACTCTCTATAGCCACTGTAGTGTGAAGGTTTCTGCAAGCCTGGATTTTTTTGTCTAGTGCTGTTGTTTGTCCCTGTGCTCGCGTCTGTATATCTTGCGGGAACTCGTCGTGGTAGTCTTGTGTCATGCTCGACTGCAGACTCGAAATTCGCGGGATCGAATATGGACCACGGTGGCCGCATTTAAGTAAAGGCAAATTGCTGGAGGCCCGTCTGTCTTAGATGGAAGTGCGCGTTCGAGAACATCAGGAGGGCGAAATTTTCCTCGGCGCTCTGCTATACGGCGTCCCTCGAAATCGTGTTGTAGGTTTGGGACTTCATACCCAAACAATTATTCAATTCTTTCCTTCTTTCTAAAGATTAGAGACCGGAGGCCGTGTGAGGGAAACGTACGATTAATGCACGGAACGCTGAGGCGTCGAAAGGGTAATTTGTCTTTTTTCGTCAGTTGGGATGATTAGCGTCTCAGTGATCGTTTTACGGTCCAATGAACATGCGGGCCAGATTACGGTCAATTAATAGAGAGAGAGAGAGAGAGAGAGAGAGAGAGAGAGAGAGCGAGAGAGAGAGAGAGAGAGAGAGAGAGAGAGAGAGAGAGAGAGAGAGAGAGAGAGAGAGAGAGAGAGAGAGAGAGAGAGAGAGAGAGAAGTGATAAGCGACCCGCATGTACTGGGTGACAGATTGGAGCGAAAAGTCGTCGACTCGCGTGAAGTCGCCGAGGCACATTCCTGAAGGCAACTTCGATATAATTCTCTGCTTCCCTTCAAGCAATGAGTATACTCTAATTAATCATAGTTGCGGGTTTATATAAGTAATTGTGGCGTTGCGCTATAGAGGGCAACGTTGAAAGCTCGTCCTTCAGCATACACCGTGAAACAGTATACTTAATTAACTTAATTACCTGTTGCTACGCGGGCCTTTAGGTGATCAGCGGGGTGAGGACCGAAGTACCAGGAGCGTAGCCAGAAGTTGTCTTTTGTCGGGGGAAGGCGATTAACCACTCTACGTATCTTCGTGCACGTATACGTGCGCGAGTATCTTCAAGCGAGTGTATACACGTGCGAAATTGAAAAAAAAAGAAGTTCGCAAAAAATTGAACTCACTCCCCTCCCTCCCCCTCCTGCCTACCCTCCACCCCTGTCAGGTACACACACATGTCTTGCTGCGTGCCACCCCTTCGCCTATCATGGTCGTCCGGAGACTTCTATGCAGCAGCTTATCGCTACTATGAAGTATAGCATAGTAGCAGTAAGTACTATGCATACAAGTACTAGTACTATGTACTAGTGCTAAATACTAGTAGCAATAAGTGCTGTACATGCATTATCGATATGCAACACAACTTGTTAGGCACTCTCGTGTCTCGCACATGCGTGTGAAACTGCCTTAATACGACATTGCCGGCCAGCTTTGTACGTTACGCTGAAGTTACTGAAATATTGCCACTCTTTTCACATCAGTGAAAGCAAGGCTGTCTGTGCTGAGTACACCCCCCCCCCCCCTAACATGGGGGGGGGGATTATTACTTTTCTGCAGAAAGTTCTGCGGACGCCCTTGTACGCTACCGTCAATACTCTCGACTGAGAACAACGACAACTGCAAAAACTAAGTTTCGACTGCGACGATAGTTATAGCGCGAGAAGAAAACGATGACACAGAGACAAGAAGGACACTTCTTTTCTCTGTGTCCTCGTTTTGTTCTCGCGCTATAACTATCGTCATGCCATACCAACTAGCCCAAGCTGCCACACTTCGACTGCGAGTTCTGTAAGGCATAATGTACCGTAGAACTTGTTTTTTTTTTCGTATCACCTTTGCTTTACGTCAGTACTGCGGCCACGACGCTTGAAAGAGTTGGAGAGAGAGAGTGAAAAAAAAAAGAAAACGGAATCGCCTATCCGATATATACCTCTCCTGCGTACGTGAAGCTATAGCTACACTGAGCAAGCTCACTGCGTCTGCAGGCAAGTTCCATTAGCATTATCACCGTTCTGTCTACTGGCGTTCTTTTTTTCAGAGGATGTGTAAAGGTAGACCAATTGATCTCAAAAAAAGGGGAAAAAAAGAAGATGAACGGTGAAAGGCGCCGCCTTCTCTATCGAAGCACTCAAAAAATAATAAAAAAAATTGGCAGCATATCCACGGAGTGAATGACGGAGAGTGGGGCGAAGCATTTTCTCCGTCCATGCGTCCGTCTGTGTGACTGTCCATGCGTCCATCCGCCCGTCCGTGCGTGCGTCTGTTCGTGCTTCCGTCCCTGCGTTCGTCCATGCATCCGCCCCTGCGTCCGTTCATGTGTCCGTCCATGCATCTGTCTGTGTGTCCGTTCGTCCATCTATTCAACTCTCAAGTAACACCATCTCGCATCTTTTCATAATATATTCCCCATATAGATGCACCGCCATTCAACGGACATTCCAAGGACTGAACGAGAGAAGGCACACGCACACTTTCTTACGGCTTGCGCTTCGTGTCTACTTCCCACCTTTAACCACCTCGAGCTCATGGTATATACTAGTTCACTGTATTCATGGCACTGCGACCCAACGCTCGCTAAACCTTTCTAAAACTAAGGAGGTTACACCCAGTGAGTATAACGTAGCAACCCTTTCTTGTCAGACCATTTCTCGTGTCCGACACACAATGATTTACGACACATGGAAACGGAAGCGTTCAAGAAATTTTTTTTCCGACATCTGTTCGCTTGTTTCTGCCGAGTTTACCGCAGTGGTGGCTACATGGTCAAAATGTCTGCTTCCAATGCAGGAGGTGCTGAGCTCGGGTTCCTAGTTCCGACCGGGAACCAACTTGGTTTTCCCTATGGGTAGAGGAGTACACTGATCTGGCACTTGGTTGTCTCTGGGTGCTCACGTAGAAAGGTATAGCCCTATACGGTTCTGCGAAGGCCCCCGTGCGCACCTTAACCCACCACAGTCTTGGTGAAATAGTTAAGCATCCGCCGCTGCTGTGGGAGGCAGAGAATCGCTGCCGCCAGGCACCAACTGGTTAAATAGGTACAAGCGCACTTCCTGCGTGGTACTCGGCAGAACGAAGTTGTGGTCGCTTGGGAGGGCACCCACCCCGTGGGAAATTGGCGGCATGGGACCGCTAGTCCTAAAATTAAGGTCATCCTCCTTTTTTTTTTTGTAAAGCTTTTTTTCGTTTGGAAGTCATAGGCTTGAGGCATTTCCAAGTGGCCGGCTTAGGCATAAATCTCGATTCGCCTTCAGGCCTATAGGTAGGATTTAAAATTGCGTGTTAAGCTGTAGAAGACGTGACGTGACGGATCTTGTAGGTATCGATTAATTAATCTCTCGTTATCACACCTGGATGTAGCGGTGCGTCGGTCTTTACCTCTAAATGGGACGGCAGTAGCAGTAATGAAAATATGTGGGGTTTTCACGTTTCTCTGCCGCGCTTTGAGAGACGCCAAAGTGCAGGTCTTCCGAAAAATTTCGACCACCTAGCGCTCTTGAAAGCTCACTCACACTGCACAGCACACGGAGTCCTCAACCGTTTCGCCACCACCGAAATTCAACAGCCGGGGCCGTGATCGAACCAACGAGGAACGGAATTAACAGTGTAGGCCTAAGCCACTAGGTGATACGAGGAAGCCATCGTCATCGACAATTGACTCGTTACAAGCGCCATTTTATTAAAAGCGAAACAGCGAACTGACATCGGTAATTCTTGTGCTCTGCCCCAGGGTACCATCTAACATTATCTTTGCCCTCCCCCCCCCCCCCCCCACATGTTGTAATGCGCAACTACGCGGTCACACCAAATCGACTGGGGTTCTCACTCATCACGCGCAACAATCGCCAGGACACTCGTTCTCCAAAAAGAAAACGAGCACCAGAAAACGTGGGTGAGTTACTCGTTTGGCATTTTTTTTTTCCTTCAGAAGTGTATGTTTAGAAGAATGTTAGACTATTTTAGAGTGTGTTTAGAAACAGCGGGTAATGATTCAGAGTACTAAAGGTACTTTAATATGGGAGAGCTTAAAGGCGTCCCGTCGAGATAACGAATTTCGAGTACGGTGCATAACAAACCAAGATGAAATGCTTATAAGATTCAGTCGTACTCGTTCTATGCCAAAATTAGATATTCCAGACGTGTAAGGTTTTTTCTCTAAGTCCACTCGAAATTTAGAAATTGCAAAATGAGCGAAAAACGTTTTTTTTTGCCCTCGTAGCCAATTTTTTTTCAATTGTTTCTCAATAAGCAATCGAGGTTTTTTTTTTTTTCGAAAAATAAACTTCGAAATCACTGTTCCTTGTCTGAAGCCTTTACCAAGAGTAAACTTCACGAAAACCGAGAATGGTGACCAGGACGTGGTGTTTGTTCGTACATCGAAAGATCCACAGGTATACAATCCACCTCTTTCTCTACGTCACGGTGCATGCGCACTTCCCCTGGCGTCAAAATCGCGAAACACCCTCATGTCTGCGAGGCCTTCCGTCTGGCGATACCGGTGGTCTCTCGGGTTGTCCCGGCCTTTACTAGCGTGGCAGAGAGCAGAGCAGAAAAATGGAAAAGGCGGATTTACGCTGCCGAAGCACCACTTGCAAAGCTTGTCGAGCGTATCGAGATTAAAGAAGAACGCGCTAATCAATGCTCATTGTAAGGCGAAATGCAAGGACGTTCGCCTCTCTACAGGCATGAAGTGAAAAAAAATAAATAATGCTAAAAAATAAAAAATAATAATAAAGGAGAAATTGGCTAGCAGGTTTACTATTATAGAAACGCTTCGTTGACTTCGTTTGGAGTGCCAGAAAATTAATAGCTCCCGACAGGCGTTTCGCTCTAGCGCTGTTGTTATATTCATCTCGATAGGAAGCGCAGCCACTAGTACACAGAACACACAACACAATCGCTTATGTTGTGCGTTGAGGCGGAAATGATGTAGGCCCGTGTACTCAGATTTGGGTGCACGTTAAAGAACCCCAGGTGGTCTAAATTTCCGAAGCCCTCCACTACGGCGTCTCTCATAATTATGTGGTGATTTTGGGACGTTAAACCCCACATATCAATCAATTATGTTGTGCGTTCTGTGTAATAGGGACTGCGCTTCCTAGCAAGATGAATTCTTAAACAGGCCCGATAAAATTGTTTACTGTCGTTATAACTTTGAATAAGAATACGAAGAGGAAATGATGGTGATAAACGAAACGTGCCCTGGTTGCGCCCTTCTATGGCATATGCGTTCACTTAGGGTCATTTCACGCCAAACGTCCCCGCCATTTTGGTGACCATTTCAGGTGTATATGAAAAAAAAAAGTGCGGATCTACGGCATTGAAAACAGTGAAACGGCAGAATAATTCTGAGGGAAAAAAATTGGTCCCGTGGTTGCCTTCTGAACTTCCCGGAGTGTCGTTCGGGTGTTGTTTGTGGAAAAAAATTGTTTTAAAAGTACCGCTCCTTTTTTCCCGTATCAAACTTGGTCTGCACGCTAAGTTAAAGTTGTTTTGTGAGGTGTTTGAAGCTCAGTAATATTAGTGCAATTTTACTGCCACATACGCCTCCAAGAAGTAAGCCAAAATGTGTTATGTTTGCATTTTTTCTATTGCAGTACTGCACTTTGTATGAAATGTACAGTGCGAAACCAGCAAAAGTTTTTATCCCCTGTTTTTCATATATTGATAATGTGCGTGTCACTCTGTGTGTGCGTGTGCGTGCGTACGTGTGTGTGTGTGTGTGTGTGTGTGTGTGTGTGTGTGTGTGTGTGTGTGTGTGTGTGTGTGTAAAGGTGAAGTAAGAGCAATAAGATGAATAAAAAGGAAAAACAAACTTTGCCGAGTACTCGCGGGTTATCGATCAAGCTTTTAATCTTCGAAGTCGCATGGCTTTTAAGCGCTCCGTACGCACACGTGTCTTTCTCCATTTTTCATTACATCTTCAATTTTTATTTGATATTACTTTAGCACTCTAACTTTAGCGCATTTCTTTTTTAAACTAAGCGTGAGACGGTGGAGCTTGCGTAAGTTCCTGTTTTTGCATTTCGTATCGTTTCGTTCCGCCTTTTTTTTTAAATTTCTCTCTCGCTGTCTCTCCAGTTGCAGCAGCTACATTACGACGACTCTTAGAGGGGCACATGATTCTTCGCTCGTTTCAATTCCGGACCTTTTGGTAAATAAATTTTTTTGTTTCTTCATACCTCCGTCTTCTCCTCTCCATCTTAAACTACGTTGCAGAGGATAGAATTTTCTAAGCGAGCCTAACCAAAACCAATATTGGCGTGATGTGGAAACCTTAAGTCCTGCTTCTCATTTTTGGGAGAAGAATTAACGTAAAAGCTAAAAACAAAGCAAGTAACGTATGAACTGCGGAAATTTTTGTGCTAACGAGGGCTACATTAATGTGTTCCGGAGATTTGCCGGATGTACTCTGTGCACCACGTTAAGTCTTCACAGATTTGCCCATGGAATCGAACTCAAGGCCCTTGGTATGGTAAAAGAGAGGGTCGGACGGGGAGGGGTTAACCGAAAATTATGCAGCACTCACGAATATTTGCACTTAGACAGTCGAAGCGAAGCCAAGTAGTAGTAGAAGTAGGAATCAATACGTGAATATTGCAGGACACGTGCGGTAATAGCAGCATGCGCGCTTGCACGCTTACAATTTTTCTCGAATAAAAAATTTGAGTAGAACTCACAGCTCGACGACTGCTGAAACTTGCAGCTGGCAGAATGAGAGCCCTAATTTCGTACCAGTCACAGGGGCAACTCATGCCCTAAGTGCTAAACAGAACTACCAAGATGACAAATTCGTCAATGTTTTCATAGTAAACTTTACAACTGCGTAAATTTTACGCTTATACTAGTGTGTGCCGTGATGTATATTTACTGAGGTTCTCTTCATATATTTTTCTTTATTTTGTATTTTTGCGCTTTTCCCGGTTCTTTTGCTGCATCAGTTATTACGGAATGACGCTAGCAT
The DNA here is from genome assembly GCF_043290135.1 of Rhipicephalus microplus. NCBI lineage: Eukaryota > Metazoa > Arthropoda > Arachnida > Ixodida > Ixodidae > Rhipicephalus > Rhipicephalus microplus. The sequence continues at coordinate 161,165,549 of NC_134705.1, read as the reverse complement.
GCTGCAATTTACGCTTAATGTGCACATGTTCAGTCTCAAGAGACCCCTATAGCTCATGGCGGTTTCATAAATACGGCACGTCCGAGGTGAAATTAGTCTCTGTAAGCGTGTGATTGTACGAGCAAAAGGTTAGCACTCTTCCTTTTGAACTTACCAGCTGCGAGTATACTTTTCTGGGAAGTGCACCGTCAAGGCAAATTGTGGAAACATTGTGAGTTCTGTGAGTTCTGATAGGCGCCCAGTCTGCCGATACGTTTTTTTATTGGTTCACAACGACAAAGTTAAAGAATTCGACAATGCGATAGTTGTCTGACGATGCCCCAGAATATACGGATCTATTCCACGTTTTCGCACAGTGGTACGTGCCGTCGACATAGTGAGGCGCTTGTAGTGACGTCAGCTGCTGCGAAAGTTGTCACGCGATCGTAGAGGGCGGTGGCGAGCTTTGTGCTGGGTGCCCCCAAAAAGGCTTGCAAGACATTCAAAATCGATGGAACGAAGCTTATACGAATCCACCTACTATACCCATCATTCGCACACTGACTAAAGCGCCATGCTTTGCATCTCCCATTGCCCCCAGCATCCGATTTCTCGATATTATTGTAAAACTCAGTGGCAAACGGCAGGCATACGCGAAGACAGACGGCAAAATACTTCGCATACCAGAAGGTGTCGCGACGCAAAATGGCGGGCCGTACGTGTGTGTGTGTATGTGTGTGTGTGTTTCAAGAAACGAAAACCGGACACCGATAACAAACAGCTCAACGCCCGGAGATAGAGGAAAAGTCAGCTGCGAAAATTAACAGCTCCACAGGAGAGCCCAGGAGCTGTTGCTGGGCAAAGCAGTCGTTTACCCAATCAAACTCCGAAACGGCGTTGTACGCAATATTCAAAAAAAAAAAAAATGCCGGACACCGTTTCAACGAAAAGGTACGAAAAACAAGCCAACACAAGCGTTAAGTTAAGAAGCCGGAGACGGGACAACAGCCAAGACATTAGCATGCAAAGCGACTCGTGCACGTACATGTGCCTCCATATCCCTACGGCTGCGAATTTTCGAACCGCTTACGCAAATCTATGCATGTACAAGAAAAAAAAAGGGGGGGGGGGAGATGGGGCTTATCATCCATCTAAAATGGGCGCGAAGTAAGCCTCATATTTTAGTCCCGTCAGACCTGTTCGGTCATTGTTTAATATGCAAAAAAATATGGCCATGCGAGTTTCTGATCATGATAGCGGTGGACTTGTTTATCACTTCGTGTAATATGGAGTTCGTCTGACTAGGCCTACAGAATATATCGTCAATTCCTTTGTCTTAATTCCCCGTTTGGGATGTCGTTTAATTAGACAAAGTGTTCTTCATTTGTATTCTGATTTTTCTTCGGTACTTGTCTTTGTTCTCTTTCTTGTCCCTTGTCGCACGTTAATACTCCAAGTGGTCTAAATTTCCGTAGCCCTCCACTGTGGCGTCTCTCATAATGATATGGTGGCTTTCGATGTCAAACCCCACAAACCAACCAATTCTTGTTCTTTGTCCGTTCTGTGCTTGGTGTCGATGATGAATTTTATTAGAACTTTTTCCGTAGACATGTTCTTTTCATTTCGCAGCTATTTCAGTTGATACGCATGTACGGTATATCTGTATTACTTTTTGCATGCGTACCGCCATCCATACCGTTACAGGAGCAGGAGCTTTTGTCAGGCCTCGATCGGAACCTTTGCCTTCTGCTTCCTGTCTGTTGCAAAGGGACAAATAAATTAAAATAAGTTAATTTAAAATATATCACATTCTAAGACCTGTTCAATTCTTATTACAACCTCTGGAACACCAAGGACCAAAGACCGAGTAGCATATCATTGTTTAACGTTTATGTTTCATTTTTGCATCACTTGTAGAACAATTTCTTCAGGACCAGTGGCGGATTCGGAAGAATGAGGTGGCGGCAATCGCCTTGCCCCTCCCCTAAATTGTGTGTCAGATCTCACATACCGACCCCACACATCAATCAATCAAAGCCTGTGTCATCACCCGTACCACGCTGCCTACAGTGCCTGTCGTGCTCCTCCTAATACCTATTAAACCAAGTGAATGGGACCACTATGGGCCCAAATTAACAGTACTTATGTCATGATGGGATTCTTATGATGATAGTAACTATCGAAAACAAGACTAAGGACCCACCCGCCTTAACTCCCGTTTTACTCCAAGCGCCCCCCCCCCCCCCCCTCGAAATGAGTGACTGGATTCACCCCTGTTTGGCACTCGACCAAAGCGCGAGGGAAGGTGCTAAAGTAAAACAGTGCCCCCCCCCCCCCATCTCCCCTTTATTGAAGAAAACCGCGCACGTCTCTGATTTCATACATTGATAAATAGAGGATAGAAAGCCATGCTGTAATTGTACCTAAAAAGAACTGTCTCATAGCCTTCTATACACCGTATGCATGTTCAACCCATGCACGTCTCTGATTCGATATATTGATGAATAGAGGAGAGAAAGCCATGTTAAAATTGTACCTAAGGAGGACTGTCTCATAGCCTTTTATATACCGTGTGCACGTTCAAGTTAGCCTCTTCTTAGTTGATTGATAACGCTCGTGTTGTGCAGCGGCGGTTTTTGCATTCGAGCCAAGTTCACTTTTCGAGACTTGAGAGCTGTAATATGGGCGCGCCGATGGAGGCCGAGATGACCGTGAAGTCGTGCCGTGACTGCTGTACGGCGCGGCGGCTAAGCGCAGTGAGGTCACGAAGTGGTATTGCTTTGCTCTGTGGGGTTTACTCTCGCTGAGTTACCTCACGAATTGATGGTTTTGTTTTTCAGACCGAGCATATATGCTTCGCGGTGGCGACCGGGGAATGACGGTATGTTTGTGGTATGGCAGTGCGGGAAAAACGGCGGTTTTTTTTTTTTTTGAACGGCTTGCTATGACTCATTAGTTGTGCAGTTTAAAGGTTTTACTGTGCGCGTAATGGCAGGGATGTTTTGGTTGAAGTACACTGTGTATGCACTCTGAAAGCAAATATTTTTATCATGCTAAAAAGTGTTGTGGTATTTCTTTAAAAGTGTAATGCTTGGAACATCGAGGCTCGTGGCATAAATTCCCCCTTTCCAGGCAATGGGCGCCGTTGTAGGAAACCATGTTTGTGCAAAACGCTTTCTGATCAAGATACCCTTAAAGGTATGCTAAGGTGAAAAACAATCTTTCTAGCATTCGTGCGACATTTATGACAAAATTATTATGCAATAATACTTCAACCGTCTAAAGCGATTTAATGATTTACCTTTGTTGTCCGTTGAACAACGACAACAACACTAATTGTTTACGGCTCCATATCACCTGTATTTATAATGTGCCCTGAATATGCATACATTCTATCAGTAGACCCACCAAATCTCGGGCCTCCCTTGTAAAGAAAAAGGTCGCTACGCGAAACATGCCTAAGAGACATTGTTCCCAGTATAATATAAAAGCTACTGCTATTTTTTTGTTAATGAGGTTCAGTTATAGTCCTAGTTTTGTTTGTAATACGACAAGTATTCGCCTAATCATAAGAATGTCAAAGAGGCAAGTGTAGACATGCTCAAATGACATCTGAGTATGCTATTTTTGTCAACGTACTAACTGCATTCTCATTTTTTCGGGCTGATAAAGAATACACGCGAAATATGAAAAATGAAACGTGACTATTCGCCCACCCGTAAAAGGTGGGAGTTTAGTCTCTGACTTGCTAACTCACAGGGATCCTGTTCAAGGACGCTGCTTCGGGCGTGCATTGCATTAGCGTCACGGTCACTTTTCCGATTTCGCAGGCTTTCTTTGTTAGCAAGAAAAAGGAGAAAAGTGGTCTCGCAATTCTTTTGTTGCTGGAAATATAACAGTCAGACCTCATTTTAACAAGCCTCGTAGACGTTGTCATGATTAGGTTTGTATTTGTTGAGTTACAAACACATGTATGACTAATTAACTGATCTTCACTAACGATAGAAATAATAGTGGCTTCTACAGCATACAAGGGAACAATATGCACCAGGTGTGCTTCAGAATCGACAATCTTCTTTATTCAAAATTGTGCTGAGTGATGTTTCGGAAAACCCTGTACACGCCTTAAAAGGACCCTGAAACGTTTTCTTTTTTCAAGATTTGTCATTGTTTAGCCTAGAGCATCTTCAAACCATTCACGCAGCGGATAATTATATTATACCCTCCTTCTCGCCTCTCACTGTCCTCCTGAACTCACGAGACACGCTGGCGATCGCAGAGCTCTCATGAGTGCGCTCAATGATTTTAGCTTTTACCAGTCTAGACCTCCGATATAGCAGGCAGACAGGTCGCACGCAGTCTCGGAGGCCATCACATAGTGTACCGGCAGCACACGCGCAGTCTGGGAACAAAGACGAAGATCGCGGTGTGGTTCATACCGCTTCCGACAGGTGCCGCCACCTTACCAGCCGATCTTACTTTTGTGCATTGTACAGCCCATGACGGCCAATCGGACGAGTAGTCACGGTGACCTCAAATGGCCAGAGCCTGTCGCTCTGTGAATGGGTGGTTGAAAGCGCGTTTGGCCGAGTCGCAGCGACCTGCACAGATCTTGCAGCGTTCCGCAGCTTCAAAGCGTTGTAATAAATTACACAGTTCACGCAGACAGCTTAAATTGATCCCTAAATGACCCTTAGGGGTTAGTCTACCTGCCCAATGTCTTTGTACGAAATCGCCATTACTGTCTTTTAAGGAAACGTGGCGAATAGCTCTTTTGCGCGTATATGTGGACGTGACTGTACGTGTCACTTTTGTATCCATGTGATCGCTGCGTGCCAGTAGTCATATCACCCGCCACCTGGGGTCGCAAGCCAAGCGATGAATCAGGCTAACATCTCTCGGATAGTCATTAAAAATTGTTTGCCATCTAGAAGATGATTTCTGGCTTTTGAGATAGTTGGTGCACCTGCACCGACACGTCAACTGCCATTGAGGTGCTCGTAGATGCGCAAACATGCGTTTTCAACGTGCGCCGGACGTCTGTCGTTAAAAGCGAGGGCAGACGATGGACGCGACCGCGCACTTAACCGGCTAATAACCGAAAATTAATGGGTATTACACCGCAGCCGATTGGCAGGCGTCCACGCCACTCCTGCCAAGCTTTTAAACGCTGTCACGCTGCCGCGCCCGCGATCGCACACTCAATATTCGGCTCTGCGAAGCACCCCATGAAACAAAACGATTTAAAGAGTCACGGGGTTTGACTGTTATGACGACGCCTTTTTCTAGAGAGAGAGGAGAAGGACCTATTGATAAAGTAGACAGGGACATTATCCCGTGGAAGGCTTCGGTTTGTTGCCCTGTGCTTGGGAAGGGGAAACGTTGGCGTAAAAAAATGATAGACAAGAAGTGTTTTTGACAGTAGGCACGCCAGCGTTGTCTCCATAGGTGTGCGTAAGGTTTCCCATTAGCGTGTCGGGGGGGGGGGGGGGTGTGGTTATTGTTTTATGTTATAGCACCCCATACTCTCAGTGACGCAGTCAGAAATGCTTTATGTTTCGCAAGAAAGGGAGGTGGGGGACGTGTTTGATCTGAAAGGGAAGGGGGGGGGGGGGTGAAGGCAAGTGTGGTTCAGTGTCCTTCTGTGTTCTGTGCCTTCATGGCGAAAGAAAAATTCTGAGCCAGATCTACCGCACCCTTGCTACGCTACTACATCCCCCTTCCGTTATCCCTTTGGCCATGTCCACAAGACGACGTGCTTCACAAAGGATAAAGACAAAGATAGACAATAAAGCGGTGACGTGTCATAATGGCCATGTTTTGGTGCATGGCTTTCCGTAATTAAAAATAAAAAATAAACAGCCCTTGGATTGTAACGCTGATCAACTTAGCCACTTATTAACTCTATATTGTTTGCCCACATCTTTGTGTGAATCCCTCTGTAGAGGGCCTTCGAGGCATAATAAATAAATAAACAAATAAATAATGTAAAAAAAAAACTTGCGTGGCCATGATCCTGCATTACGTATATAATATGTGGCCACCCATCCCTATTTTATTAGAGTGGAAGGAGGGAAGGCCTGCCTCTGCCTCCCACCATGCGCATGTTTATGCCTGAAACACTCTTGTAGAAAACAGACCCAAAATTAAGACACCAGTCGGCATGCGAGCGCTAACTACCAAGAAATATTTATTGAACGCCACACGTATACCACGCTGACCACCATCGCACATGCGCACACTGCTTTAAAAAAAGTACAGCTGTTTAAATGTCTGGGACTTAACGTTCCAAAACTACGATGTGATTGTGAGGGACGCCATGGGGGCATGAGGGGAGGGGGGAGCACCAGAATTTTTGTCTGTCTGGTGTTCTTCAACGCGCAGTGACATCACACATTACACGGGCCTCTACCACTTCACCTCCATCTACAAGCGACCGCCACGACCGGGGTCGAACCGACGATCTTTGAGTCAGCCAATGGGGCACCCAACCGCTACACCACTGTGGTGGACTGAAAAGGTGTACAGATGTTGACACAGGCTGAACCTAATGAAGATATATTTTTTTAGTGTTAGGCTTCATGAGTATGTGTTTCCTGCGTTCCAAAGTGTTCCAGATGTTCAATCAACATACTCTATTTTCCACGATTCTGCATACTTATATAAGCTTGTCACATCAACGGACCGCTTGAAGAGACTTCGGGGGTTTTCGTCTGCATAGTCTGAGTCTGCGGAGACTCAAAGCCTGCGTTGATTTACAGATATTTCGAATGGCGTTTATATATATATTTTTTTGACTAAACATGCTTTGATGCAGGACTAATAGCCTGCGATATTCATTCGAGCCTAATTTTTTAAGCTTATCTTCCGAAGTCTTAAACTAGGAGCAAAACAGGCCAGCCTTAAATTACACGGTTGCGCACGAGTTCAGATGCTGCCGATAGGCGCTCTAAATTTATTCTGCTGCAGATTGCACCTGCACTGCATGCGTAAGTCCGCGCTGGGTTGAACGGCCTAGTTGGCTCTACCGTTGAAATTTGTAAAACGATCGAATTAGCCAAATGCAAGATTGTGTATGCATATTTGTTCCTATTTAGTTCTGAAACTTATTTTTTTATACTAAGAACACAGTGTAAAGGGGTAGCTGTCGCCAAGAAACGACGCCAACAACTCATTCGCTTATTTATTATTTTAATAAAGAATCGTAGGCAAGATAAAGGATGGGATCCTCGTTGTGCAAAGGCTGTAAATTTCGACCTGTCTCTCTAATCCCATGCTCTCAGAGCTGTGATCGAGCTGGCCAGATATATGGCTGTTTCTTAAGCCAACACGTATTCTAGGAAAAGGCTTCGAACGTATAAATGAGGTACGTAAGTTGGTAGGAGGGAGGAGGGGGAGCGATGGCAGCGACCAACAGGCGACGTGCATTGGCGCGCCGAACGCAAATGCATTGCCAACAACTTCCCAAAAGGTCATCCGCTCTTTTGCGAATACCGCGACATTGGCGCTTACACAAATTTTATAAGACACGTGGATATGATCCGGGGTCCGTACGTGTACTGTTGGCATTGGCTGCAGTCACGCGGTTTCTTCTCGAAGATCGGCTACCGCTTGACCTACAGAAGGTCATCCAGTCATTGCCATGCCGACGAAGATTCAGTATATAAGAGGTCAGAGAAACACGGTGATGCTATCCATTACAGTGCTGTTCAAAATTAGAAAGAAGAAATGGTCGACACGAGCTGGCGCAGACTCTGCGGGTAACGAACAATTAATTGACGAGTTCGAGTTTTCCAGAAGATGGAAAGATTATCCCTCGAAGCAGTCATAAAATAAAATCGTTTAAAACTGGTCTAATGTACCTTGAGGTTAACAGCGCGAAAGTATGTACTTACAACAAACTATGGCCGAGTCAGCAACTTAGCGGGTGTGCTTTTCGTCTTTCTTGAGCCAAACTCATATTTGCACACAGATATTCCTCTTACACGCAGGGGTTAGTTCGAGCAGTTTCATTGTGTACGCCTACAATAATCACCGGTTAGCTGGGCTATGCGTATATGAACACACAATGGTACCATGTTTACCCTTGCTATATAATTGATTGAGGTAGAATGACCTCATCGAAGTATTGGAGGCTATGAGTATGTCACAACGGCTACTGGAGCCGTACGTGTCACGGTTTCGTGTGCCTTCCTGACCATCATTGCCGTGAGGGGCGCTAGCTGACGCAACCGTGGGTTATTTTGTGCACACGCCCACCCAAACACTCCCCTCACAGCCTGCTGCAATGGCTTACCTACCGTGCTGAAAGGGGCACCACGGTGTTTATTACTGGACTTATTATGAAACCATTTTACTATCTGCGAAGTTATATTGCAAAAGAAGCTGTGTGAAAATCGTGCAGACGTGGCACAGATTTCTCGTGCCCATTCGAATGTATACTGCGGATGACTTCTCCGGAAAGGAATGTCTCAGACGCACCCCGCAATCACTCATACCACCTTGTGGTTCCGGCCTCCCGGCTGGGCTGACCGCTTGGAGGAGGTGGCGCTTCAGAGACTTCGCGTTGTGGTTACCCTTACGCCATCAGTGACTGCCCACTCGCCCCAATGCTACCCCGCCATTTATGGAGGCACACGTTCCTTTTGTGACACTTCCGCATCTGCAATAAACGTGACTGTTCAGCGAACTGGGAGCGCGCGGGGGTAAACACAGACACAAAGCAAATGAGTTACTAACTAGTCCACCTTTCCATCCTATTGAAATAAACGTGACACATATGCGGTGATCATGCCCGAGTTTAGAGCAGGCACGGCGTCATCACCAGCAACGGGCCATTGTCCTGATTGCCATCCGGACTTACGATTGAAGGTGGATACGAAAATTATTGCAGTGAACCTTACTATAGACGTCATGCACGATCATTTCACAAAGACGCAGAGCGGTTATGAAGAGTCCTTCATGGTGGAGCTCTTTCAGATCAACTAGAGGATGTCTAGAAGGCTCATGACATGACCGTAAGGTTAAACCTTACTGTCCCAACTGGGAAACAACTTGCGCCCATCAAATGGTTGATGCTCAGGACATCGAAAACGTTTACCATACCATACGAATTCAACCTGTTTGTTTACGTGGGACGCGCCTTTCGGGATAATCACGTAAATAAGCTGTGCCTAAGGGCACTCTCTCGAATAATCTGACAACAAGGCAACAATGTGGCTTCAAAGTTTTCCCATTTGCGCAGCCTGCGTTTTTTCGCCACTGCAGACATCGTGTAGAATTGTACAGACATCGTGTACACCTTACAATTGTAAGAAGCCATTTAAAAAGCGCCATTTTTCTACTCTCTTTTTTTACGCATTCTCCGTCTCGCGGTGCTTTAGCAGTACAGTAGAGGGCCACAGAGTTGGCCCACATTTAGTGGCACATACGCTTTCGCCTACAGAACCTGCTTCGATATCAGTGGGGCAGGGTGGTGCTCGTTCGATTTTTGTGATATATACCGGCGCTACGCACAACCTGCTTACTGACATCCGTTTCAGCTCGGCACACAAGGCTTCGCTATTGAATGCCTCACAAAATGGACGGCACTTCATAGCCTCACGCTTGTCACGGGGGGTGTCGAATAAACAAACGCCTGTGGCATGTTGCCTTTCTGCCAACTTTCAGCGTTCTTTATTCCCACTGCCTCCGCATTCCATTCAGAGACGACATTTTCTTCACGCTTTATCGGGTATTCGTGGTATGTTGTCGCATTATACGATTGTATTTATTTAACAAAAAAGTGTTTTATGCCAGGGTCCACCGTGGCTCCGGTGACGTCATTCCATCACGTAAGTGAAGTTGAAAAATGTACATTAAAATATTGAATAGAAAAAAATACAAAGTAACGATTTGTTGCGCGGAATCGAACGAGCAACCTGTCGAATCTCAGCGCGGGACGCTAACCATTACGCCGCAAAGCGTAGTTTGCCTGCAGTTCTAATGGCAAGCCAATTGTATACGCCATGGACCGTTTGGCAGTCTTCAGAGCGTCGAAAGGTCAGCGTTTTCGTTATCAGTGGCGAGATGGCGCGATGGGATCGTGTTAGGCGCGCTCTAAAGGCCGTCACATCCACGAAGTGCCGCCCCCACCGAACGTTGTCTCTCCTGTGCACCGCTTTATCATGCTCGTAATACGGGAGAGGACGAAGGTCACTTCGCACTGCATGGTGCAAATAGCGGAGCAAGGAAAGCTGCTTCGCACGCTGCCACGGCTGCGTTTACGAAAGAGGCGTGCTGCTGACACGCGACGCAGGAAGAATTGTGAAAGTTGTTCACGCTTGTCCTGTGTATACTAGTGCGCCGTGCCTCATTCTCTCTGTTTGAGCAGCGCGCTTTAAATGTCGAGCTGTGAGTTTTTAGTCGGCGCTCGTCCTGTGTATTCTAATTTCGTGCGTGCTTTCTGCTTGAGGTGTGCGCTGCAAGTTTCGAGCGGGCTGGCCGCTCCTAACTTGACTTTGCAATTTGTTGCTGTTGCTGGAACAGTGCACAATAAACGTTCAACTATCTTTGTACAAACACGTTTCACTTTCGTGTTATACCAATTTCTATATATGGAGATCAGCTACGTTTTTTTTTTTCACTAAGGACGTCATCCTTCAGGTCTCTTATCTTCCTTTAACGGCTGAAAAATTTCGATTGAAAGGAGAACCTGGGCAGACATTTTTCAAAGAAAAAAGTAGCTAAGGAGATTGCCTGACGGGCGTTTTTATTGAATAATCCGCTACTGTTGATTGCCTTCATCACAATAATATGCTTGCTAAGGGGAAAAAGCCTAAACGTTTTGCGAAAGTCGGTGATGTCATGATTAATTAGGTGAAGGAACTCAGTGGCATTGGAACTAATGCACACTCGTGGTATTTAGCGATCAGGCACACCTGGGCGCAGCCACTTGTGACGCGAGTGCTCATTTTATTTATTCGTTAATTTACCTATTTTTTGTTTATATATTTATTTATTACTGGAGCCCACTCAAACGCCTTATTGAGGGCGGATACAAAAATACATTCAGTTGATAAATCGTACTCGTGATTTGTAGTTATATCAATACAGCAACGCTATGTACCAGGTACACCAGCTACAAAAACTAAGGTAAAAAGACATATAACAAAGCAGCAACTGAAAGCATCCGGCTTATGTACAAGCCTAGAAGTTCATACAATAAATACCAACACAGCAGAGTGCCACAGCTCTTCAAGCGTCTATACATTACATTAGGACGTAATGTTCGTAACGATCAGGCTATACAAACAGACTAGATTAGAATGAACCAAATACTGTAACGGAAGATAGGTACTGAACCCTCAATAGTAAATGAACGAATAGGGGCACGTATGTATAACTTAGCAATTTATGCTACCAACAACGTGAAAGGGTACCATTGTGCACTACAAACTCTGTCTTTTTCTGTCTACCGTGTTCGAATTATTTATTCCACAAGCGTGTCGCGTAAAACTCTTGCGTCACCGCACGCACCACGCTGTTGGATCGGGATCGTTACTCACATTACTCGATGTCGCCGCGCCATCTTACGGGGAGGTTATTTAGCTGCACTGTGTATCTTCCTCACCAGTCACGTGTTGACTGTTGCTTTTTGCTTTCACACCAGCGTTGCATTTCTTGTGCAAATGGGAAGAAACGAGACGTGCTGTGTTATGTGTAGCCTCGAAGAAGTGTGGCGCGACACCCACAGAAGGCGAGCACGACAGCAAGGAGGACGTCAATTAACGTGTGCGGGTGTAATACAATGTGTCAGAAGGGGAAATATGTAGTGAAACCTCGTCTTAAAACCAAATCGTGGTTTCGTGAATGCTTGTACACGTAGAAGAACTTGCTGCTTATCACCGCTCACTACTACTTTTTAGGAGGAACGAAGAAAGTTTCTGACTGCAGCTGTTGCTACTACTACTACTACTACTACTACTGCTACTACTACTACTACTACTACTACTACTACTACTACTACTACTACTACTACTACTACTACGACTACTACTACTGCTACTACTACTACGATTGCAAGTGACTCGGCAGTAACCCTGTATGCGGCGTGAGGTCTGCAACATCTCGTTAGGAATGAAATGAATTCAACCGCTCACTTGATGGAAGGTAATTCATTTTTCAAAATTGTTACTTTCCTACTCAATGCACTGTAGGGCTGCACCGAGCTCTCTCATGCACTGCGGATAAAATAGCGGGCTATAGGCGCAAAGGTGTCACAGCGGAGCTAGTGGTGTCTCCTAGCCAGCCCCGACTTGGGTGAATTCTAATGAACCTTGACCAGAATAGTTTGTCTTAATTAACATAACCATGTAATTTGAAACTTGGATATCTCGGGTTGTTTTGGTTCGACTACACAACTTATATAGTCCTGGTTTTGCCTTACTAGACTCGATCGTGACTCAGATTAATGAAGCTCGAATTAGTGGTATATTGACACATTCCTTCTTTAAGTTTTGTAATCGCCCCGTTACTCTCTAAGTTATGTTCAGCACAAACCGCGCGCCTGCAGTGTTTGGGAAGCGACGGGGCTGTAGCGGATGGTTTAGTTAAAATTACGCGCGCAGCGCGAATATTACAGATTATTCTGGAACTTACGTCGCCACCAGTGACAACGTTGGAATATTCGACGGCACATGTATAAATGCCGACGCCCTTCGCCGCTTGTCAGTTAATCGAGAGACGATGCTCAGTTCACCGCGCCAGTGTGTATCGCTGTAGAGTGACTTTTCGTTGACTGGCCACAAATTCGGCCGAACAAACAGCTTCATCTTCGAACTACATTGTGCTCGCTTCGTCGACGTCACGATCTCGTCAATGTATCTTCTCCGTGTGGCTTCACTAGTCTCATCGGAAATTCCGCTTGCACGGCTTGTATTCATTCGGACTATCAAGATATGGCCTAACAGGGCTCAATTATTTCCGATTCAATTAGGAGATAGCATGCTCAACTACGCTTAGATTTGGCTATGCTTATTTTGGCTCAACTTAGGCCATCTAAGTTTAACTTTGCCTAACGTGGCAATGGCAAGCTAGAAACGTTGATGATAGTTTTCAGGTGACCCAGCAGGGAATAACTAAATGCTAATAGTTCCGTTGTAACAGTGCCATTTTTTTTAACCACAACTTACTTAATTCACCCCTTTCCTTCCTCTCACCTAGGCTCAGTGGTGACTCGAACCACCGTGGTAGTTTGTGTAGGTATATACACAGTCCCACGACCTTGTCAATCGCCATCGCGTACCTTTTCCGCTTGACCGCTTTATTGTGGTGGGACGACAAACCAACGACACGACACGAGCAAGCAATGTATCGTTCGCGTACGGGGCGCGATAGGTTCAGGGGTAGCGCTAACGAGACTCGGTAGAGAACGGAACGAGGCGCGCCCACTGTACACGTCCTCCGGGGAGCCGAATGGGGTGTATCCATCCATCCATCCATCGAGCGGACCACACCTGTTTACGACATTGCCGCGTCCGGTTCGCCCTGCCAGATCCGTGCAGTGCAGGAAAGGCTTAGGAATTTAATCCCCCCTCTCCTCCCTCCCCGCATACTCACACCTCAGCCTGTGGCTTGTTGTAGTTGTGTTCGCGTGGCGCGCGAAAAAGTCATCTGCTCGCGTTTTTTTCTGCCCCCTCTTGACAACTATATTTACCAGGAAAAAAAGAGAGAAGTGTTTCGCACGATAACTTATTCGGCGTGCGTATAGGATTGCTCACCAGAGAATCCGCAAGCAGTCGGAAGCTGCATTTCGGCGCTTTATTTATGAGGTGGCCCGTAGCTATTACGTTGGAAATAAACTTTGATCCATTGATTGATTGATTGGTCATTTGATCGATCGATTGATTCATATACGAATCATTTGATCGATTGATTTACAGACAGATAGATCGATTGACCCGCCACGGTAGTCTAGTGGTTGTGGTGTTCGATTGCTGACCCGCGGGTCGCGGCGTTTAATCCCGGCCGCGTCGACCACTGTTTTGATGGGGGCGGAAATGTACTTCGATTTAGGTGCACCTTAAATAGCAGCGGGTGGCCGAAATTTCTGGTGCCCTCCACTACAGCGTCTCTCATCATGGTTTTGGGACGTTGTACCCCAGATAACTATATTATTATTATTATTATTATTATTATTATTATTATTATTATTATTATTATTATTATTATTATTATTATTATTATTATTGATTGACCTATCGATTCAAGCGGCCGAAGTGTCACCGCTGCGCCTCACTGAGACGGAATTTGCAGATGCGTCACAATTTCTGGTGATGGAGCGTGTATCGCTCTGCTGTATGTCGAGAAGGAGCACGTGCATTTTGAACCAAGTTCAACTTTCGACCCCTTACATGTCTCACGAATGTACAAAAACGTAGACTGTGTCCCCTACAGCAACTTAGGTATATATTTTGGACACCACCTATAAATCAAGTGGGCATAAAAGGTGGTGCTGTCTAAGAAATGGAAAGAAAGCGGAAGTATTCTTGCAAAGTGAATAATAAGGGCATTTTAATTACAAAGTCCAGCAACAGTTTTAATCTTGCAATAAATAAAACAGGATTCATTTCACTAAGGCAACCGAAAAAAAAAGTACCTGTAAACATGAGAGAAGGCTTGCGCTTTGGTTATATAGCTTGTACAGTGCCGTCAAGAAAAGTTGTCGCCGGGTATAGATAGCTCCTACGGTGAAGTCATGGTCGCACTTTAACAGGATACTATAGCTCACCATCATGGCGGTGTTGATGACGTAATGACAGCATAGTGTGATCGCTGGGTATGCTTTTTTTTACTGGATAATGATTCACTCATTGTTGAATGTTCATTGCATTTTTTATTGATTGTGTGCTTTGCTATTTCCAATCAGTAAGTCAGATTTTATTGCTAATTGATCATCTTGTTGATGTCTATGTTTTTTCTTATTATTTTGTACTTGTAACGTGACATTATTTCGCTACAAATCCAAACGTTCACTGCACTGTAATCACTCCTGTCTTAGCGACCAAAGGGTTGCTGGCAGTATTGAATGAATAAAAAAAGAAATAGTCGCATACCGCTTAGCGTGCTTCAGCATGATAACGCTACGGACGGAACGTTATCGGCCTACGCCCGTCAGTCACAACAGAATTCACAAGTGATGCAATGATAACATTAGCACACGTTTTGTTTTCCATGCGGTGCAGCAACATGGTGGCTTCCGTGACGTCAGTTCAGGCCATCTATAGCAAAGGAATAAGAAAATAGTCCGAGGTTCACGTGATAAATCATCCAATACAACCAGGCATGCACTCCTTACGGTCTCGTCGCACAAGCAGCGATCTAGAAGGCCCTTGGTTTTTCTCTCGCATCCTTCAGAGCCTCTTTCATTGGCGTGTGAAGTGGGATGAGGTTGATGTGAGGAAGAGAGAGAGATTATTATCTAAAGAGGGAGAGGGAGAGAAATAGAGAGAGGAACTACGCTTCCTCGGTGTCACCGGCGTTGACAGCGTGTTATTAGCGCATCTTCGCGCTCCGGGAACGTTACTTCTTTTTCTTATTTTTTTCTTCTCCAGAATTTCCCCGAGGGAATGTCACTCGATCAGGGCGTATATCGTGTTTGCGAAACCTGCCGACACGCGAAGCCACCCTCCCCTCTCTCTTATTTATTCGTCCCTACCTTTGCACAACATACGAAGAATAAAAGAACAAAAATAAAATAAACCACCATGCGATTTCGCTAGGAAGACCGATCCGCAAGGTAGACAGAGCGGTGACTTTGGCACGACGGGGCCCCTTTACGTTCTATCTTATTTATTTATTTATTTATTTATTTATTTATTTATTTATTGAGGCAGATGCTAGAAAGACCGAGCACCGTAAGTGGTGCTCATATCAGAACACTCGCTTTATTCAGTGAATAAGTAATTTATTTCTTCATTTCTTGCAGCATGCCTCGGCCAAATATTCAAAGAAAGCGGTACGCACTAAGTGTACGGTCATCAGGCAATTAAACACCAAGTTACTTTGCGAGAAAACTGAATTACCGGCCAGCCACGTATATGACTCCCTTAAAAAAGACGCGTGAACTATCTTTTGAGGTCATTATGTTTTCCTCACAAAGTAATGGGACCCAGAAGGGAGTTAACTTGACTGCTTAACTGGAGTCGCATACTTTGCAAACCAGGAACCACCGAAAAGTCGCCATACTTTTTTTAGAGTGCTGGGTTAACTGAAACAAGTATTTCCCTGTTTGTTTTCGCCGGTTAACGTTGTCATGATTTTGGATTGCTCTTTCAGTACATGGGCCCTAACGAGCTTTAGAAACTACAAAGTTAATGATCCTAGATTGTACTCTTGCAATGAGTTATAGCTTGTGCTACTGACACAGATATGTTACCTACCAAATGACGATGATTAGTTACAACCCGGTTGAAGGTGGCGGCGGCGATAAGAAATGCAAATGTTTGCCCGAGCATCGGCTTCTCCGCCATGCATGACTGCTAGTGACGCCAGCGGCGTTTGTAAAAGAAATGCGGAACTCTGCTACCCAAAATAATTGGCCGCGTGTCTGCGTGCCTCGCTGCAAATGTAATCGAAAGACGATGGTCTTCCGTCTGGAGGCGCTGCGTGATATATGGACGCCATCTGGCGCTAATGTCGGGAAACAAAATAGTGTGTAGAACGCAGAGCCACAGGTACGTGGCAGCACCGTATCGACTTAGCGGAGCGAAGGAAACAGCCGCTCTTTCGTGCATAGCGTACCATTGTGAGCGCAGCGTAAAAACACTACAATTTTTAGAATTACGCAGTTATGCATTTTCTAAAAAAGTAAAACACTACCTAATACTTACGTATTGATTTTGCGCTTCAGGTATGCGGGAAATTCGCTTTATGATCGATAATATTCACAAGTGTGAACGCAGCAACCAGATAAAGATGGCTTGTCGTTGAGCAAGGGCCTAAACTTTATCATGCTGGTTGAATCCTTTAACAGCCAGCCAGCCAGGCAGCCAGCCAGCCAGCCAGCCAGCCAGCCAGCCAGCCAGCCAGGCAGCCAGCCAGCCAGCCAGCCAGCCAGCCTGACAGACAGACAGACAGACAGACAGACAGACAGACAGACAGACAGACAGACAGACAGACAGACAGACAGACAGACAGACAGACAGACAGACAGACAGACAGACAGACAGACAGACAGACAGACCATACGTACTACCTTGAAATATAACTGAAGAAAGACTACCGTCTTTAAAATAGCCTACAGCCGTGGTTCTAGCTACGGGCACCATTAATTGTTGCTCCAACCTGCTCAAGCGCCTCAACTGAATAGGGGGAAGCCTGACAAAACTTGGTGCAGACGTCACACATCCCAACGGTCGTAATAATCACGAAGTCAATAAGGCGCACCAAAGAAGTCGCTCACTGCGCGCTCCGAGTTTGCGAATCTTGTTAACAAGATAGTACTTGTACCATGGAGTACATGCTTACCTCGAACATTGACGTCATCGACGGTTCGGTAAACGGAGTGACGGAGATTTTACGAACGGGAATCGGTGGGCACCCATGCTAACACTAATGTGAAACTTCACAAATTGCTGCAAGAAAACGTTTGCTTTCTTACTTTTCCGAAAAAAAATTGTTCCTGGACGTTGAACGGAAGAAATTGCAGCGAATATTGACCGGCTATTTGAATGTTGCTCGATCAGAGTGAGCTGCTGACGGAATATGCATACACTTCCCTCAGTTTTTAAACCTTGGCGATAAATACAATTTTTGCATAATACGTTTTATTTTCCCATTCCCTGAAAAAAAAAACATTAACAAGATGGCGCTGCATACGTATGTGCCCGTTTCAAAGATGAATACTAAAACACTAATTTATCTGTGGATAGCGAGAAGCACATAAATTAAACAAACGACCGGTACAAACTGTGAAGAAATTGAAGGCTGTCACGTATACAACAGTGTGAGGTTGGTCAGTACGGAAGTGCTGGAAACTTTACCTGTCGTTTCCATAATTTGGAAGGTGTGTGCTGTCGTCACCGGAAAGCCGTTTCTCCGTCCTTAACGCGAGAGCGTTCAACAGCTCGTTTCGCAGATGTTCCGCTGTTTGTGTCGTTGGTTGTGAGCAAATGTCAGTGTTGTCCGGGTGCGAAAACTTGAGACGCAAATAAAAATAAATTTTAAAAACGAACTTTGGTTCAAGTTGAATTCAAACACAAAAATTTTGCAGGGCAAGCAGGGGTTCTGGACACAGAAGTAAGCTATTACCTGAAACTGCCCTGAAAACAAAATCACAGCATATCCACGACGTGAATGATGACGAGTGAAGCGAAGCAGGGACGGATGAATGGACAGACAGACAGACAGACAGACAGACGGACGGACGGACGGACGGACGGACGGACGGACAGACAGACAGACAGACGGACAGACGGGCAGACGCACAGACAGAAAGACAGACGGACAGGCAGACAGACAGACGGATGGACAGACGGACGGACAGACAGACGGACGGACGGACGGACGGACAGACAGACAGACAGACAGACAGACGGACAGACGGACGGACGGACGGACGGACAGACGGACGGACGGACGGACGGACAGACAGACGGACAGACGGGCGGACGGACGGACGGACAGACAGACGGACAGACGGACGGACGGACGGACGGACAGACGGACAGACGGACAGACAGACGGACGGACAGACGGACGGACAGGCAGACGGACGGACAGACGGACAGACGTATGGACGCACGCATCAATGGGCGTACGGACGGATGGACGCACGGGCGATTGAACTCACGGACGAACGCACAGACGGACGGACGAACGGACGGACAGAAGCATGGATGGAAGGGCACACGGACGCACGGATGGACGGTCGGATGGAAGCACGGACGGACTGATGGACGCTTCGCCCCGCTCATCATCATTTACTCTGAAGATATGCTGTGACACCGTTTTTATTGACATGCAATGCAATGCAGCTGGTTACTACGACGACTATGACGACACGGGACATACGACCCACGGCATAAGGAGCTTCGCTCCTAAAAATCACGGTAGGTATGTGATGCAGTGGGATGGGATGCCAATAACACACATGTCGCGTGCCACAGACGTAGAATGCGACCATGGCGTCAAAGCATGGAAACTGCACTACAAGTAGCTGGGTCCAAGGCCCACCAATCGTGAAGCGCACAGTATTGTCATTATCAACATCATCACCAACGCGTGCAGCTGCGCGCGTGTTGCCCCATACACTGTAAATCACCTTTCACCCTTGAGGGTGATGAGGGTGATTTTCACCCTTGAGGGTGAACTCGCAAAAAGAAGTATTACGAGTGTGTCGTAGTGTGCAAGTGCATTTGTTGATCGACATCCTATACTCGGCGACAACTCAATTTAGAGCGAAGGCTACAGTGGAGGGGCTTCTACCAACTCGCGTTGCTTCGCAATTGTATGGCGGCTAGCGGCTGACTTAGGTTTTGCTCACTGGCATCGTTAACGCGTTTAGAAAAGAAAAACATGTACACAAACAATGTGTTAAGTAGAATCGTTTCGCTTATTTAATGTACATTTTTGTGCTATATTACGCGTATACTTTTTTTGAGAGCCCAACAGCGAGTTTGCTGCCTCCCCCGAACCATAGCCTCCTAGATTTCCCTTGCCTGCCGAATGAGCGCGAAACGCCCGTTATTTATGGCGGCGCTACCTACGTAGGAGTAAAGGTCTTTGTAGTTGGCCTTTGAGATCGGCAATTTTGGAATTTGGTGATTTCAGAGGCTATGCCTTGTAATGGAGAGGTTGCTTGTTGAAAGAGCGCAAAACGCCTGTCATCTATAACGACGGCATTTACATAGGGTTGATTATAAATACGTTTACGCCTTTTAAAACTTTTTGACGTTATTTTTGTTGCATATAAGCTCCAAAAAACGTAAAAATTTATTTGAAGACACCCCTACTTAAGTGGCGCCACCACCATAGTTCCGATGACGGCTGCTTCCCAAGTGACCGCCGATAATCCGGCAGGCAAGGGAAATCTAGGAGGCTACGCCCAAACCCCTCACGTCATGAACGCCATGTTTATTTCGGAAAACGGTTGTGCTGAAATGGTGGGGCTAAAAAGTGCAACGTAAAGGAAATCATTTTTTGCAAAGTTCAGAATAACCGTATTTTAGCTACAATTTCCCGCCACTGTTTAGGTCTCATGACAAATAAATCAGCATTTATTTCAGCGAAGCACAATGAGAAAGCCATCAGTAAGCTGAAGTACTTGCGTTTCAGTGCTGTGGCTTCCACAGCACTGCCAAAAAAAGTTGTCGTTGAGCGCTGGATAGATTGAGAGGGCCGATTTACAGGTGAAGAACTGTCTCTTTTCACGCGTCATGGTTTAGGCGTGCACCGTAGAGCGAAGGTAGGCCAGTGACTGGGAAGCCGATGCGAACGGGGCTCGATTACACTGTCACGTTCTGCACTTAAAGGCGAAGCTCAAGTGTCCTCCAAGTCTTTGCAGCGGATCATCTGGGATATTCCGCATGTAGAGACGTACTTCTGTGTAAAGGTGGCGTGGGACTGGGATTGCTGTAAATAGTATAATATGAAAAAACTTTATTTAGTGCTATAAATCGCTTGAAATATTGAAGGACACTTGGTAAATTCCAAAGTGTGTTCGGCAAAAGCCTGTGGCCATTCGACTGGCTATGCTAACTCGACTGCTGCATCGAGACGTCTGACGAAGGATCGTTGCCGCGGGTGCCACTGCACCATGGATCACGTGATTGCTGATAGAGAGAAAGAGAGAGAGTAAGATGAGAATACCACAGCTGTGGTGGCACAACTGTTGCTATGCGCCGCTGTGCTGGCTCTGCCATCACGTGGTGGCTGAAGGAATGAAAGAGGGAGAGGCCACAGCTGGCAACGTTCCAAGGCACGGACGGATGGATGCGAGCATGATACATTAGAGGCTTTCCGATTTCGCCTTAAAAGGCAAAAGAGTTTCATCGAAGTCTGACGATTTGGAGCACAGTGCGTTTTGAAGATGTAATTATCACAGACGGTGGACATCAATAAGATTTAAACAGAACGTGTGTTTCGAAAAAAAAAATGTTCGACGATTTAAAATACGCTATACTGTACCATGAGGGAGCATTAGGCTGTGCTGATAAACAAGTGTTGAAGGAATGTGTGTTTAGAAAAAGTGTACAGCAATTTAGAGTACTTGGTGCTCTACTACGGGAGAGCTTAAAGCCGTCCCTTGGGTCTTTCACTTGATTAGGCTGCATCGACAGAATTTATGACCGGGCGGGCCGGGCTCGTGGTCAGAAGTCACAACTGCATCAGTCACTGCACCTGTGGATCTGCAAATGACTTCAGGTAAAACGCAGCATGGCTGTTTAGAAAACGTTTATTTACACTATGTACACAAAACAAAACTGTCATAACTTTCCAGTAATAAATTGGCACATACACATAGGCACATCTTTGCGCCACGAGAAACATCACTACGTTGCAGGGAAGACATCGTTACTCTAAAATACATGACAATTTGGCATACATGTACGAAAGACCTCAATACGATGCCACGATACAATTGTTTAACAATACAATAGATGCAATTAATTACCATCGGTTACAAACGAAAGCATTAATAATGACTCGACGGGCGCTCCATAGCACAACGTCGGTCGAAAAATGAGTTGTACCATTTCGTGTTCAACCTTGACGATAGGGCACGACCAATGCCGCAGAAACTCGTGCTCCTCGAGGAAGAAAAGTACATTAGAGAGTAACGCGAGGATCTCTTGTCTCATCCGCCCCAGTATCGGCCACAAAGCACGCCAACGGCAATTCCCAGCCACAGCCTCGCATCGGTTTCGCCAAAGGCTGACCAGACCTGCAACTAATAAAGGAGCCGAAAAGCGCCCGCGCGGAAATCGCCCGTTGTACACGAATGTTCGCACACCCTGTCCCCGAAAACCAGCATGGACCGCAGGCAAAAAAAAAAAAAAGCTGGACACCACCCATTCGATCATTGCATGTCGATTGGTCTAACCATGACGTAATTGGGGCAAGTGGAGGTGCGTAACACCATTCATCGCTGCAACATATGTGTTTATAAAAGCGGCGATATGATTCAGAGTACTTCGTATACTCTATTATGGGAGAGCATTAAGCCGTCCCTCCCTATGGCATGAGCCATTACAAAAAGAAATCACAGCGTATCCATGGAGTGAATGATGATAAGTGGGGCGTAGCATCTGCCTGCCTGCCTGCCTGCCTGCCTGCCTGCCTGCCTGTCTGTCTGTCTGTCTGTCTGTCTGTCTGTCCGTCTGTCTGTCAGTCTGTTCGTCCGTCCGTGCGTCTGTCTGTCTGTCTGTCCATCTGTCCGTCCGTCTGTCCGCCCGTCTGTCCGTCTGTCTGTCCGTCCGTGCGTCTGTCTGTCTGTCTGTCTGTCTGTCTGTCTGTCTGTCTGTCTGTCTGTCTGTCTGTCTGTCTGTCTGTCTGTCTGTCTGTCTGTCTGTCTGTCTGTCTGTCTGTTCTCGGTTACACCTGACGCAGGACAAGTTTGGGCTAAGAGAAGCTGTGTTTCGAAAAAGTGGGCAACGATTTAGAGTACTGGGTAATCTATTACGGGACAGCTTAAAGCCGTCCCGCGGGCCTCACCGATATGCCTCACATTTGTTGAGGTCCTGTTGACGAAAATTACGCAGTGAACGATTTCACTGCGTGGAGGTACTTTGTGTGTTTGGAAGAAGTGGTTGACGATTAAGAGTACTGGTACTCTACTATGGGAGCGCATTAAGCCATCCCGTGGAGAGTTTATATCCTGTGTGTTTAGAAAAAAAATTGGCATCATATCCACGAAGTGAATGATGGAGAGTGAGGCGAAGCATTCGTTCGTCCATTCGTTCTTGCTTCTGTCTGTTCATGCGTCCGTCGGTGATACCGTCAGTGCGTTCATCCACCCGTCTTTGCGTGCGTCTGTTCATGCGTCCGTTGCTGCGTTCGTCCATGCATCCGCCCCTGCGTCCGTTCATGCATCCATTCATGCATCTGTCTGTGTGTCCGTTCGTCCATCTATTCAACACTCCAAGTACCACCATCTCGCATCTTTTCATCATATATTCCCCATATAGAAGCACCGCCATCCAGCGGACATTCCAAGGTCTAAACGAGAGGTGGCACACGCACACTTTTTTACGGCTTGCGCTTCGGGTCTACTTCCCACCTTTAACCACCTAGAGTTCATGGTATATGCTAGTTCACTGTATTCATGGCACCGCGGCCCAACGCTCGCTGAACATATAGAAAAAAAGGAGGTTACACCCAGCGAGTATAACATAGCAACATTTTCCTCTCAGATAGTGCTCAATGTAAATGCCAATGGCTGCTAATGGGAAATGAGATAGGAGAATTCGGCTTTTACTTTCTTACGGCTTCCGCTTCATATCTACTTCCCACCTTTAACCACCTCGAGTTCATTCATGGTACATACTATTTCATTGTATTCGTGGCACTGCGCCTCAACGCTCGCTAAACCTTTCTAAAACTAAGGAGGTTACACCCAGCGAGTATAACGTAGGTAAAACCCAGCGAGTATAACGTAGCAGTTCTTTCTTGTCAGATAGTGCTCAATGTACACGCCAATGGCTGCTAATGGTGATGGCAGCGTGCACGTTAACTACAAGCCGAAGGCTTCTGTCTCTCATTCCCCATTAGCAGCCATTGGCATGTACATTGAGCACTATTTCTTATTGTTCAACAACGCACAGAAGAAATCTCTCACCGGCACCACCTTGGAGGTCAAAACTTTATACTTGTTACATACTGCGACGGCTACGAGGGACGAACGGATGCCGTTATAAGAAGCTTCGCCCTTAAAAACCTAATAACGATTTCGAGTACTTGGTACTTTTCTAAGAGAGAATACCCTGTGTGTTTAGAAAAAATTTGTTAACGATTTAGAGTACTTGGTACTCTACTATGGGAGAGCATAAAGCCGTCCCGTGGTTTAGGCATAGCCTAGATGAGACTGTGAACAGAGTGTTGTGAGTGCATCCAGCATGAAATGATTTTTAACCCATCTTACTGATCGAAAACCTTCATTTCGAAACACCTTTTTTGATAATTGCTCACACGATATCAATAAGAAATGTTGAGCGAAATATAATGAAAGCTAGTTTCATGCGTTGCAGACGCAAGCCGCAGATTTCTTTATTTGAAACCTAAAAAAAGTCAATTTAGTGAAGGCCAAACACAGTATATATAAACCACACGCAATACCTTTTTTTCGTTAGCAGTGCTGTTGCATGCCTATCATGTAAGAGCCCGCAACACTTTTCCAAGTCGTGTCAAACTTCCGGCCACCACCCTTCAAACCGCGGACGTAATGAATTCAAGGACCTCGTTGTGCCTTCTAATTAAGTTGTTTCCATCTGTATGACACTGAAGAAAAATGGCTTCACCGGTAGACGGTGGTCTTGAGTTTTAGGGGCGAAGCTCCTTATAGCGGCACCCGTTCGTCCCCCATAGTCGTAGTGTGTAACAATTGTAACATTTTGATCTCCAAGGTGGTGCCAGTGGGAGATTTTTTTCTGTGTGTTGCTGAACAATAAAAAAAGTGCTCAATGTACATGTCATTGGCTCCTAATGGGGAATGAGAGACAGGAGCATTTGGATTTTAGTTAACGCGCACGCTGCGATCCCCATTAGCAGCCATTGGCATGTACATTGGGCACTATCTGACAAGAAAGGGTTGCTACGTTATACTCGCTGGGTGTAACCTCCTTATATTTAGAAATGTTTAGCGAGCGTTGAGCCGCAGTGCCATGAATACAATGAACTTGTATATACCATGAACTCGAGGTGGTCAAAGGTGAGAAGTAGATACGAAGCGCAAGCCGTAAGAAAGTAAAAGCCGAATTCTTCTCTCTCTCATTTCCCATTAGCAGCCATTGGCATGTACATTGAGCACTATCTGACAGGAAAACGTTGCTACGTTATACTCACTGGGCGTAACCTCCTTGGTTTTAGAAAGGTTTAGCGAGCGTTGGGTCACAGTGCCACGAATACAGTGAACTAGCATATACCATGAACTCGAGGGGGTTAAAGGTGGGAAGTAGACCCGAAGCGCAAGCCGTAAGAAAGTGTGTGTGTGTGTGCCACCTCTCGTTTAGTCCTTAGAATGTCCGCTGGATGGCGGTGCTTCTATATGGGGAATATTTGATGAAAAGATGCGAGATGGTGGCACTTGGAGTGTTGAATAGATGGACGAACGGGTACGAAAGCCTCGTGGGTGGTCCGATTTTCTGTAAATAGCTTCTTCTATCTCTTGGGGCTCAGGGAGCCGGGCGTCGTTGCTGTCTGGTATTGCGGCTCGACGCCGAGGCGTCGTGACACCACCCGGGGCGGTGGACGCCGATCGCTCGGTAAGCTGCTGTGTGCGGCGAGCGATAGGGCCACCTCACAGAGTGGACGTCTCCTCGCGGCTGCCTCTTCTGCGCCTAGGCTGGGTGCTGGGTGGATGACGGTCGTTGCCGAGCGACTCATTAGTCCTAAGGCTCTGCGCAGCTGCCTGTCGCACGTGGCACAACTAGGTGGATCGTGGCGTTGAGGTGTTGCGCTCTGCTTCCCTCACTTTTTTTTTCTTGTGAGCACGAGTTAGGAAAAGTGATTTTTGTTTTATTTTGATGGGCGTCTCGGCCGCCATCGATGTATTAGCTACAGTACTAACCAACGTACCACGTGGACGAAAAGCTCGAAGCTCTCTTCCCGAGGACCTGGTCGATTGTTTTCTTTCAAGTTTTTTTGTTGTTATTGATGTATTCGTCGGGAGGGAAGTCATCCACGGCCGGCTGCCCTGCACATCGTCAGCGTCGCTGGCCAGGAATGCGGTCGTGAGGTCGGGCGATGGAGATGTCTGGGACCTGCGCAACTGCCTGCAGCCCGGCGCCCTCGCGAGTGCTGGTCGCAACTGGAAGACGTGTCGGCGCTAGCGACGGATCGTCGCGCCGACGGCAACGTTGCTGTTGCGGGGCCAGTACTGAGGTGAAGTCTAGCCGGACATAGCAGCAGTGTCGACCTGCGGCGGTGTCGTGGTGCAAGGACAGTATGGTCGTGCGATATCATTTTTTTGTTAAAGCTTGTGTAGCTAATTTTTGATTTCGGGAAATGCTTTGATTTAAGGTTGGGGGCATGTGGGGGTGCTGACACCCCCCCCCCCCCTGTAAAGTTGTCTGCGCCGCGTGGCGCACGTGTCTCGCCCCAAGGCTTTATTTCGGTGGTGACCACCGCCGGGCGATAGATGGCGTTGTGTTCGCTTTGAGTACCACTGTTGGCAGAGTGGTAGCGCCGGTGGGGGCCCCTGGCGGAAGGCGGGCCTTGGTGGTGAACTAGAGTTGAGCAAGCCTCTTCTGCGCGTGGCAACTGCCGCGAACGGTTGTCTGTAGCGTGGGTTCCCGGTGCTCGGCACCGCGGGCTTCGCGCCGGGGTCCCACGTGGAAAGTCAGGCGTTGGCGACGCCGCCTTGGATATGTGTTAGTGTGTTGGGTGTGTTAGTGTGTGTTTATCATGTTATTGTGTGTTTAGTGTGTCACTGCGTTATGTTGTTTGTATGGTAGCGTGTTATTCAAAATTGATGTATCATTCGGCGGACGATATCGTCGTCTAAATTAGTTAATAAATGTATGCATGTTGTGTGCTTTGTACCGACCGCGTCTGCTGTGTCCGTTCACTCCAAGAGCGTGGCGTGTCGATGCGCGCGGTTCGCCTCGCGGAGACCCCACATACTACAGTCTGCGACTTCAACAAAGACATTACAGACCTCAGGACCCAGCTTCGCCCGCTCGTCACCATTCACTTCATGGAGATGCGTGGAGCTTACTTTCACTGTGATCGTGGGCGAGCCCGCAGGCACGTGGCGAGATCCTGCGGCGACCACGGTAACGATGCAGCTCAGTTCATGGCCTCCGAGATAGCGAGCGTGATCTCGGAGGCCTTGCTCAGTTCATGATACTCAAATAAGCGAATTTCTGTGGACTTTGTGCTTATGACGTGGCAATTAGAGTTTATGACTGATATCATTTGTAAAACATGATCGAGTGATTTGTAGAGGACTTGGGGGAATCGAGCGTAATTTCCAGGCTGCTTGGTGCGATACAATGTTTAGGACTCACGTGTTTTCGGGAGTCTTGCCAATCGACAGCGTTTTCTGATATGCTGAAAAAGTGCTGTAGGACGCCTTTTAACTCGAATGCCCTTTCTTGCTAGGGCATTTGCGTGAAGGAGAGCCTGATTGGGCTGTGCTCACACAATGTTAACTACGAATACACTAAACTCTGGTGTGTCTCCATGTCGTAGCCGCCCTAGGCATACGCAGAGTTCCCACAAGGAAGTTAGAGAGAGAGAAATAAGGAGAGGAGAGAGCACGCACATGAAGTCGCACTTCACAGTCACCTTAGCACAGTAAGTTTATAATTGCTGGTGCACGTCTATTGGCCGCAGGAAGTTGAGCACCGCCTTCGTCGCCTTCATCCTCGATGTCCTCCTCAGCTCGACAAACCAGTATATCCAAACCACATGCTTACGCGTGTGCTTCGG
The DNA here is from genome assembly GCF_043290135.1 of Rhipicephalus microplus. Taxonomy (NCBI): domain Eukaryota; kingdom Metazoa; phylum Arthropoda; class Arachnida; order Ixodida; family Ixodidae; genus Rhipicephalus; species Rhipicephalus microplus. Next base: position 161,137,940 of record NC_134705.1, on the reverse strand, counting down.
CCTCTGATATGTGGCAGCTAGAGCGGCTGCTAGAGAGTTTCTCGGTGTATTGTGTATAGCTAGTACAGTCGCATATGTGCTTTGATGTTTCCTCGTTACCACGGTCGCCGCAAAAAGAGTTGTCAGCCATTCCAACCAGAAGGGAGAACGACTTTACGACAGCCACTCTCAGCCATAGACGGCAAAGCAAAGTGACGTATGCCCACCCCTTTGTCCTTTTGGTGTGTCCGGTAAGTGTCTTGATACACTTACGGTACACACCCAAAACACAAGGGGGTGGGCAAAGTCAACCCCATACATTGACAAAATAGGGAGTGAGCGGCGGCGCCGCGACGAAATTTTGTCGAGGGAGCCTTCATGTTTGTGCCGCTTTCTTTTGCCCATATAAAGGCTCCTTACTTTCGGCACCCTCCCCCCTCCCCGAAGGGGAGCACTGCGCAGGTCAATGTGTAAGCACATGTTGGACTAAGTAAATGTGTGGCACAGACTTTGCGCCCCTCTCCCTCCTCATAAATGAAAGAGTTGCCAGTCCCGCTTCTAATACTAATAAGCAATGTTCGGCTACTTTTTTTTTTATCCTGCCGAGTTCCTCATAAAATTTTCTTGTCGCTTGTCTCGTATTTCGAGCTTATTTGCATTTTGGCAGCAAATATAGTTATATGAAAAATCATCACGTTCACCTATTGCGAGTATGTCGATGAGTTTGAACAGTTGATGTCAGACATACATTGGGGGAATCAAGAATTAACGCTAATCATGTGTTGGCAAACGGGCTTTTTACCGAATGGACACTACCCTGGACACATTGTTAAAATGTAAATCTGCTCTTTCGTTCATAGTCACATACATTTTTGCGGTACAAAACAATTAAAGTGATTTTAAGTGACATTTATAATATATAAAATATTTAAACGGTGTGAAAATAACTAAATTTACGTTTATTTTAGGCCTCTTTTTTGATGCATACTTCCTTGTTAGTTCTTTAGCGTCTGTCAACTGTGTCATAAGTCATTAGGGGCCAGTCTCGATGGCGACAATAGTAGTCAGATCGTTTCTGCTGTAATTTTATTTTCTCAACAATACCACAATGCCTTGTCGTCCGCCCGTCTTTGTACCTATTCAACCCACTGTGAAAATCGCGGTGAAACAAACAACGGACACTCCTCGTCTGCATTTCGTTTTATAGCGTGGTGCGCTGGCAGGAAATGTCGAGCGAGGTCTTGCGAATCCAACTTTAATGCTTTATGTAGATGCGGCAGCGCGATGCCTTTCAATGTTTCCATTACGCGCTATTAAAGTTCGTGTAGTGTATACATAGTCTGCTAACTGCGGCTGCACTTATGTATACACCTGATCCATACATATGCATGTGCCCTATATAATGGGAACTCGCCAGCCTTCGTTTCCTTATTATATAGCAGCTGGCTACACTTTAAAAAGCATTCCTTCCGCTTATCGTTTAAAAAGCCATTTGGAATCGTTTCTTTGGCCCTAAGAGTGCGCATACTAGCTTCCTTTATGGTACCCTTCCTGTTTAGTGAGACGCTAATTTCAGTTTTCTTTCCCTCCAATCTTCTTGATCGGTCTTACGGAAGTATTGCGCTCAGTAAGCGGAAATATGACAAGTAGAGGAGCTGCTTTGTGAGGTCTGCCGGCAAATACGCTTCATACTATATACTGATGTCACCGTTATATCGGCCCGGCTTGCTCCTCTAGGTTTATCTTCGGTAATGCAAAATCGGGGTTTCGGTGCACTCCTGTTGGAATTTTATTGTTCTCTGTGCGCGAGGCTTCCGCATTAGTTCGTTTGGATTTATGTCTCTTGTTTTTTTCCATATATTTGTATTGTAGTCCAGGTTGTGCGTCTATGACCATGCCTATGTATTCTATCTCTGCGACGTAACCTGAGTCACAGTTTGAACGAATTTTCCGCACTTTCCCTATCGATCGTTGCTTATCATGTTCATGCCACTCCACGGTAATACCGTGGGCAGGTATCTGGGGCTTCTTTATCACATGCACATAATCGTCGTCACATGGTCTTCTTCATCTTCATCGGCAGTGGGGACGCATCTAGGTATTGTTCCGTACCTCGGATGTGACTGATGGTTCACCACGTCTTTAAAGAGTATTAAAAGCATGTAAAGTACTAAGTCAAAACTGGTGCGAGCTGCTACTCGACTCCCCGTCTCCCAACTCGCCCGCTTTACTTCCCGGAGCTTCGATCATAGCCTGTTCACAACCTGTTCATATAGCATGTGCCTCTGGCGCAGGCTATACAGAGCGCTCCAGCTATTTTTAGCCAGAGTTTAAAAATATACTGACACACGCAATTACGACGCAACCAAATGCATTTAGCTGACTCTTTCCTCGAGTAAGTCAGACAATTTTTTGCGTTCTAAAATACTGTTTATTAGATCTGTTTAAGGGACAGTTTGCAATGTTCTGCCAGGCGGCTTTCCTGTAAGGTTTGTTTTCCAACCAAAACCTCTCGTTCACAGACTGCTTTTCTCGCTCATTCTGTTGTATTCGCGTGCTCGCGTGTCATCGCTAGAATTTGGAGAGGTGACATTTTGTTGTACTCGCGTGCTCGTGTGCCTTCGATGCACAATGAGCGAGAAAAGCAGTCTGTTAACGAGAGCTTTTAGTTGAAAAACGAGTCTTACAGGAAAGCCGACTTGCAGATTCTTGCAAACTGTCCATTAACTAACTTTTGAAGGAACGAAGATGGATAAAACATTTCAATGAGAAGGTTGCAGATGGGTTTGAAAAACGTCTGATTAGACAGTTTCAAAATTTATATCTGTTAATTATAAGTGCTTTTTCTGCTAACTGCAAATATCCACGAAATACAAAAAAAATACCAAATAACAAACCCGCTCACGCCCCAGTGCACAAGATGATTCTAGTGCTTACTAACGTTCCACGTACCAACGAACATAACATTTCCCCGATTGTACTGTCTCGACGGGGCCGCAAAGATGGTGGTGGCTTTGCGATGAACAAGTTTTGCTATCGGCCACAAAAGTGATAACCACTGTGACTGCTCATCGCTGTCATAAACCGGGGTGAGGGAAGCATATCGTTCGTACGCAGAACGTTAGAGAGTACCAGAATCACGGCGCACGTAGGCGTGCCAGTAGGTTTGTGACGTGGTATTTTTTGTATTTCTCGGGCATTTGCAGGTAGTAGAAAAACAATGTTGATGATATCTGTGGTCTAACGTCCAAAAACCACCATATGATTATGAGAGACGCCGTAGTGGAGGGCTCCGGAAGTTTTGACCACCTGTGGATCTTTAACGTGCAACCAAATCTGAGCACACAGGCCTACAGCATTATCGCCTCCATCGAAAATGCAGCCGCCACAGCCGGGATTCCATACCGTGACCTGCGGGTCAGAAGCCGAGTACCTTGGCCTCTAGACCACCGCGGCGGGGCGGAAAAGAAAACAAAAATAATTCACAGATATAAAGTTCAAAACTGGCTCATCGGACATTTAGCAAATCACTCTACAACTTTCTCAATGAAGTTTCTTATATATGTTCGTTCCTTCAAAAGTTGGTTAATTAAACATATCTAATTAAACAATATTGTAGAACACAAAAATAGCCTGCATAACTACAGGCCACAGCCAGAAACGTGCATTTGGTCACGTCGAAATTGCGGGTGTTGGCATATTTTTTATCTCTGGCTAAAGATAGCTGGGGCACCCTGTATGTTGCATCAAGGTGGCAAGCTGGGCCAGTTGGGTTACGTTCATGCTCGAAAGTTTTGTTCAAGCGCAACCAAAAGACACGGGCAGGAGAGGGTGACAGGACAGCACTCGCCCTCCCAACTGAAGTTTTAATATTCAGAAAAAGGTATTTAGTGCAGATACATGGTTCTTCGAGCATGTGCTACAGAGCAGAGAGCAGCAAAAAAGCAAATCGTATCGAGATTAAAAGATATTTTGTCTGTTTACTGTCATTCATTAGAGGTCGCAAGCACTACGTGTCTCAACACGCGTATTCCTTATCGTGCAGCACGATTGTGGCTTGGCTGCACAGTCATGTCCCCTCTTTCGGACGTGGTATGATTCCACTATGTAAGGATCAGCTGACACTCGAGATAGTCATTTCTCCTCTTTCTGGTGTTGTATACGATTTTACTGTGTTAGCCAAGCCACAGTTGTTCGTCACAATAAGGAATACCTGTATATAGACACGCAGCGCCTGCGACAGCTCATGATTGATTGATTTGCGGGGTTTAACGTTCCAAAACCATCATATGATTATAAGAGATGCCTTAGTGGAGGGTTCCGGAAATTTCGACCACGTGGGGTTCTTTAACGTGCACCCAAATCTGAGCACACGGGCCTACAAACTTTCCGCCTCCATCTTCGCAATAACTTATACATGACATGCCGCGCAAAAAGAATTTTAATCCTGATACAAGTACTTTTTAGGGGCGAAGCTTCTTAAGGGGTGGCTTGTGCGTCCCCCGCTGTCGTAGTGCGTAACCTGTGGCACATACCCGCACACCAGTGGCACATGCCCGCCCTCGGGCGCATATCCTCATGTCCACGTGTTACGAAAAACTTAGCACGGCGTCGTTATCACGCTCTCGGTGTTGACAAAGCGCTGGCAGCAGAAATGTGGTACATGCTCTGGTTTAGTCCTCGGATTGTCCGCTGGATGGCGGTATTGGTATATGAATAATATATGATTAAAAAGAAGCGAGATGGCGGTAGTTGAAGTGTTCACTAGATGGACGGATGGACGCACGGACGGACAGACAGGCAAGCATACGGCAGACAGACACACGGACGCACGAACGGGCACAAGTACGGACGGACGCCCGGACGAATTGACGGATGCTTCGCCCCACTCATCATCATTTATTCTGTAGATATGCTGTGATTTTTTTTTGTGTTGGTCCCTTCTCTACTGCACATGCGTGAAGAATCGTGTATTAGCTTTAAATATCTTTTCCGATTAGTAAAACTTTTGTTGTGAGAGTAAGCGCTGTCCGTTCAGCTTCTTCCGTCCGTGTCTTTTCGGTGTGCTTTAACCAAAATTTCAAACACACTCTAAATTTGCCGCCATTTCAGAAAACAATTACTTCATTTAGCTGTTGCTGCTGCTGACTGGTAATCATTGGCTGTTCCTGACCCCGAGGGTGGCTGACCATGGGTTGGAGGGTTAAAAAAAAAGTTGTAAATGGCTCGCAAAATGTGTTTTCGCTGCTAAGATTTCCCCTCGCTTACGCCCCCGTGCAAGGTTCCGTAAACAAGTGCAACGATAAGAAAGCGACCTCACTAATATAAGCCAACTAGATACAGCGAACGCGAGATTGTAATTAATCAACTTTGTGATGAATGTTCCATATCCACCACATTGACAGACTCGATGCATCTATGAAGCATCGTCCGAAGGAAGGAAGCGAGGTTGCCTGGCCAACCTCGCTTCCCTATCTGGTTCGAAGAATGGCTGTAAACAGCGCACGCGACCTTCGAAGTACACGACGAAGCTGTCCTTTTAATTCGCCCAAAAACATGCCACGCGTGGGTCCAGTAGTAGGTGTGCGCAACACTCCGGGAGGTCCTCGGCTAGTAATCGACAAAGGGAGACAGACGAGACAGCTCAATTAATCGAGCCACACAAGCTCCGCGTCGCGCTGTAGGGGTCCGCACACTCGCCTAGAGAATATGACAACGCGGCGATTAATTATGACGCAGGTAAGACGCCTATACCTTCCGCCTTGTCAGTGTCCACGCTTTGGGTGTCCGCCGTGATACGCCTTTAGCCCTAAACACACCCACGGGTTGCCGATCGTCAACGCGCGGTCTTGCCTTAAGCCCCAACCACACGAACGCGTCACAAAGCGTCAGCGCGCGTCCTGCCATCGACCTGTTAACGCACTTTCCCTGTGGAGGGGGAGGGCGTGCTGCCGCGCCTAGCTTCGTGCCTTCTCTCTCCATAGTCAGTGGGCGTGGATAGGGAGAGGGCAAACCGCGTTGACGCGTAATAACGCTTACGTGTTGTTGGGGCAGATGATGGCTGACGGCAGACTCCAAAGCGTGAGAGGTGGCGTTCACGCGCCCTGAGGGTGTTTGTGATGCGCAGCATGGTATAAATGGAATGGTAGGTTCTTTTGTTGCCTAGTTATTAGAGAGTTTTAGTACTGCGTGCGCTGCGTACGTGGCGGCGTTGCGTACGCAAGGACGCCACGTTCTGCGTAGTGCGCGTGCGCAGACCGCAACGCGCACGTATCGCGTTACGTACGCAGCTGCTACGTACGCACGCGTGAGATGCGTGCGTGCGTACGTATGAGCTGATCGCGCCACTCTCGAACAAATTCGCGACAGTGTGAGACTTCGCTTTGCAAAATGGCGGCATCGAAGGCAAGCACCGACCGGCTCTGTGGCTTAAAATATGGCTATAATCTGGCTATAACACTTGGATTGGCTCACATTGGCTGTCAACAACACGTACTTCTATTTTGATCTACCAGATGGCGCAACACGCTTCACGTTCGTTACATATACGCAGGTACTACGGCGTACTAAAAGCCGATTAGTGGCAAACGACGCCACGTAACGCAAGGCGCTTGCGTGATGCGTACGTAGCACCATTCCGCAGTACTAAAACTCTCTATTCCGCAGTACTAAAACTCTCTATTAAAAGCCTTCCACATGAAGCGCGAAAGGCTATTGTCGGTGTCAACTCTAATGGTTGAATAACATCTAACAACGCAAAGAGTAAACTGACCCATAATGTGACACTTATAGCACTGAGAGTGACACTCCCACTGACTGTGTTTGTAAATTTGTGATGAACTCTGAGGTACCTTCCCAGTCGATGCAATCAGCGATAAGTACCCTTTTTTTTTCTCTCTCTGTTTCTCTAGTGTGTGCATGGTCAACATCGCCTGTACAGTTTTAGGTCAGGGTCCTTCCGCAGCAGTCGTCAAGGCTATAGGGTAGCCAGAATCGTAGCGAAGGAAAAGGCAAACCACGACAGCAATGTAAAGTGTTTACCAAAAAAAAAAAAACGTTCCTGCGTGAGTACCACACCGTTCAGATACGAGTTCATGCCCTGATTTTTACCTTATTCTCCTCGTATTAGTGGTCGTCTATAGTGAGTGAACACTTAGCGTATTACAAATGAAAGCATGAGCGTTTTCGATAAAAGTCAATAAGCTTTCCGCAGGCCATCGCCTTGAACTGTGCGCACACCGATAATTTCACGATGCGTATAGCGTTGGAATTCAGAACGTGAAACTTCCTCGCCATCAAAGTGCGATTAACACTGACGCCGATCGTTCGAAGAGGCAGAAGGGGGTGATTGATCGATCTATCGATTTGTCTCGGCAGACGCTCTTATTTCTGACGTAGTGAACTGAGTGCTTGTCCGGTTGGATAATCAAATGACAGGTCGACGACTTTGTAGATCGGACTGCCGAGGAAGCTTTGCTATGGCGGTCGCCTGACACGCACTTCGGGCGTGCCTCATGACCTGCCTCATGTTCCAACTCGGTAATCATATGCGCCCAGAGAAAGTGTTCGCGAAGTTGTCCGGCCGAGTTAACAAAGAAACGTAAGTAGAAGAAGCGACCACACCACAACAAAACAATAACAACATAATCGTAGGCTATAGACTATTTTACGGAGAGGTTTCCGTACCGCCGCGTTGAGCTGTTAATATTTATACTTCGCATTTAGAAAAAAAAACTAAACAAAACAGAGTTACGGTAGATGCATACGCATGAAAAGGTTGAGTTGGTGCACACGATGTTTCATGCCCTTATATTATTCTCATCGCAAATCTACAAAAAACGACAAAACATCAACAGCCCAAGATGGTGGCGCCCACATCTATTAGGTAAACAGTCTATAGACTACACGCACGCAATTTCCGGCTTGCTCTTCCCTTTATCATTTTTTATTTTATCAGTTCACTTCTGGAATTTCGTGGCGCCCTTACCCTTTTCTTTCCCAAAGAGACGAGTCAACGCTCATTTATGGACGCAGATAAAAACCTATGTTTTCCAATAAAGGGCTTATCTCGCGCACTGAATACAAACGTAAGTCTGTGCGTCACTGTGTGTGTGTTTGTGTTAGTTGAATTGGACGCAGGGTAACACGGGAACATGTCGTTACTTGGAATAGCGGTGTGCACGCGGGCCAACGTACATACGGGCATTCTTATCTCTGTACTTGGCGCAGACACTCGATGTAGGAGGGGGTCAGGCGCGCGCCATGTCTCCGGTGGCGCGAAGCAAACACGCCAGCGAAAAAAAAAATGATAAGGGCCGTGCCTTTGCCGCCACTGCTTCGTAGGAGTTTGTACGAGCTACAAGTTGGCGACTGTAAGTACACACCCGCAACGTGCCACGGAACACGTGTCGGACACGAGGACTGGCACACCGACCCGGCAGCCGTTTTGGCTCTCACCGACGCCGCGGCCACACGAAAAGGAGAGAGCCCGATTGCCGAAGGTGACGAGAGTGTGGGACGGGAGCTGTTTTTGAAAGAATTAATGGACCCGCAAATGAGAAGCGGCGGGCAGCCGTGGCCGGCGCATGCCAGCTTTTTCACCGACCTATAAATATACGTACAAAAAAAAAACAAAAAAAATAAAGTGTTGCGCAATCACTCACGCGCTTTTGTGTTTACTTTTACGGTCGCTGGGTGGCGCCACAGGATGACAGACAGACAGACAGACAGACAGACAGACAGACAGACAGATAGACAGATAGATAGATAGATAGATAGATAGATAGATAGATAGATAGATAGATAGATAGATAGACAGACAGACAGACAGACAGACAGACAGACAGACAGACAGATAGATAGATAGATAGACAGACAGACAGATAGATAGATAGATAGACAGATAGATAGATAGATACATAGATAGATAGATAGATAGATAGATAGATAGATAGATAGATAGATAGATAGATGGATGGATGGATGGATGGATGGATGGATGGATGGATGGATGGATGGATGGATGGATGGATAGATAGATAGATAGATAGATAGCTAGATAGATAGATAGATGGACAGATAGATGGACAGATGGATGGATGGATGGATGAATGGATGGATGGATGGATAGATAAATAGATAGATAGGTAGACAGACACATACGTATGCTATGAAAATGCAGCTGTGGAACTAATTATAATAACCGAGCCTACTGGCCAATTTTATAGAGTGTATGCTTCCACAATTTCACAATTTGCCCAATCTTACCACAGCGTTTAGCTCTCTCTGTGTGTGTATGGGGGGGGGGGGGGTGGAAGGCGCAATTACGTTAGATGCAATGACGGCATTATAGTACGTGGAACTTTCTGACGCAAGTGCCACGTTTTGCGAATTGCGTTGCCTGGCTGTAAAATTGGTGTTCGTGCTGTTGTCACACCTGTCCCGTTATTAGGGAGGCGATCGCCGGGCTAGTTCCAAGAGCCGAAGTATCGGCCCCCCGAACCGCACCACGAAAGCGTGGACAATTTAGAAGTGGTCCTTATTGGTGCGCCAGCGGACGCCGGCTGTGGCCCAAAGAACAAGTCAGAGTCGAGAGTTGATAAACAAAACAAATATTATATTCTCAAAAATGGCAGATCGAAAACAATACACAAGAATGCACACTCCACAATAGTTAATACGTCACCAATCAGACAACGTACTACACAGTACAATCAGCCACACTCAAAACAACGGACACAGACAACAATACGCACTACAATGCAGTCGCATGCATTGAACAACCAAGACACTTAAGGACTAAAGAAATAGAAAACCTATTCAGTCCAAAGTCCTTGGAACAAAAGTCTGAATGATACTCTTCCGAGAATCACTCACTCAAAGTCCAGCGTTGTTGTCGTTCCGTAGTTCTCGAAGTTTCTCTTCCAGGAAACCTCGCGTCCTCAAATGGCCACTCTCCAAGCTTCAAACTTCTTCGCCGGAAATCCGTCGGCTTCACACACGCAGCTGTTGCCCGCGTCTTCGCTCGATAGCGGTAAACCCACGCTCTTGCCTGTAGTTCGAGCCGTCCCTACGGACCAAAACTTCGCCGACTACACGGCGGACTCTCTACGCACTCTGGCGCTCACTTCCGTCTCCTCCTATTCTGTCACTACGGGCAGAACCTTCGCCGACTACACGGCGGAATTCCTACGCGCTCCGGCGCTAACTTTCCGTCTCCTCCTGTTCTGTCACTACGGGCAGAACCTTCGCCGACTACACGGCGGAATCCCTACGCGCTCTGGCGTTAACTTCCGTCTCCTCCTGCTTTCTCGTCTCGGCTGCTCGGTTAAATACCTTGCGCGCGACTTTCCAGATGTTTCTCGTCATTTCGTCGGCGCGATACGCAGCGAAGGCTGGGGAGAGGCACGAGACGGTTCGACTGCCCTCTCCGGAGGATGATTCACTCGGTCTGACCCCGCCTCCTTCGTTCTAGAAAAATCGCCGTCTTGCTGGGCCGCCGATGTGGAGTGAGGAGGATCGTCTGCGAAGCCGTGCTTCTGCGGGGAGAGCGCGCGCCCGGGAGCCCTGGATGTTGGCTTTCTTTTTTTTTTCTTTTTACCTCGTGGCGTTTCTGCCGCCCGTTGTCGCAAGGATTTGGCGGCGCGCTCTTGTTTAGCGCTCGTTCTGTGACAGCTGTTTACTTTTCCTTGTTATGTGTGGGCCGCCCACCGTCGCAGCACATCCGTGATTATAACGATAAACAAGTGCTTTCCCTGCAATTTGTTTCCTTCGAGTTGCCGCCCTGTTTGCATAGTTGACGTTAACTGTGGCTTTGGTGTTCGTTCGACCTTTGAACGGTCGAGGCCCGAGCGAGGCGTCTCATAGCCAAGACAACAATGTCATGAAAACGAAAATTAAATTATTGAAGTCCAAGAGTCACTGTGGATCGGACAGTACCTCTGTTTACTTATTTGGTTAGCCTTTATTAACCTCATCAAAAACTCTTTCCCTTGGGAGGGGGTGAGCGAGAGGAAGAGGAATGGAACACAACATTACAAAAATGGCAATTGATTGTTGCACAGTATAAATAACGAGTACGAAAACATGCAAATTACGTGCAATGACACACAATGAGCAGAATCACATACGGACGGTACTCAATTCTATTGTGGCGCCACCACCTGGGAACTGGTGACATTATTCGCATGGATCCCAGCGGAATTTCACGGATGGCAACAACAACAACGTCGAAACGTATAAGTCGAAGAGCGGGCAACGGTGACTTGCATAAATAGTACACGCCATCCGTTAATGATGTATTACTATGCCGATGACACGAAAGGCCGATACAATGAACGGGCGTGGTTGCGTATGTAGAAGGACTCGTTCCCGTCTAGCCACGCCCTTTAGCGCTGTAAATGCGAAACAGCTACATGTGCATGTATGCCCTTTTGTATACCGACTGGGTGTGATGTCTATTTTGGGAAACAACCGCTGTCAGGGTATATTTTGCTGCCAGTGTAGTTTATATACACATGTTTACATAAATAATGACGATACTAATATTATTATTGATGACGATGTCGACGATAATGGTGATCTCCTGTGAGGCAAAGGCATAGGAACCGCTCGGCTTGGCTGTGGCAAGTTGTTAGGCCAGGCTTTCTGCACACCACTGCGGCAAGTTACGAGGGCCGACCACATGATAAACAATCGTAAATTATGAGCAGAAAAGACTGTTATACCAATTCAACAAAATGTTTTTTTTGGGGGGGGGGGGGGTAGTTCTTCTTGTTAGACACAACTAAATGAATCGAACAGAAAATTAGGCGCCGGTTTCACTAATTGTTGTTTTTAACTGTAGTTTATGAATAATGATGTGAATTGAAAAGAAAAAGCGGACGAAAATTTACTGTTTCACGTTACTGAGATCCTAACGCACGACATTCTGATTACGCGTCCGACGCTCCAACAGGGCCCCTGTGCACATACGTTGCGTATTTCAGTATATATAGGTAATCTCTGGGAGTATATGCCGGCGTTGCCCGTAGCAAAGATGGTGAGGGGAACACTCAATTTTCCAGTGAGCCACTGAGTATTCTACACAACTATACTAGCTGGCTCGAGATTTAGTATCTCTCCTCGTAAATTGGTGTTTGAGTGTGTAACACTTCGTCTGTCAGAGGGCACCCCATCCTCCAGGACCCGGCCGCGCCACCTGTCGGCGATCGGCTCCGTGACAGCGACAAGATTCAAACCGTATTCAAGCGGCCCCCGCTTAGCTGCCTCCATGACGTCCGTTAATATAACGGAGGCAGCTCTGCCCCCTCCATCTGCTATAGTGCCCTGTCCCTGTCGACTGCAGCGCCCACGGCGCGAACAAAGTGGAATAAACGTGGCTTCATTCAGTCATTCAGGTTTGACACCGTTTCAGCGCGAAGCTGCCACAGATTTTAGAAGCCTTTCTGAACATTCGGAAAATTGGCAGTTAGTGCTCGACCGTAAGAGCTTGGAAGAGAAAACGAGTTAATGGTGGTGGCGAAGACGTAGCCACAGGCGACCTGGCAGACCTGGCCGGCAATCGCTCCGCCTGAGCGATCCTCTCGGTGTAGCACGGCTCACCATACATCGCTCGATTCAGTCTCTATTGCTTGCTAAGCATATTATCCACTTGCATTCGCATCACCACCGCACACCTACCGGGAACGCAGCGTTTTCGCTGCATCCGTACGCATACCCTCTTTTCTTCATGCTGCCGATTAATCTCTCCCTTTTAGAGTGAGAACGCTCACTCGACCAGATGCAGTGCTAAATATCCGAGAGTTCATTGCTATCCGCGCACATATAGCGGGGAAGGAGCGCCCCTTAGTTTAAATAACCATGTGTTACGAAATGAAGGTAGAGTGATTCGGCGCACTATGTCACATTTGCTGCACCACGGGAAACCAATGAACTCAACCAGTTGTTAAACCCTAACACACTGAAAAATGGGAATTTCATTGTACGCCTAATGTCACAAAACGAGCGTTCAAAAAACGGGCGCGCCGCCAAATTCTCGCGACAAAGCGCCGAGAGGTCAACGATAATAAAAGAAAACAAGCATCCAAAGACTCCCCGGGCGCGCGCCCCTCTCCCCTCGGAAGCGTGGGTTCGCCGACGAACCTCCTCTCATCGGCGCCCGAGCAAGCCCTGAAATTTTCTCGATGGAAAGGGGCGTGGTGAGGCCGGGTTGAGTCATCCGTCGGGGACGGCCCCGGTATCGTCTCGCCCTTTCCCCCAGCCTTCGCTGCGCATCGCGCCGACGAAATGATGAGAACTTTCTGGAATCTTGCACGGAGGGTATTTAATCGAGCAGCCGAGATGAGAGATCAGCAGAAGAAGAAAGTTAACGCCAGAATGCGTAGGGTATCCCGCCGCGTCTGTCGGTGAAGGTTTTGTCCTTAGTGACAAAGCAAGAGAAGAAGAAAGTATGCGCCAGAGTGCGTAGGGTGCACCGCCTTGTGGGCGAAGCCTTTTGTCTTCCGTGACAAAGGAGGAGAAGAAGGAAGTGGAGAAGAAGAGGATTTCCACCTGAGGGGGTGAAGACTCGAGCTACAGGCAAGAGTGTGTGTCTACCGCTATTGAGCGAAGACGCGTGGCAACAGCTGCGTGTGTGAAGCCGACGTGTTTCCGGCGAAGAAGTTTGAAGCTTGGAGAATGGCCAATCGAAGACGCGAGGTTTCCTGGAAGAGAAGCTTCGGGGGCAGCGGAACGACAACGCTGGACTTTGAGTGAGTGATTCTCGGAAGAGTATAATTCAGACTTTTGTTCCAAGAACTTTGGACTGAATAAGTTTTCTAACTCTTTAGTCTTTAAGTGTCTTGGTTGTTCAATGCATGCGACTGCATTGTAGTGCGTATTGTTGTCTGTGTCCGTTGTTTCGAGTGTGGCTGATTGTACTGTGTAGTACATTGTTTGATTGGTGACATATTGTATTCAACTATTGTGGAGTGTGCATACTTGTGTATCGTTTTGATATGCCATAACTGAGAATATAATTTTGTTTTGTTTATCAACTCTCGGCTCTGACTTGTTCTTTGGGCCACAGCCGGCGTCCGCTGGCGCGCCGAATAGGACCACTTCTAAATTGTCCACGCTTTCGTGGTGCTGACGGGGGGCCGATACTTCGGCCCTTGGAATTAGCCCGGCGATCACCTCCCGAATAAACGGGACCTGTGACACCTAAGATGTAAATATACACAAACGAAACATCGAAAAGAAGTAAATACGGTGTGTTTAAAGAAGGTGTTTAACGATTTTGATTACTTCGAACTCCACTATGGGAGAGAAGTGAGCCGTCCCCAAAACGACTAATCCTATCCAATGAATCTATACAGAGTAGCATGCCAGAGATAGACACCGGCAAAAATCTGTTTTTCTTAATCAAGGGTCTCCATCTCCCTCTCTACCTATTGAATTCGGCATATTACGGCATATTCAATATTCTTGTGCTTATAAAAAGTCGTTAACGATTCAGAGTACTCACAGCTCTACTATGGGAGAGCTGAAAGCCGTCCCTTGAGCCTCACAAACGAAGTGCCGTTGTCAGATAAGAAGGAGACGCGGTGCCAAGAGCTTTGTCCAAGACTCTCACGTAACCTATCAACCCATCATCATCCGTACGTCTGTCGCAGCACTTCCCCCCCCCCCCCCCACAGGATCGTGTGAGGGGGAAGTTTTGTTTCGGGCAGATGGCCATACCCTGGCAAGGGGGCCACCGCTCGGCGCCAGGCGCCAAAGAGACGCGGCCTGCCACCCGGTGTACAGGCCAGGGAGACCCAACAAAGAGACTACCCTTGGGCGCACCAATTTCGGTCACGGCACACAAAGCGAACGTACCCTGGCAAGGTGGACTATCACGGCACGTAGAGCACGCTGGGGTCATGGCCCGTCTCCTGACCGCTAGCGTCCTGTGAGAGTCAACAGGGGGGCTACCCTTTGGCACGGTGACTTCAGTCATGTACCCGGATCCTCGACTAAGGGACTACCCTTCGGCACGGCGACTTTCGGCACTGCACGCGAAGCGAACGTACCCAAACACGGGACAACGGCAATTGCCTTCGGCGCGGTAACTTCATTCACCGCACTCAAGGTGCACGTGCCCTCACACTGTCACGCGGCTGGGACTTTACGACACCCCCTCAGGACGGATGCGCTATCACTCGGCGCAAGGCGCTCTGTGGTCACGGCCCGTCTCCTTACCACTAGGGTGCAGTGAGACATAATCCGTTCCTTGGAGACTACGGGACTACTATTTAGGGCAGAGGTAAATGGCGCTGCACGCAAACCAAACCTACCTTGGTAAACCAGCATGGCTGAAAGCCGGCTTAGTACTTCGCGAAGAAGGGAACCACCTTCCACCTCGGCGAGTAGAGTCGCCGGGCACGGTAGAAGGGCGAACAAGGACCTTGCGGGTAAAGCCCGACAAGGCGACGTAGTGCATGCAAAACTCAGGTGAACAACCACACAAACTAAACTCGGGAGCGACCGGCTCACTAGGCCGAGTCATGGAACTTTAGAGAATGCCATCATTAAAAATTGATAATTATCTACCCTCCTGACTCACTGAAAATCATTGCTGTACGGCGCCACATCCACAGGCGCATCTTCCGGGGGGGGGGGGCGCAAGGGAGACGCTAGCCCCCCCCATTCGACAGTGGTCATTGTCGGCTGCACGCTGGGAAAAACAACAACTAAGGTGAAATTTTCCTTCACCACCGTAATCACTCAATGATTTTGTTACGAGGAAAAGAAAATATTACGAGTAAAAGTTGCAATATAGTGATAATTTTTCAACATTTCAGCTCTGACGATTGCCTTGCCCCGGTGGTCTAGTGGATAAGGTACTCGGCTGCTGACCCGCAGGTCGCGGGTTGGAATCCCGGCTGCGGCGGCTGCATTTCCGATGGAGGCGGAAATGTTGTAGGCCCGTGTGCTCAGATTTGGGTTTACGTTAAAGAACCCCAGGTGGTCGAAACGTTCGGAGCCCTCCACTGCGGCGTCTCTCATAATCATATGGTGGTTTTGGGACGTTAAACACCACAAATCAATCAAAGCTCTGACGATTTCCTTGAAGGCTCTTTGTGACGCTTTGCGCCCTGTGGTGCAACACTGCAGAGCAAATTAGCACTGAAGAAGGGTCCTGTATTATTACAGCACTTGTTCATGTTTTCATTATGCTGCGATTGGCCGATGCAGTGGGAACGAAAAAAAAAACTTTTACGGACCGGTCAATGCATGTGCTGCTTCACGAAAATCATTTTTTTTCATAAAAAAGCATTAGTATCACCGCTGCTCTGTCGAAGCTGCTGTGAGCACGCGATTGCGAATAATATTTTTAAATGTTTTAGTTTTCCCGTCCTAGAAGTGCCAAGAAAGGTTTTCACTTTAATCTCAGATAAATCTGATCAGCCTTGCTTATAGCAACTTGAAGTGACTGCGGCATGCTTGCAAAGTGGCGACGAATAAAGCAGTGGACTCGAACTTAGTGGGAAGCTAAGTAGATAAAAATGCTCAATATACCTTTGGATCCTCAAGGATTGGTTCACATTTAAAAACTTAATTTTTGTGAGCTGTGTTTAGTCATATAAAGATTTCATTTTTTGATAAAATATTAACTGTTGAGGAGGCCGCTATCAACTTAATTGTATTCATTCCGAAAGTCGTGAGGTAACCTTGATGCACACAAAGCGTCGCGTGTAATGTTATTACATGCATGACAAACATATATATGTTGTCCCAGACATGCTGCTTAAAACTGACTTTCCTTTTTTTGCCCGATTGAATGATTGCTGGTTGTATGAAAAATCACATCAAAGTGTTGCTTAACCGCTTGTCCCGACAGGGGATGCAAAAACGAACGGTGTAGAAGGGGACACCGGGGTGTCCAAACAAGCTAGCTGTCCTTCGATGGAGGGCGGCTGGTAGTGCACACTGAGAGAACATGAGAACCAGATCTTCCATACTGCCATAAAAGGGACACGTTCCTCGTTTAGACATTTTCGTGAAGGGCTTGAACGTTATGGGCACGTGCCCTCTGGCCAGAGAGAGAAGAACAAGAGGGAAAGGAAAGGCAGGGATGTTAACCAGTCTGGAACGACCGGTATGCTACCCTACACTGGGGATAGGGATTTTGGGAGTTTGAAAGATCACCAGCCCTCTGGTCAGGCGGTATGTATACATAAATGTAGCGTGCCCGGCGTCCAGGAAACTGGCAGTAATGAACCGCCAGTTAAGACTATGGTGCGTCTATCAACTAACTCGTGGAGTACGATCGAAGCTAAATCTATGTCGGGGTCGACCTCTTGGACACGGGCCAAAGTAGAAGCGGCCCCTGCATAGAAAGCAGAAGACGTTCCCGCCCGAGGCACCGAAATCGAAAATGCCCCAGGCGAGAACAGCCTCAGCCGCGTGCTCAGGTAATACGACGCAAAGCTTCGAGTAAGGAGCAGATTCGAAGCAATAGCTACCCGTGTCCATCTAACATGTAACGACGTGGTCACAACGCTCTGGTCACGAATACCGAGTCCTCCTTCATTCCGACGCAACTTGAGCACGGAGCGCGACATGAACGGGGATGCATGGCTTCAAAGAAAATCGAAAAGTTTATTTTACAGGAGAATCCTGGTATGGGGCTTAACCGAAATAACTGCACCTACATACGTGAGAAAACTGAACAGCGATCGAATTATCGTGGCCCTAGCTGTAAGTGGACATGACAAGGCACCGAGTACCCGAATCCTGTCGGTGAGCTTTTCCCTAGCTAACCGCCAGTTTTCGGTAGTCAGGCCACCCGGTTCGAAATGGGAACTTAATATGCGTAGGCGCCCCTTTATGGGGAGGCCATGCACGGGGCTTGGGCTGGAGGGAGCGCAATTCAGATACATGACTGCGCTCTTCGACTTATTCACCCATGGCGCCACTCGCCGAGTAGTACTCCTCTATAACATCCGGGACGGTGCAACCAGTTGCCTCGTCTGGGAAGGTAATAGAGAGGTGATCTGCATAGGCGATCATTGCCACCGGGGGGAACCTGTCGGAAAGAGAAATCTACCAATGCTGGTGTCTTTAGAAAGCCTCTGCAGGAGAGGCTCAAACGCGAGCACGCAGAGAGCAGCCGAAAGTGGATCGCCCTGTCTGGCTCCACGACAGACACCGAAAGGCTCACAAACGAAGTGTGTTGAGAAGCAGTTGTTAATGATTTATAGTACTTCATACTGTACTAAGGGAGAGCATGAAACCATCCCGTGGGCTTCAAACTTGATGAGGCCTTGTCGACTAAAATTAGAACAATGGTAAGAATTGCCGGAAAAACGCAGTAAGTGTGCTAAAGTTCTTCTGCAACGGCACCTGTCGATGCAGTTGACAGACTCCAGACAGAAAACACCAGCAGCTGGCACTGGTTAGACAAAGAAGTTCAGCTGAATGATTTAGCGGCCACTTGAGATCGTAGCTGCGTGATTTGCAATGAGAGTGCCATAAGTTCGATTTCGGAAGACTCTTAACTTTAAATTAGAATCAAGGCACATATCATCAGAACAGGTGAGAAAAAGAATATTGACATTATGATGATCGCTTTAGTTCTGACTTTACCACACCTTTCATGGATCTTTTTTTTTTGCGAAGAAGATGATGTACTCCTTTCTGGTCTGTTGCAAGAGAGTACAAAAGCCGACGTCACAGCCTCGGCAGTGCATTTTTTGGGGGGTAACGCGCACAAACAGCAGTCCAGAGAAGACTATGGCGGCGCGTAGGGAGCCTCGAGTATAGTTCACTATATAGCCTTGAGTGAAAACCGCAATTTCCACTTCTTTTCACAAGCTGTATGCCAGTGCTGTGGTAAGGTCTCTAGATCTAGGGACCTTATGCTGTAGAAGGTACGGGCGCCCCCTGTGAATCATGGCAGAGCCATGGCCACTGGATAAAAAAAAATTGCCCGCAGCTTCCCTCGGGGGAACACTGAGGAGGATGCGGAGCGTAACTCACGCTAGCCGAGGGAACTCGACCGGCAATCAACGACTGCTTGCACGTAGCACACACGACGTAGTCGGCATAGTCGGTGCCCTTTCCAAACGTATTGCAAAGAACCGACAACGCTTTGGAGTTGTTCTGAATGTTGCCGATCCGAGTTAAGTTGTTATCGAACCAAAGACGATCACACACCTTGCAGGTGTGGCCGAAGCTTCGGTCGAGGAAGTCGTGCTTGAAGCGAGCGTTGGGCGTGGCATACTGCTTGGCGTGCCACGCCGCTACCTCGGCGCGCTTGCGCTCGCGGGCAGCATCGGGATCGGCCTCTCGTCGCCGACGCTTGCACTCGGCTTCCCGTTTTCGAAAGTCCGGGTCCTCTTGTCGACGCTTACGTTTCAAAGCGGCCGAATCCGGTGCTGCTGCTCGACGCTGACGTCTCTCAGCGGCTTCACGTTCTCTAAGTTGAGCATCTTCCGCTCGACGCCGACGTTTACGTTCGGCGTCGCGAGCTCTTCTCCGCGCTGCCTTGTCTTCGGACGACGACTTGGTTGCGGTTCCGCCAACACTTTGGCCGGCGCTGGTCGAAGGGACGTCGATCATTGCGACCTCGGACGTCGACGCGCCGTACAAACCAACCAACGAGCGGCAACTGAGCGAGCGAGCACCGACCTTGAGTATATATACAGCGCGACGGCGCATGCACTGTCAGCTGTCGAATGTTCGAGAAGGGGGAGAAGCGCAACGGCGCATGCGCGCGCGTCAGCTGCCGATGTTCTCGAAGCGCGACGGCGCATGCGCGCGCGTCAGCTGCCGGCACGCGGTGTGTAGAGGAGGAAGGGTGCACAGATGGCGGAGGAGTGAAGCGCGCGCGGTGTGTAGAGGAGGAAGGGATGCACAGATGGTGGAAGAAGGAGGAGGAAGCTTGTGGACGGCGCCGCACTACAAGCCTCGAGTATTAGATGCTCCGCATCTAAAAAAAAACAAGGGTTTTTTTTTATTCAGCGGCTGTGGCAGGGCACACTACATGATTTTGTTCTTACGCGTTTGTCCTACTACGAACAAAACGCTTACTCGAGTAAACGCTGCACCGAGTTTCGCTTCAAACCGTTCTTCCAGCACCGCGCCGTCGCCCGTTTCAACGAGGTCAATGCCATGCGCACCGCTGCCGCTTCGTATCCCATCGGGGTTCCTTTCGAGGAGATGGTCCATAATTTTTTTATTGAGTGATTGCTTGTTTAATGACTGAAATAAACATTATTTTTTCTGTACCCATGACATAAACACATACAAAATCACTGATCTGGCAAGACATTATAGGAACAGGTAACATTAAGTATACAAAGCCGGGCCAGTTCCCTTGGAGCGGATTTCGGCCCATCCAAGAATAAACAATACTGATCAAAAAGGAGCCAAGCGTCACCTGATATAAAATTGAAAAGTTGATTAGTAGTATAGTACACACTTTTTCACACAGACGGTGCCACCTGTGCGATTCACGGACACTTGCGTGGGAACACAATCATGTAGTGTGCTCTGTCATGAGTGGCTGAGGGCGTGCCTTCCACACCACTGCCAACAGCTTTTGTAACGAAGTATAAAGGGTAACTCATTGTCCGACATAACGCTGGCACTCGCGTTACACCACATACGTCACCTTTGCCGAAACGAAGTGTTGGCGGCAATCATTGGTGCATTCTCGGCGACAAGCACCATTAGACTGCAGCGTGTTGAGCCCTATAGAAGCACGTACGTAAGAAGTGGTGTCCTACAATAATATTGCTAGCTAAAATGAATGTCACGTCTTTGTCTGGTTCGATCCAAGCGAATCGTCTCATAGATTTCTCATTGTATATTTTCCCTGTCCTGCGTTGATAGAGTGCGTGAATAACTTGCGCGGTGAATTCCTGCTTGCCGTGGGCCGTTGCAGGCTGATGTGAGTGTTGCGTCTGAGTGTAATGCACATGCACAGGCTACACAAGAGAACGAACGAAGGGTTCGGTACCCTCTGAGACGCAGCCTAGATTATTTACTTGTTATGTTTATTTTGTTACAAACTGCCGGCCTTCTATCAAGAGCTTTGCAGGAGTGGGGTATAAATGCACAATGCAGCAGCACAACACAAGCTTGAAGTATTGCATAGCGTTGCCCATTAGGAGGAAAAAACGTAAACAAAAGATGAAAAAAAAGTTGATGTAATATGCTGCGAAACAAAGACATTTGAAGAATATGCAAAACAGTCATAGAGAACGAATTATACGGCAATCGGTACTCATACAGTACACAATACAATTATGCTCACATAGCGGAAAGCACTCGCAAGCAATGACATTGTGCTCGCATAGCACGAAAAGCAGATGAAAAAAAAAACGGTTACCCCTTTATTAGAACGCAGAAACGAGATAGCGATAGAGAGCGAGTACATGACGTTACATGAAACTTCAAGCGTAGTGGCGCTTATCGACATTCCTTTCTGGTCGCCCGCAGAAAAGAATCAAGGTGGGAAACGTTCTACCGCATCAGCAGACGAGGCATTCCGCTCGGCGAGTTAAACCAGCCGACACTGAAGCCAAGCGATGCATAGGGAACATTTGTAGCTTCTGTCAGCTGTAGTGTAGTAATTACAACTAAAGTGGAAATAAAAGAAGAGGAGAGAGAGAGCGAGAAAACTGCTTTAATGAACATAAGCCTTCCCAGTTACTGCGTGTGGGGCCCCCCCTCCCCCGCCCCCTGCAGGGCCTCAAATGAAATCGCGGTTCCCCGGGCCTAATCACGGGTATAGCCGATTGGCTTCCGAAATCGAGTTTGGAGAGTCGCGCCACGCACGACCAATTTGCGGCTCTGTCTTTAATTGGCGGCGAAACGGCTTCCGCCTGATGCTACGTTCACTGGTACGGCATGTGTTCGAGTGTCCAGGCGGAGTAGCACGACGTAGAGTTGTCGCTGTGTTGTTCGGGAAATATTTTGGGATGCAGACGTGAAATGATTTAAAGCGAGCTAAAAATCAACTTTTCTCTGGCAGGCTCGAACATAGAGCATGAAATGTGTTATCTGAAGCTTTTACATATTAACGGAACGCTTTTTTTTTCTGTTTTGCGCACATCTCAATTCCTATATGTCGTAATTGCTGCAATGCTGGTAAACATCAATATAACGTTCCTCATTCCTCCTTTGGCCTAAGTGTTTGTTGGGGTAACTGGAACGGCAACAACAAACACTCGGAAATGATCGAAAGTAGAAACAAAGGACAACCTCTGAAGTGTCCTGGTGTGCCCGAGGGGCCCTCGCTCCCTGCTTCACCAAGTGCCGTTAATTAACTGCCACGTTTCCCACGCACCCATTCTCGAAATGTCTCGCCTTCCCGAGAGCGATCGTGACGCACGACCGCACAATAACGCGCTCGACCCGCTATAAATACGAGACCGCGGCGCCATCTTTGTAAATTCACGTGGTTTCGTTTCGACGAGCAAACCCGCATGCGTGCAAGGTTGGGAACGAAAACGTGATCAGAACAGGGCAAAGACGAAATTATAAAGACAGGGGGCACCACTTTTTTACTACAACTCCCCCCTCCCCCCCTGTGCAGTCGGATTTGTATGAGCGCGAGAAGAAAAGGGCCGCTGTTCTTTCACTAAACCGAGCTCCCCTTAAAGCGTGGCGATTGAGAGCGAGCGAGTGAGAACAGATCGAGGCGCGCGGCAAATCAAAGCTCATTTATAAGAGGCGAGGTGAGCCAGAGGAGCAAGACAGAGGCATGGCAGGTGTGGACCTTAATCGCTCGCTAGGGCGCGCCACCGTTAATGATCTCGCCATCTCTTCCCACGCCCTTCCTCCTACCGGTGTTCCGAACTCGAAGTGAGCCCGTGCACGCAAGAGGGCGCGGCGAGCTGAATGTTCCGTCTTTCTCCATATACAAGGCACGTTGTAGGAGGAATAAACAAAGAAAGCGTGCGGATACACGCAAAGAGGTTTGACGCGCCTGGGGGACCTACGAAGGGTACTGGGGCTGCACAAAGCTGTCTTCAATTTAAGAAAGACTAGAGAAAAGAACTGTTCATCATAAACCGATCATCATCATCACCCCATTCCACCACCACTCGCTGGCCTGTTCAGTCTGTAGCTTTGCCTGGCAGGGTTGCGGTGTTCGATGATTACGCGCAAACGGCGCGTCAATTTCTCTGCTCTGTCACTTCTGAAATGGTTGCACGCTGCGGCTCCACTCGCTCGCTCGCTTGCGAGTATTTATTTATTTATTTATTTATTTATTTATTTATTATTTATTTATTTATTGAGTTGACGCGCGGTGCACTGCTTTCTCCAACGTTTTTAGATGTCTCGCGCAAAAGTGGCATTTTCGCTGCCGCATACTGACAAGCGGCATATTAAAGCACAATAAATAAATAAATAAATAATTGAATAAATAAATAAATAAATAAATAAAGCGATGCGCGTGTGACGTGCGCCAGCCATCCCAGCCATGCCGCTACGAAAAACAATGGTGCAGGTGCGAAGAAGCAGAGAACGCAATATGCAGTTGACGTTGGTAGATGAGTAGCGTAACCGCGTCAGGTGAAGCTATAGAGTTATTGGTAAATACCCTAGAGGAAACTCTGGCGCTAGTGTTCGCAGAAGCCTCAACGCGTGGCGCTTCCGCCATGATGGGAATGCTGTGTAGCTCACAGATTTGTCTATGAGCCTTGTTCTTTCGGCTGTGTTTGGCTCCCGAGTTCAGAAAACAGTGTTCAGCAGTTCCGCTTCCCCGCATTAACCATTTGGGATCTTTAATTCAAATCAGCTCACTGTGTTCGCAACAATCCGTTCTTCTACCCGATTCGAACGCGAAAACGCAACGCCAAGCAAAGCATTCGTGGTTTTCAAGCCCACAAGCCCGAAGATTAGGCAAATCCGTGTATACACCAACCATCATTCCATGGAGAGAAAAAAAAAAAGGAAGAAAAGAGGGAGCATGACCTCACGCCGCCAGCCTTTGCAAGCCAACCCGTTTCGGAGCCAGCACACTCCCGGCGCAACACGTGACCTATTGCATCAGGATCACGCAAGCAACGAGACTTGCCGAGACTTCACACCGTGGCGCCCGGTAGCTTTTATCCGAAACGCGCTTGCTCAGCGCTGACCGGCCCACTCACGCAGACGGTTCAGAAACGGAACACCACCAAGAGTAGTAAAAGCTACCGCACGCTCTGACGTTTTGGTATCGTGTTGGGCTGATATGGTGGGCTTCACTCGTGTGTCGTAATGCTTCTTCCTTTAGTTTTTTTAGGGGCGAAGCTCCATAAGGCGCGGGCTGTGCGTCCCTTGTATGTAGCTACCTCTCGTTTAGTTCTTGCAGTAATCATTAGATGGTAGTACCATTTTCTGTATGCAGCCACCTGCCCACCTCTCGTGTAGTTCTTGCAGTGTTCACTAGATAGAGGTACTTGTAGCTTATGATGAAAAGATGCAAGATGGTATAAACTAGACAGCGGTACTCGTAGTTGGTAATGAAAGACGCGAGATGTTATAAAATAGGAATGATGTCACATATGGCGCGTGTCATTGGTGGAACACAATCGTTCGATTTAGTGCGGCGACGTACCCTAGGGGGAGCGTTGTAATAAAATCAAGTGGGCGAAATGTACGGAGGATGCATGGTTTACCAGGTTTACCTCCGGAGCTTCGTTCACTTCTTGGATGTGGCGGCACTTTTTTTTCCTTCCTCCATGCATCATTCCCATGGCGGATGGATGATCGAAGCACGAGAGTTCCCTCTATTTAATATTGGGAACTCTATACAGGTAACGCTTCATATGACAGCAAGTGTATATGATAGCACGCGCATGCGCACAGCTGCTCGTGAATACTTTTAGACAACAAGTGCCACATGGGTTGATAGCGCATCGTAGACAATATGGCAAGCATTCCCGTGGTCTATATACTTTTGCTGTCGACTGTACGCATATATACACGTGCAAAATTTAAATATTGGGGAGGGGGGTAACTTGAGTTCCGAATTCTACTTCGGTGGCCGATTGCCAAAATGCTTGAAGCTTATGCACCTATACAATTACGCGCACGTTAAACAACCGCAGGAGGTCAAACTTTCCGGAACCCTCCGTTACGTCATTGGTCATCATTATAACGCGTTTGCTTTTGGGGCGTTAAACCACACCAAACAATTGAATTCAACTCCCCGTTTTCTCGATATATGTCTGTGCCAAATGACATAGCCAGGAAGTCTGAGTCGATTGATTGATTTGTGGGGTTTAACGTCCCAAAACCACCATATGATTATGAGAGACGCCGTAGTGGAGGGCTCCGGAAATTTCGACCGCCTGGGGTTCTTTAACGTGCGCCCAAATCTGAGCACACTGGCCTACAACACTTCCGCCTCCATCGGAAATGCAGCCGCCGCAGCAAAAGTCTGAGTCGAATTTCGTGAAAGCCGACAGCGCATATTACGCTCATGCCACTTTCTTGGCTGCGTACAGTCCTTAAAAAGAAACGGCTGAAAGAAATACCAATTGTGAAGTGTAAGGTGTCACAAAATTATTAGACCATACCTTACGCATTCCTGAAAGGTCATTGTAATACGTATTGTTGAATCACGTCGTTATGCTACTGTCAGGTCACCAGTTGTTACATCATTCCTCATTGGCAGTGACCGCCAATGAGCGGGCCTGCTGATTCGTCAAGATGTTTAAGTGAAAGCATTTCCCGTCCACCCCTTCTAATTACGCTGTAATGACGCGAAAACAAACACAATCCAATCATTCATTCACCTATAGTCTGGCGATAAACAGGTCGAATCCATGTTCCGAAGAGTAACGAACTTCTTCGATTCACGAAGCAGCCTTTACTTTTTCACTTAACTCTAGAGTCTAGACTCCGTGCTTCAAACCTCTTGTCATTAGAGAAAGGGAAATGTACAACCACCTGTTCTCAGCCGAAAGAATAAAGCAAATCCAGACTAATTTCTTAAGAAGAATGTATCTTAGTTGCCTAAAACTTTTTCCTCGTCCGGGTATCGTACCCGGGGCGAACGCCTTCCAAGTGTGGTCGCCCTACCAGTTGAGCTAACCAGGAAGCTACCAATATGCTGCGCGACGGTGAACTTATCTACAACTCGAATCGCACGGCCTCAGAATACTGCAAATAGGTTCTGCGGAATGCCGCAAGGTGGCGGAACCGTTTAGAGAAGGAAACTGACAACCATTTGTTTGCAGCACGCATACGCAAGGAGATCCATTTACATTTCTCAGAAGAGTGCTCCCCAATTGCTGAAAAGCTTTCGGCATTATGTAGAACCAATTAGCAACACTCTGATAAGTGTTTCCTTGAAGGCGCAGTAAAAAAAAAAGCGCGTCCAGCCGTTTATTAACTGCCTTATCGAGAGAAGCACTCTCTTTAGGTGCCACTTTGTAGGTGCCATAAGTAAGGAAAAACGAGAATTGAAAAAAAAAAAAACCGTGCCAAGTATTAACGACTAGCATTACATAGGTTTCCTTTAAGTGGTCTCTTCCTCTCAATCAATCGATCTACGCATACATGTCTCTCTTTCTTTTCTAACCTTCGCAACCAGTGTCATGCGCGTGTCTTTCGCGCTTAAATAAAAGCGGAGATTGGACAAAAACTAACGCACAAACATAACATTCAGTCACGCAGGCCTATAGCTATGGCTTCGTTATACGTTCAGTGCGTGCTGCCTTATTAGTTACATGGTCACCCGAAACCACTCCACAGTCATCCTGTACTCGTTACTTGCAAAACAGAAAAAATTAAACAAAAAAGTAAGAAAATACAAAAAAACAATAACGACGAAAGTGCAAAACTGGTTTCGGTGCTTTCACGGTATCCGAGACCGGCCGTCCTGGCTGTCGTCTTCCACGATTCCATCTTGGATCTCATAGTCTGAAGTCTTCTTTTACTGCAGTAATTATTAGGTACCACGTAACTTGCTAGACATAGCCAGGAGACCGGACATTTTTCTTCTGGCTTCATGGATGTGGCCAGCATTTAACCAGCACATGCCCGAAAGTGACCGTCATTTACGCTAACATATCTTTCTCCGCCTTAAAAAAACGTGAAAATAATCCAGACTCCTTTGTTTTGATGAAGACCGCTGCAACGGTCACAACGTTAGTAAATGCGTTTTGTTTTTCAGACTTGTGTACACCTTATTTTCACACATGTAACCCGCCCCTGCATAAAACCAGCACCTCTAGTTTTAATGATTGATTTGTGGGGTTTAACGTCCGAAAACCAGCAACACCTCTAGTTTTACCCTAAGAAACAGAAAAAGAGAGAATGCATATGTAACCCCACATATACCCACAACTCAACTTTTTATTCACATTTTCCCGTTTTTGTTGTGTGAGTTATATTCGAGAAAATGCGGAATATAGAGAATAAAACGGACCACTAACTATGAGGCGCATTCGACTGCGTTCTACATGTGTGATGGAACATTTAGTATATGCACCGTGACCGATGCTTGGAAGACCCATTATTAGATGTGCAGAGCATTTCGAGACACCGACTCATCTAATTCTCCGCTTTTTTTACATCTTTTCTTCCCAGTCAACTTCTGAACCCTTCCTACGTAGCCTAAAACAACGTCGCACCCGAAAACGCACCGCTCTCGACTTTTCGTTCAACTTCGTCATCATCATACGCACGTGCGTACCTACAGACCTTTTCACTGTTTACACGCCCTTGATGACACATGGCTTCGTCCACAGTTGTGCCTTAATAGCATTGGTGGGCAAGAAGAGCTTTAGGAAAAAGCAAGCTGATTTTCTACACTTTTCGTCCTTTATTTGGCAAAATATATTCAAATAGATGTTATTTTTAGCTGCATAAAATTATAAGAGATTTCCCTGAACTTAACGCGCGTTCATTTGTGTGAGAAACTAATTAGAGACTTTCCCCTAAAGAACAAACTTGAAAACGTGCTTTTAGTTTCGACGTTAAGACCTGGTAACTCAGGTGACCGGAAGTTTTTTTTTTTTTAGTGGGGGGTACACCGCTTGTGATCTTGAAACCGGCTATAAATTAGAAATGGTGCCCCTATTAACAGCGCGGGCATGCGCACCCCGCGTAGGCTTTTATCAGTGGAGAAGCAACGTCTATAATGAGCGAAGTGGGGTGAGAGGGTAGAGGAGTAAGGTAAGTAGCGTCTCATATATGATCTCTTAATTACACCGGGGAAGCGTGCCTTGTTCCGTGTGTCGTGCGTGCACAACATTAGCGGCGTCTCATCTTTCTCTTTATCTATCTGTTTCTTTCTATCCCCCGTCTATCTTTCTCTTTATACCTTCAACCTCTTCTCTCTCCCTCTCGACCTGTAGAGTGCGCACATCAGTAGCGGCTGCAGCGTATCCTGCAGTTGGCGCTGTGGGCAGGCGTGGTATAGGAAGAAAAAAAAAGGACTTATAAATAAGATAAATAATTGATCGGAAAGGGCGATCAAATGCGAGCCTTCTGCGAACTTGCCTTGCGCTCTCTATGCAATGGTGCTTCGGGCCACCTTTTGCCTTGAGCCGGGCATCAATGTGGTCTCCTGTACACACGCTTGTGAGGAGGGAGTGCGCGTGTGGGTAGTGTGTACGTCTATATTGCCCCACCTATTAGCCTATAGCCGTCGCATTTCTAGTTATTTCAGTTTGTTCGAACGGTCTTTAACAGCGATACGATACCGTAACTGTATACGTTGCTAGCTGTGCCTGTAGGCGACGTGGGTTTGCCTTAGTTAAAGAATTGGTTTAGTGAAGGAACGAGAGAAACAGAGACTGGCTGTCTCATGCAGTAACTTAGCCAGATGTATCTATCCGGGGAAACGGGGTTCTACTATAATTCATTGTGCTCGTGAGTACTTTCGTATGTGTGTACACTTGCAAGTACACAAACAAAATCGAAAAAGAAACAATTGCAGTGGAGGGAATTGAGCGTCCCCAGCCCCCCTCCTTGCCGCGCCACTGGATGTCTATTGCGCATCGTCTGTCGCGGATATGTATGCTCCGGTCCTGGAGTGGCCAATTTTTATAAGCACGCACCACTTAGCCCTAATGGAAATTCTTTAATGTGACTTTCCTATCGCTCTGTTGCGAGCATGCAAGGCACGAAAGAAGTAAGGGAAAGAAAGACAGACAATCGATATTTAAGCAGAACGGAAACTCAAGCTAGCTCGTAGAGGCTTAAAGAGCGCCTCTCGGGCGCTTACTTACAACTGAAAGCTTTATTTCTTCAAACAAAAATATCCTAGACTATTACCCGCGCACGCACACTGTTAGTCAAGGCAAAACACAGACACATTGGCATGTCCCGACGTTCTACCTATCTCCTCTTCTCAGAAGAAATAGAAGAGGTATGTTTGCTGCGACAAACGAATGATTGGAAAATCTTTTCAGCCTTGTGTGAAAGAGTGCCAGACTGTTTAGTCAAGAACAGTAGAAAGCTCTTTAGTGCTATGATTCATATTACTTCCTCGGGGGTTCAGAAAATCAAGGTGCATTTAGACTGCTAGACTCGAATAAATGATCGAGGAGAAATAACACAGTCAGTCAGCCAACAAACTTTATTCGGTTTCCAAGGAGCTAGAAAGTTACAGTTGCGGGCCACGCCTTCGTTGGGGTCACAAGGCCATGGTCCCCCGCCCGTTCACGGGCCCTTTGGACAGCCCCAAGTTGTTCATGGAGATCGCCGCTTTTCAGAGCTTCCCTCCCAGTCATCTGGTTTGTTAAAGGAGGCATGTTGTAACGCCCAACGTTGCCAGAGCGTGTGAGCTAACGAGCAATACTCTTCATGACACTCAAGACAGTATGGGTCGATGTCCGGACCAGAGCAACTGAACATCCCTCTCTACGGGTAAGTAATATTCTCAGGGAGGAAGATTCAGACATAGAGAACACAAGAGCCATGGAAGCAAGTAAACTCAAGGGAGTGAGTAGATGGAAACGCTAGCGAATACAGCATGAAATATTCAACAATGATAAGGAGAGAGCAGTCAAATTTCTGTGGCTGATTCCTCCGAAAGCAATTGCGCCGCGTGCGTGATCGAGCCTAAGGTCGCTGCATACAGAGAACTGGTGCTTTCGAAGGACAGCAATAGCGCAGTTAGAAACATACGTGAGTAATCGAAACGCATTTTCTCACTCCATTTAAAACGATCGAATTAGCGCGTAAGCGCCACTTACACCGAAACGCATCTCGACGTGGCTCGTCTGGTCTGGCCGTGGCACGTTTTGCACAAAAGAGGTAAAACTGAAGCTGCAGCGCTGATCGCCCCCTGTGTGCGGCACCGTGTGGTTATCGCGGCTTTCATACATATATACAAACAACGCCGACGGCACTCGGCTCAGCACGTGCACATTAGTGCTCACAGTTGCCCCCCGGTTGGTCACTTACGAAGTCCTTCAGGTTCAACTCCCCTTACGAAAATCCCATATAGGAACCTATATATAAGAAGCCCCATATATGGCTACACCTGGAATCGGGCATATCAGCCTTTATATGAAATCCCTATATACGGGCCTTTTATAACCTGATATGCCGCATTCCTGGTGTAGCTATATGTGGGCCTTATACAACCTGATATACGTAATCCCTTATATACCATATATGGACGTTGCTGTATATGGTCATATATGGCAGACATCTAGACGTGGCTATATATAGATTCATCCATATAAGGTTAAACATGACCTTATATAGATACCTTTTTATATAGCTATTCAGATGATTCATATACACGAGTTCAGTTTGTGTCGCAGGCACAAATTATAGCCCCACATATAATTATTCAGCTACAAATATTGCTGTTTGTTGAAATATCTGTCTGCAGTCGCCATCGTGTCCAAACAAAGGTTGTACCTATCAATACTAGTAGTAAAGTTTAGTATGGTACAGTGGGGACGATGTTCTTTTTCAGATCGTTCTGTTTCTTTGCCATCCTTCTAAAACAACATGGGTCACTATTGTAGATGCGGTGTTTTCGAAACGTGACTACCGATTGTATGTAGGTAGCCTCGGAAAAACTGCCTTTGGCTCGCTCTTGCTAAAAAGTGACGTGGGCCTCACATAGGGGTGCAGAGACGTGCCTAGAATCTCCCACTAGTCTACATAGTCTGGTGCTTTCTCGAAATTAGCGTAATTTGCGCTCGCTGCAAACATTGAGGCGCAGCAAAATATGAGGTCCGCAACTGACTTTCGTTCTGTAACTGTGATCACAGTGCCACCGGGCGGGTTGTGCGTGTGTTAAGAGGCAATGCGAGCTAAATAGTTGTCTGACCAGCAGTCCGAACAAGAAAAAATAACAATGTAGTAATGCAAAATGTTTTTTTTTAATATCGCAACTAGGCCGTAGTGCTAGAAGCAGTTTAGCGGTCGGTTTGTCGACAAAAAAGTCGTGTTAGGCGTGTGCATGCGAAGCTTTTTGTGGAAGATATCGATCACGACGCCGCTCCATTCAAAAGTAACATTAAGGTGACACACCGAAGTAGTTTATACTAATCAATTATTTCTTGGATTCCACTCCTAATTTCACCACTATATGCTCGCTAATTAAGAAGAATATCAAGGTCAACATTCTATTTCAAGATTTGGCGCCTAAATATCTACACGTAACTTCACTGATGTCAGATTTTTTTTAGTGTTTCCAGCGTACTGACACAAGAAAACTTTCTTCAGCCAGTATGGCGGTCATCTTCACATCTACCGATCGGGAGCTATGCAGGCCCTACAGTAAAAGCCGTCGAAACCCAACGACGTCACGGCGACTGCTGCACTAACTTCGCAGTGGTGTCATCACCCACATTTTTTTTATTGGTGGGCTTTCTCACTTACCAAGTGTCTTCAGTGGATAGTAATTTCGGTATATTGAAAGACCAATTCATCAATCACGATAAATATCGTTTGTCTCTCTAGTGTCCCTTAAACACACAGCGAGTTAAGTGGCTGATTTCAAAACTGAGTTGCCGTTTCGTTCTCGGTTTGCTTACTAACTTGCCATTGCTTTTACAGTGGAGTCGTTATGCTTTTTCTTATAGCGCTATGCGTTAAAAAAAAACCATCATCATCATAAATGGCCTCGGCCGCACCGGTGTGCCTCACTTCATCCCCTCGTGCTCGTCTACTGCACCCTTCCCCGAACCGATACGCCATGCACGAGCTCTCCAGCGCCACCAGCTTATCCGGCGTGAGAAACAATAATTACGATGGACAAGAAAAGGATTACAGAGAGAGAGAGAGAGAAAGATAGAACGGGAATGAGATAAATTAAGGGAAAAGATAAAAAAAGACGGCATCATATTCACGGGGTGAATGATAGAGAGTAGGGCGAAGCATCCGTTCGTCCATTCGTTCGTGCTTTCTTTCGTCCATGCGTCCATCCGACCGTCCGTGCGTACGTCTGTTCGTGCGTCCACACGTCCATCCGTGCCTCCGTCCCTGCGTTCGGCCATGCATCCGCCTTTGCATCCATCCATGCGTCCATCCGTCCGCGCAGCCATCCGTGCGTCCGTCCATGCATCTGTGTGTGTGTCCGTTCCTCCATCTAGTCAACACTCCAATTACCACCATCTCTCATCTTTTAATCATATATTCCGCGTATAGAAGCAGCGCCATCCAGAGCATATTCCAAGGACTAAACGAGAGGTGGCACACGCACACTTTCTTGCGGCTCGCGCTTTGTGTATACTTTCCACCTTTAACCACCTCGAGTTTATGGTATATACTAGTTCACTGTATTCATGGCACTGCGGCCCAACGCTCGCTAAACCTTTATAAAACCAAGGAGGTTACGCGCAGCGAATATAACGCAGCAACCCTTTCTTGTCAGATAGTGCTCAATGTACATGCCAATGGCTGCTAATGGGGAATGAGAAACAGGAGAATTCGACTTTTTGTTAACGCGCACGCTGCGAATTCTTTTATTGTTCAAGGACGCACAGGAGAAATTTTTCACCGGCACCACCTTGCAGGTCAAAGCGTAAGACATGTTACGTACTACGACGAGGGACGAATGGGTGCCACTTTAAGAAGCTTCGCCCCTAAAAGAGCGAAAAAGCGCCGCGAGAAATGTCGCCTGTGCTCGGTGCTTTGCGCGCCAAGTGGTTGCGGCACCCTTGTCCGGGAAGGGCCGTTCGCCCAAAACAAAGCAGGACCCGTCCTCGAACCAGGGGCAGGGCCCCCTACTGGGGTGAACGTAACTGGATGATGAGGGGTTCATGATGAGTGATATGTACTCTGGGACACGGCGCTTTCGGGTGCCAACTCCCCTTCCTTTCTGACAACGGTAAGCGATGATTGATATGTGGGGTTTAACGTCCGAAAACCACCATATGATTATGAGACGCTGTTGTGGAGGGCTCCGGAAATTTCGACCACCTGGGGTTCTTTAACCTGCACCCAAATCTGAGCACACGGGCCTACAACATTTCCGCCTCCATCGGAAATGCAGCCGCCGCAGCCGGGATTTGAACCCGCGACCTGCGGGTCAGCAGCCGAGTACCTTAGCCACTAGTCGACCGCGGCGGGGCGACAACGGTAAGCGATAGTACGAGCAAGGAAGGTAGAGATAGAAAGATACATGTACTGATACCAGAAAAAATAGAAAAGATGGAAAGAAAAAGAAATGAAGAGAGAAATGCAGAAAAACAAAGATAGCTGCCCAGCTAGACAGAGCTTCAGCTCCACACGCTCGTCGAAACTTTAATGCGATGCTGCCTTGAATTTTCTCGTTCTTGTAATGCAAGGAAAGCAATTTCTGAACATTTTTGCAGATGAAAATTCGCGTCGTGTCAAAGGCGTTGCCATCTGCACTCCCTTCCGCGTTCCATTTCAAAACGTGTTTACAAAACTGAGTAATCATCAGACGACAAACGTTGCAAAAAGGCAGGTTTCTTATTTTGAAGAACGCGCCAAACGATACATTGAACTGTTTCGTTATCGCTCTGATCACGGGGAACTTCATTTGTGACAGCTCAGTGCTCTCCCATAGTTGAGTACGAAGTACTCGAAATCGTTATACAGTTTTTCTAAACACAGGCATCTTTTATGTGCAGTATTGTTCTTGAGCATGAGAGCAAACTGTCCTTACAGGTGAAAGCGAAAACATCACCTTCTTACAATGTGAATGACATCCCTCGTTTGTTCATATATTTTTACTGTTTCTATAAGTTTAATCATCTTTATGTTCATGAATGTCCTGTCCTTGCACAATTTTAGCATTGTACATCACTGCATACGCAAATAAGTTATTTTCGCTGTATATAACAGCTTGCAATGTACATAAGCATAATCATCATTGTCCATCTTTCTGTATGCACGTAAGCTATGTAAGATATATGTGGAAATAAAATTCTCTTAAACCTGCCGCACTGCTTGCTTCACACAATGTGCAAGGTATGTCTGACTTACTAGTGGGGCTTTGGACATTGAGGCCCACGGGACGGCTTTAAGCTCTCCCATAGCAGAGTACCCTGTACTCTAACTCGTCACCCACTTTTTTCTAAAGCCCCACCTCGGCCTCGTTTGGCTTTGGCGTTCTTATTTAGGGACGGCTTACTGCTCTCCCATAGTTGAGAACCAAGTACTCGAAATCGTGAAATTTTTTTCTGACCCCCTCATACGAGCGTTACGTGGTTCACGTCGCGCTCCATATTATTCGTGTGTTTCCGCTGGAAAAGTGTGTCTACCCATCGGACAAGTGACACCAAACAATTCATGATGTTCAGGGGAACATTTGGACGCCAAACAAGTGGACCTCCGATGAACGCACGGACCGCAGACTTCCGAAAATAGTGAGCTCAAGTGGCGGAGGAGCTGCGCCAAACGCCATCTTGGCGTGGCAGCACCGACGCCGCTGGTGTATAGGGAGCCACATCGACAACTGCGCAGCTTCCTGCACGAGAAATGGAGCCATAGGCTATTTTTTCGACACCACCATCAGCAGCAAGCACTTCAAGTATTACGACGGTTGAGGACATGGACATCGCCACCCCTTCGACAAGCCAAAGCCATGGCCACAACTTAACGACAAGGCACCCCGGAACATTCGAGATAACGACGACGGAGGACGACTGTCACACCGTTCTCACCTTAAGGCAAAAAAAAAAAACAGCTAGCGAAAGAAAGGAAACAGGGGCAGAAGAGACCCGAAGAAGAGACAAAGGAAACTCGACCGAGAACCTGAGGAAGAAGGGGGGTCAAGCTCCCGCCGCTTCCAAAAGATGATTTCGAAATTGTAATTAGGCCTCAATAGGGCTTACCACTACGGTCAATCACTACTCCGGAGATGGCAGCGGCAGTCACCGCAGCTTGCCAACCCACCGTAACAGGTAAGCACTTTCTGTTGCGGATAAAACCAGGATCAAACGTAGTCATTATATCAACATCAGAGCAAGAAGTTGCGGAGTGGCTTCGTGGCATACCTGCGCTCACAATAAACGGTCGCGCACATGCAGTAAACGTGTACGTGGCAACTGGTGCAGAAGCTCTCAGGGGAGTGATACACGGCATACCATCCCGCACCCCTCCTGAAACGCCCATGGCAAACTTGCGAGTGCGAACGCAAGCAGAGGAAATCATGCAAGCCTGTATGATGGGAGAAACGAAAAGCGCGACAATCACCTTCTGTGGCCCGACTCCTCCGCGTTTCGTATATTACTGCGAAGGAGAATCGGCGTGCCGCACATACCGAGCCACGGTGCAAGTGTACAAGACCTGTTGCAGCAAGGGTCATCGTAGGGATGTGTGCCCCCAACCAGACGCTCGAGTCTGCCACATATGCGGAACAAGAGACCCAACTGACCGACATGTGTGCGTGCCAAAGTGTGCCTCGTGCGGAGGGGAACACGTCACAGCTAGGTGACCACAGCTGGGCTCATAGACTCAAGCAGCCGAGAGCGACTGCTAAGAAAACCAAAGAATGCACCCAGTGCTTAGCGTAAGGGGTTATGCTGGTTTTCATTAGAAGAAGAGGAATCGGAGCTTTGCGACGACCGAAAGCCGTGGTCGACGAACCGACAAAGCACCGCAACACGCCACGAGGGAAACGCAGCGCGCGCCGCCTCCAAGCCTCCACCTCCACGCAAACCAAGATCAAAGGTAAGGTCTTGAAAACGAGCAACAAACCAGCCGAGGCGGAAAGCAGAGGAATCACAGACCCCCGGTAGAGCCAGCGCTGCACCTCTGGGGCAGTAGCAGCAGCAAGCTCCACCTGCCGCTATGCCGGTAACGGTCTGATGTCGCATCTCACACAAGCACACCAATCACACAACACGAGGAATATAAAAGAATGATCGCGGAAAATAAGCGCCTTAAATCTAGCCATGCGGCACTACAGACAGAGGAAGCAGCACTGAAACAACTTTTGGCTAATAGAACAATCAACCAGAGCACACAAAATCAACAAACGCAAATGGAAGCCAGCGCAACACAACCAGCTACATGCCAGCTGCAAAATGTAGAGGGACAGCTGCAAGGCATAGGAACCCAACGCCAACTTCTGTTTGCTGAGCTGGGAACTCTTCAGAAATATGTCGACGACTCCATCAAAGGAGTAAAAAAACCAAGAAAATTGGAAGCTCAAGCCCTGGAGGCCGCGGTTTAAGGTGTCGGCGACGACTGACACGGATACATTTGAGAGCCCCTATGATGTCTAGATCCATCACACGCCACCAATAGAATCTCGAGTTATGGCAGTGGAACTGCCGCTCCCTGTGTAACAAAGAATCAGCGCTAACACAGTTCGTGCAATCCACCACCATTGCACCTGATCTCATATGTTTGCAAGAAGCAGGAACACCAAAACGCTCAGTATTAGGATACACACTTCACACAAACACAAACAACACGGGGACGGCTATTTTGGTTCGGACGGATCTCGTTGTTAGCGTAGAAACTGTACCAGGGTTTGACATACCACACCAAATAGCAACAGTATGGCCTGTTAAGAGAAGTTGCCCGAAAAAGATTGTTGCGAATGTCTATACTGTTCCCCTCAAGATCGGATGGAGGACTTCACCAATTATCTGTCATGCTTTAAACAGCGCGAAACGAGGTGACAAAGTCATACTGCTTGGAGATTTCAACGCCTGGCATACAGAGTGGGGCTACAAAAGGGATACGGGCAAAGGAATCAACTTGCTGAAAACGCAGGAACATGATCTAGTCCTCGTCACGCAACCAGACTCTTCCACATGTCTGGGAAACAGCGTGGTCAGAGACACCACCCCTGACCTAAGTTTTGTAAGTGATGAACGAGGAGCAACCTGGAAGAACCTAGACGAAACACTAGGAAGCGTCCATTACATCCTCAGCATCTCTATACGAACGGCAAGCATAAGACAACTGACTGGTACTGCATGTCTCACACATTGGAAGAAATTTACGGAGTGCCAGACTGATACTCTGGTCCTCAGCACGATAAAAGACCGGATGACTTATATACGGGAGGCAGCAGGTCAAGCAACTAAACGACTTAAAACAACACCGTGAAACCCAGCCATCGACAACCATCTCCTCCATTTATGGGGGGCA
Source organism: Rhipicephalus microplus (assembly GCF_043290135.1). Lineage (NCBI taxonomy): Eukaryota > Metazoa > Arthropoda > Arachnida > Ixodida > Ixodidae > Rhipicephalus > Rhipicephalus microplus. The sequence goes on along the minus strand of NC_134705.1, from coordinate 161,100,440 downwards.
AGACGCAGCCTCACAAAAATATGGAAGAGGCAGCGGCACAACCGGAAGCTCAGACAGCGCATAGCACAAATCATGGAGGCAGCCAATGCGTACTCACAAGAGCTGTGCACTTCTAACTGGGGGAGCTTGTGCGACTTTTTTAGGGGAAATCTAAGCACGAAAATAACTTGGGAAATCCTTCGTAATATGCTTATTCCTGGTACCACACGAAGAGAAAGCACACTAGTCTTGAGACATATACTTAATGACTACGCAGGCACAGACGCGGACCTTCTTCGTGAACTCCAAGACACGTACATGGGCGAAAGGCCAACATGGACAACCATAACACTATATATGGGTCGGGCAAACCATGCCCTTGATGAACCAATATTACTCGCAGAAGTATACACTGCAGCACAATCTTTCAAAAAGAACACTGCATCTGGACCGGATCGCATCACGAATACCACGATTAGAAACTTAGCTAGCGAAACACTAGAGCACCTAACAAATTTCTTCAATGACACTATTTGGAAGAAAGGATCAGGATCCATACCACCTGAATGTAAGGAGGCAGAAATAATTTTAAATAATTTTAATACTAAAGCTTGGACGACCTAAATCGCGCCAGAACCTTCAACTAATATCGGTAACCTCTTGCTTAGGTAAACGTTTCGAGAAGGTTATTCATACACGACTTGGGAGGTACTTAGAGGACAACAATCTCTTACCCGATTGCATGTTTGGCTTCCGTCAGGGAATGCCTTCGCAAGACGTCTCCCTTTTCCTCCGCAACGAAGTTCTAAACCCACCACCTCGAAGCGTGAACAGAATCCTGTTGCGTTGGACCTGCGCAAAGCTTTGGACAACATGTCTCATGACAGCATATCGGATGCTCTACAAGAGATAGGTTGTGGGGAGATAACCTACTAATACGTTAAAAGTTTTCTCAACAACAGAACCGCGTCTATAGGATTGGGCACTCTAAGAGGTAATAATATTCACATAGAAAATGAGGGCGTTCCACAGGGCTCTATGCTGCCCCCATTATTATTCAATATAGGGATGCGGAAATTAGCTCTAATGTTCGAGAAAGACAAAGAACTTGGAGTAGCCATCTACGCCGACGACATCACCCTTCGTGTGATGAAAGAATCTTATGAAGACCGCCAAGAAACTCATCAACGAGCAATTGATACAATTGAGGGATATTACAAGAAGGCAGGTATGACATGCGCGCCGGAAAAATCTGAATACATGCAAATGCGGCCCAAGAACACCCGCCGGACACGCTCCCCAACCTTCAATCTGGAGATGAATGGGAGCCAGAGAAAGCAAGTATCGGAGCTCAGGGTGCTGGGAATGCTGATAGGGAAGACATGCAGCGCATCGTTTACGCTAAAACATTGTAACGCACAACGAGGAGCGTAGCGAGACTCATAAAGCGAGTCACTTCCAGCAATGAGAGCATGGCGGAAGAAGACACCAGGGGGTTGGTACATGTATTTATCATTAGCCGCATTACATATGCTCTCCCGTACCAACTCACACGCAGATGGGAAGCAGAGCAGGCCAACACACTTATACGCGTTACCTACAAAGCTGCATTGGGCCTCCCAGACTGCACTGACACAGAGCGTTTGGAATGCTTAGGTGTATATAATACATATGACGAACACGCCGCAGCCGTATTGATCGCACAGAGAGAGAGACTCAACTCGACGATGCAAGTAGACTATTGCTAAAGAAGCTTCACTACCACTTGTAACCGCACTTCTGTGGTGAGGGGACACATCAAATTCCCAGAGAAGACAGGGAACACATATACGTAGCCTCTATTCTGAGAAACATGCACCCCAATGTTAATGCCGGCCGCAGAAGAGCAAGGGCGGCGGCACTAGAACGGCTACGAAATGATCCCGACACTTTCTATACAGACTTCATCCCATACCCAACCAGGCAAAACACATTTGCTGCAGTCGTTACCAACCGAAACCAAGCGATCACTTCGGCGACAATACGTACGAAAAGCACGGCCGTAGCAGAAGCTGCAGCGATAGCACTAGACATCCGTGCAGCAGAGTGCAAGAGACAGTCTTCACATGTTCTCACAGATTCCCAAGAGGCTTGCCGACTCTCATAGGCGTCCTTCCCAAGAGCGTCCTACGCATGCTAGGACCAACCTCCAAGAAGACCACGGCATCACATGGTGCCCCGCCCACGAAGGTGTAGGAGGAAACGAACGGGCAGACCGCATGGTTCGAGCATTAACTTTCCGAGCCGCGGACATGCCGACCCGGGCGGACTACTTCAGACCTACGCTGCTGCGAGATATCCTTGATAGCCAATGACTGGCCCGGCAGATGATGGCGCCACCCCACCGTAAACTCAGCCGCTGGCAATCCAGGGATTGGAGACGAATACAGACGAACACATATCCCAACAAACACACACTTAGCATAATCCGGCCATCCAAATTTGCTGACCGCTGCCTTGGTGCGGTGATACACCGACACTCCAGCGCATCAATCACTTGGACTTGCCAACAAACACCAGCAGAGGGCAACTCACCCCTCATCACACTAAACGAATTTAAAAGGTCCTGGGAGGTGCGACTCGCCCGGTAGGACCTGGGAAATAGCGGGCAACCATGGACCAGGTCGAGCGAGCCGCTCGGGCCAGTGGGGCCCTGGAAAAAGGGCTCCACCCACGGAAACCTTAGTATGCCGTTTCAATAAATGTTTATTATTCCTCCACCTCTCAACACGGACGAGGCCATGAGGCTCACGGAACGGCTGTATGCTCTCCCATAGTTGAGCACCTAGTACTCAAAATCGTTAACCATTTTTAGGGGCGAAGCTCTTTATAGCGGCACCCCTTCGTTCCTCGTAGCCGTTGTAGTAGTGTGTAACAAGTATAACATTTTGACCTCCAAGGTGGTGCCGGCGAGAGATTTCTTCTGTGCGTTGTTGAACAATAAAAGATAGAGCTCAATGTACATGCCAATGGCTGCTGAGGGGGAATGAGAGACAGGAGAATTCGACTTTTAGTTAACGCGCACGCTGCGAATTTTTTATTGTTCAACAACGCACAGAAGACAAGAAAGGGTAGCTACGTTATACTCGCTGGGCATAACTTCCTAGGTTTTAGAAAGGTTTAGCGAGCGTTGGGCAGCAGTGTCATGAATACTCCTAACTAGTATGTACCATGAACTCGAGGTGGTTAAAGGTGGGAAGAAAACACAAAGCGCAAGCCGCAAGAAAGTGTGCGTGTGCCTCCTCTCGTTCAGTCCTTGGAATGTCCACTGGATGGCGGTGCTTATATATGCGGAATATATGATGAAAAGATGCCAGATGGTGGTACTAGGAGTGTTCAATAGAATGGACGAACGGACACACAGACAGATGCATGGACGGACGCACGAATGGCTGCACGGACGAATGGACGCATGGACGGACGCAGGAGCGGATGCATGGAAAAAAGCAGGGACGGACGCACAGATGAACGTGCGGACGCACGATTAGACGCAAGCACGGACGGGCGGATGGACGCACGGGCGGCCACACAGACGCACGCATGGATGGACGGAAGAGAGAACGAATGGACGGACGGATGCTTCACCCCACTATCCATCATTCACTCCGTGGATATGCTGCCAGTTTTTTTTTTTTTTTTTCACACCACATGTCATGCGTAGGGTAGGCGTCGGCCTCATGAATTCGAGGCCCACGGGCCGGCTTTCGCTCTTCCATAAAGAACAGTATTAAGTACACAAAATCGTTAACAACTTTTACAAAGCACCACGCTTACTCCTGAGTGGATTTCTAGCCATGGTCTCATCAAGTAAAAAGCCGACGGCACGGCTTTACTCTCTCCACTCTCTAACAACGTTTTCTAAACACCACTTTTTCTAAACCCACTTTTCTCGGGACGGCTTACTGCTCTCCCATAGCTGAGTAGGACCGACAACTCTTTTTTTTTTTCTGACCCAGTTTTTTCCGGCGCGACCGAAAGCTTACCCTTCGTAGTGTTCGCAGCTGTAGTAGTTACTCCCGAAAGCACGTAGTTATTTTATAAGCAGTATTTTAACTGCGAAGCATTTCTTAGCGAATTTCGGCGACTTTGACCATATCTATCTATCTATCTATCTATCTATCTATCTATCTATCTATCTATCTATCTATCTATCTATCTATCTATCTATCTATCTATCTATCTATCTATCTATCTATCTATCTATCTATCTATCTATCTATCTATCTATCTATCTGTCTGTCTGTCTGTCTGTCTGTCTGTCTGTCTGTCTATCTATCTATCTATCTATCTATCTATCTATCTATCTATCTATCTATCTATCTATCTATCTATCTATCTATCTATCTATCTATCTATCTATCTATCTATCTAATCTAGCCACCTACGACTTTCAGCTCTCCTGGCCGTCTCGATAATTTTACAGATACCAAACTTGATACGGCATAACCTGACTGTATGAAGAACATATTTGACTAGTCATAAGATGATAATCATGGAATGTATGTCAGGAATGTCATGATTTACATTTCATGGTCTTGATGCTTTTGCAGTGAAGTCGTTCACATGACATGTTGCAAAGCTGGTATGGTATGACATAAGTGCATGGGAAACCAAAGCCACAGATCCTAACATAAAAATCAAGACATGCGTGTTATGTAACAACATGACTACATGCCACGCTCATGATGCGCTCGCGGCCGTTTCGCTACCGTCACATATACCAAATTCAGTATTACAGTACGTGAATGATTGACGAAAGCATGTGACTGGCGCAAACATGATAATCATAAGATGCGTGTGATGTAACAACATGACTACATGCCACGCTCATGAAGCGCTGGCGGCCGTTTCACTAGCTTCACACATACCAAATTTGGTATTACGGGACGTGAATAGATGACGAAGGTATGATACTGGTGAAAACATGATAAACATGAGATTCGTGTCATGTAACAACATGACTACATACCACGCTCATGATGCGCCCGCGGCCATTTCGCTAGCGTCACATAAACCAAACTTGGTATTACAGTACGTGAATGGATGACGAAGTTCAGTACGTGAATGGATGACTGGTGATCAGTACGTGAATGGATGACGTGAATGGATGACTGGTGCAAACACGATAATCATAAGATGCGTGTCATGTAACAACATGACTACATGCCACGATCATGATGCGCTCGCGGCCATTTCGCTAGCTTCACATATGCCAAATGTGGTTTTACGTGACGCCAATGGATGGCAAAGGTATGTGACAGGTGTAAACATAATAATCATGAGATGCGTGTCATGTGAGAACATGACTGCATGCCACAGTCAAGCTGCCAATACATTTCGACGTGACGCAGGGTGCGTGCTTGTCGACGTTCATTTCGTCGCGTCACGCCGGCGTTGCCACGCCGGGCGCCGGTCTTGCCATATACTCGCAGGCGCGTGCCGCACTGAGCTGCTTTGATGCATGCGCATTTCAGCGCGTCCAGCGTCCCACTGTCACGAAAAGATAGAGACGCAGTGTTGCCTGGGTAACGCATCGCTGCGAAATGCAACATGGCGCACTTCGCGCCGGTTGCCATCGGGCCGCGCCGACGACGCTAGTCGCGCCTGGCGTCAGACTATAGAGTGATCGCGTTTTGCTAACGTAGCCTCGCTGTGCCCAGCGTGCGCGCGCGTCAACGCTACATTGGAGTATAATGAGACCTTCATGATGCGCTCGCGGCTGTTTTGCTAGCTACACATATACAAAATTTGGCGTTACGTGACGTCAGTGAATGACGAAATATATGACTGGTGCAAACGTGATAATCCTGACATGCGTTGTATGTAAGAGCATGACAACATACGACGCTCATAGCGTGCTCGCGGCCATTTTGCTAGCTCCACATATACTACATTTGGTATGATGTGACGTGAATAGAAGAAGAAGGTAAACGACACATCCAAACATGATAATCATGACACGGAAGTCATGTACCGCATCATTCACCTCAACCTCGTAACGTTGTGCTGATTTTAAAGTGACATATCAACATTTCTCATTCATGCTTCGCATATCGTCAATTCCCATTCCACTTGGGATCTGCCCGTCTTTTCGATTAGAAATGCTCTGAACACGGACGTGCCTTTTTGTCCAGCAACGCTGAGAATCCCCGTATACCTATGCAGGAGTCCCCGTATACCTATGCTTAATTACGTTTGTATCTGAGCTTTACAACTATTTTTGAAAGTAGCAAGCCGTTGCAACGAGACGATGTGGCTTTATACAGCTTCCCTGCATTTGTACCGCTTTAAAGGTTGACGCGCCTGTGTCGTGGATGGCTTGCCTCGTGGTCGTTACTTTCTCGACACACGAGCCGAGTCAAGTCACAGAAAACGTCACTGCGCGTCATTTCTGAGGCAAAGTGTAGGAAAAAAAACTGTGTCACTCCAAAATCTTAGCGACCTGGAAATAGCGGGCACGGTTTCATGAGCACGTAGACAAGTTTCTCAAGACGCGCTGATGAACAAGGTATTATTACGTCATACGAAGGCAGCGCCACATTATGGCACCCTACTAACGCAGGCCTATAAGTGCATATTCATTGAGTAATATGTTCGCTATAAAAAGCAAACAATATTTAAATTCTAACAGAAAAATTGTTGACTGCGTAGGCTATTTTAAAGTCACGTGATAGCGCAGCTCAGATAGTTGAAGTTTGTGCTACCAGGTGGTGTCACAGGCTCTTTTCTCGATGTTCATTGAAGAAATAAATTCATTACTGCGCTTCTCACGAGAAAAATAGGGTTGATTTGAGTCACTGTCAGGGGCTATCTTTCCATCCGTGCAGTCATTTCATGTTCTGGACAGTTGTCGGTTCCTTTAAACGCATTTTCTAAAGACACAGACGTCAATGACTTAGAGCGGCGTTCAGACCCGTAATGTGAGGCTCACGTGACGGCTTTCAGCTCTCCCATGGCAGAGTACTGAGTACTCTAAACCGTTAACCACTTTTTCTAAACACAGCACAAACTGTCGGTTTTGCTTCGGTCTTGTTTGTCCCTCAATCTGTGTGGTTGCGATTCTAGGGAGAGTTTACCGCTATCCATAGTAGAGTCTACATATAGTAGTCCAAATCGTCAAACATCTTTAGATATCGAAGCAGCTCTTTGACTCGCGTGCGTAACGCCGTACATACGTGCGTCCATACGAACGCGCCGTGACGTGGTTCGCTCGCTGCATGTGTTGGGGCGGTGCCAAGTAAGTCACGCCGCAGCTGAACGTTGACGTCACACTCTCCTTGCAATGCTCGCTGACATCACTCTCTCCCTCACCTGCCGCGCGCTCACTGCAGTGCTCGCAGATACCGCCTCGTCCGTTCGCCCGCAGCACCAGCCGCTACGCCACTCGCTACACCGCCGACTCGTCGGTTCACGCGCAACAAACCTGAAGCGCACCTAACGTACGCGTTGAAGCCTGCCTGCACGTGTTACAAAACCTACACTATCCCTCGCTTCGAATGAATCTTTCAGCGGTCACGGCAGCACTCGCGTTAGTGCCGTTCAAACCGTGACACCACCCGCGCGCAACGCTGCCGCTTCGCAGCCCGTCAGTGTTCCCTCTGGGAAGATGGCGTGAATTTTTCCAAACACTGCAGCGTCTCTTTGATATCTCGTTCTAGGGACAGTTTAAGGTGATGGTTCCACTCCCTCCTTCTCGCAATAGTTCGAAAGAAGACACCAGACGACGCCACTCATGCACGCTTGCAAAAAGCGAGAAAATTGCACGCGCAAGTACGGTCTGCGTCGCCACGCGCGTGTCTTGTATGACGTGTGAGGCCGCGGTAATCGACCGATCAAAAGCAAGGAGCGTAAACGCAGGCGGCGTCTTTCACCTACCAACCGCCAACTGTGGCCGTCGTTTCGCTAAAGTGTAAACACACGCGCGTACGCACGCGCATGTACAAACACACACTCTCTCCGTCTCTTTGACTCACTCACGTCCATGGAATAACGATTGAACATGACATCAACCAAACGCCTTGAAGCGTTCGAGGGCACTGGCATCGCCGCTAACCTTCTTTTTGATGTAGCGACCTTGACACTGGCTTGATGTAGCGGCGCGCGAGCACGTCCTTTATTTGTTTTTTTGTTTTATTGCCACGCGAAACTGCTCTACCTCGGCCAATGTAGCTTATACGCTACAAAAACAGCCAGGCACATTTCAGCACAAGATAGCTTGATGATCCTGAGGTCATTTGCTGAATTTGACCTTTTCCAACTGCATTAAAAGGGCTACCTAAATAAAGTGCCTCTTGTTGGTGATCAGTCGAACAAATGATTTACACTAATATGGAAAATTTAGAAGCTCCTAGAGCTCATGGTTTTTCTAAAACGTTTTATGAGAATTATGTGGACCACCTAGTATATGGGATGACGGGGGATAATCCATACGTTGGTTCACGCTGTTTCCCGTCTTGCTTTTGCCATCTCTGTGCTACGGCCTAATCCTGGTTGAAACTAAGCTCCCACGAAGTGTTTGCTTCAGGAAATTCTTCCTTTTCGCCAAGAGCAGATTTCCAAAAGCGACGTAATCGCACGAACACACAGATTATCGAGCAGCCGCACAATCAAGCTCAGCGTCGCACAGAGTGGGAGGGTGGGAGAAAGGGGTGTTATGCATATTCTAAAATCATAAAGGATTATGACGGCACCCACATACGAGCCACACCCCTGAGACAAGGAAGATTAAAAAAAATTAATCCTCCTTGCTCTGAGCCCATGTCGATGTGTTTTGTACTTTTCCTTTATTACGTTTCGTATGCATCAAGTGCAACGCTGTGAAGGCTAGCGAGAATACTTGCAATGAATGCGTTCGCACTTAGAAATAGTACGATTATTTTTGCATTTTTTGAAGCGTGGAAACTTGGACAAGTTGGTAGGACGTAACTGAATGTAGGAACAGTGGAACCTAGAAGTAGTTACTGGGTAACTACGGAAGCGAAAAAGCAAGGACAAAAAAGAGCGCTGACTTTAAAAAAAGATTTAATATCGGAGTGGTGCACATATATAAGCGAAAAAAAGCAGAAAATTGGGCATGCGTAGGAGGGTGCCGGAACAACCCCTGCGATACAATGTCAGCAAAACTCTTGGCTCTTGTTGAATGACCTGAAAACAAATACACATGTAGCTTGAAAAAGATTCATTTTGTTCGTTGTTTTCTTCAGGTTGTGCGTTGCTCGCTATGCTTATTTATCCTAATCGACCACTGTCAATAACAGCACGAGCCGGCGCTTCAACCAGCCCCGTCGCAGCCACTACGTAAAAGAAGGGCACAGATGCATGGTGCGACGAAAGCGACACCCAGTTGTTTTGGCTACGCGCACCGTAACCGCGTCCAACAGAGCGACATGACAAGCCAAGTGAGACACCTGCTGAAATCACGCATGCGCCGTTGCAGCACGTGTCTCGTCGTGTAGCGTCGCTAGCTGGCGCGTCGATGCATTCTGCCGCGTGATACTGTGGTCAGCACACTTTTGATCACACCTGTACCTTCTGTAGTATGCTTATGGGCTGTTAAATGGCGTGACGCTTCATAGCTGAAGTGGATCACAAAATGTGTACATGGCCGCTACTGTGACGGCCGATGGTCTTCGCTGGCGCACAACCGGCATGCTCTCGCATTTGATTTGATTGATATGTGGGGTTTAACGTCCCAAAACCACAAATATATGAAAGAAACCGCAATGGAGGGCTCCGGAAATTTCGACCACCTGGGGAAACGTGCACCGAAATCTGAGCACACGGGCCTACAACATTTCCGCCTCCATCGGAAATGCAGCCGCCGCAGCCGGGATTCGATCCCGCGACCTGCGGGTCAGCCGCCGAGTACCTTAGCCACTAGACCACCGCGACGGGGCGCCCTCGCCTTTGGTGATGCTGAATTCGACACGCGATAGCAATGAGGCGTTGTACTCTACGGTTGCCAAATCGATATTCTCAAGGCCTCTGTTTTGCTGCAGTGTTTTTTGACGATTCGGCAACGTGACTTTTCCTACTATTATGCTCTTGTGCTCATGGACTGTTGTGTCACAGTTTCGTCTGCGATGTTTTCGGTGCATAATGCAAGTACGCAATTTGACTAATAAAACAACGTTGCTCCCTCACTTTTCCCGTTGGTCTTTTTTTTTATCGCGCACACGCAATTAGTGAGCTATAAGGCGCAATAAAATCGCACGTTTTTAATGGCACGCAAAAGGTCAGAAAATCAGGAAAGTTCCAATTGCGCTTCATGTAGCACACGACGTCGCTACCGTTTCCGGTTGAGACGACATATTTAGTTTCATTATTTTAGTTTATTTTTTGTTAGCTGCTAGTTGTCCCCTCCATGTATAGATGGCGACGGTGGCAACGAGGCGCCAACCACTCATGACGCCGCGTCATCATTCAGACTCATGTGATGTGACGTTGCATATACTTCATATTGATGACGCGAATTTCAGCGACGTGTCGAATGAAGCCGTGGCTTATCACGTGACCTTTTCCACTGTTCCTGTGTTTCGTGTTGATCCCGACTCTGCTGACAGTTACTCCTTGCCTTTCCTAAGCCTTGTAAGGCTTTAGCCCTAATGGCCTTTGGGTTCATTTAATTCCGTTTTCCATTTTCCTGCTTGTCAAAGGCAACCCGATTACGAGGGGCAAAAAATTATTGAAATATTGTTCAGCTGTGAACAATAGTAATATATCGGTGGGGTTTTATGACTCGAAACTACGATATGATTTCTATAGGGACGTCGTAATGGAGGGCGTCGGAAAAATTGACCAATCAATGCTCTTTAAGGTGCGCCTAAGTGAAAGCGCACGGATCTCAAGCATTTCTGCTCCATCAGAATGCGGCCGCCGCGATTGGGATTCGCTCCCGCGACCTTCGGTTCGACTCTCGAGCGTTGTAACCGATAGACCGCCGTGGCGGTGGTGTTGCTACCAAAGAGATCGCAAAGGTGGTTGAGATAGCGACAACGTTGCCCGAACAACAGAATCGAGGACAATGAATGGCAGCTGAAGCCGGATTTGGGTAGAAGAGGAAAGAGAAAAAAGGAGAGGGGGCGTGAGCGCGCACACGCGCGCAAGGTGACAGAAGGTAAATATACGGATCGTAACAGCGACGAAAGTTCATAAAAGAAAAAAAGAAAGAAAGCGACGACAGCAAGTGACGTGGCGTCAGTGTGGAGCTGCTGGCAACATCAGAGAGAGAGAGAGACTGAGAGCAATGCGTGCAGTGCGTGATTGAAGCCGTACGCTCCAGATCGTTTAGTACCGTGCAGCGGTGCACTGACGCCTTATAACTGTGTGAAACGCCAACTCGAAGGCGTCACTGCGCTTCCATCGATTGAGTGAGCCTATATCGCGTTAGATCAGGACGGGGCGGACTATTCTCAAAATCATGGATGGTAGTTTAACACTACCCCTTAAGAGGAAGGTATATAGCAGCTGAATCTTACAGGTACTTACCTACGTAGCACAAACATGGAGGCTTAAACTTGTGAACAAAGTTCAACTTAAATCGAGGACGACGACGCTGCGAGCATTTGAGAGGAAAATAATAGCTGTAACTTTAAAAGGCGGTAAGAAAAAAGAACGGGCCAGGGAATATACAAGTGTTAACATAGGCAAACGCACAAGGGGGGGGGGGGGGGAGGATGAGAGCAGGGTAAGAAGAGGAACCAAACGTGTGACCCAAAGGTCACATGTTCATCCTAGTCGTATTTTCAATCTATGCGTAATGCCATAGGCCCTTGTGTACTGCGAGACGCCAGCGCGGGTCAAAGAACCTTCTTCTCTGCTATGTCTTCTCGAGCAGTAAGTATGAAAGCTACAACAGACCAACTTTCTCCACAATGTATTTTGTGAAACCGCCCTCACGAACCAATTTCTCGTCTTTCATTTTCTTCTTCAGATTTATCAGCGTCACGTACGCTGTATAGAACTACCGGAGGGAGACAGTCGTAGTTTGCGTTCGTGAATGAAGACGGAACGGGCAAGTGTGACGGCCAAGCACTTCGTGGAAATCGGAGTGGCAGAGAGGAGGATGGTGAAAGGAAAGAAGTGTGCACACACAAGAGAGATGAAGAGTCCACGGATGAAGAATGTTTGGGAGATGCAAACAGTCGCACGTCCGCTGGACAAACGGGTTTTCTAGCCACTGCGAAAAAAAAAAAATACTCGCTCACGTTCGATCGACTCAGCTGCCACCATTCACCTGTTGCACCAAAGACAGCTGGGATAGCTACACGGGGTAGATGGTGTCGAGAGGGTGGTGTCGCACACACGTGCAATGGCTCTGTTAAATAAAATCAAAATTGATGGAAGAAATAAAGCTGGAACACTATTCTAAGTGCTCTATTTTCCTTCGACCGTTCCGACTTTACGTACTCCGACCCCTATGCTGCATTACAGAAGGGCCTACGGGGATGAGAATCGACCTGGAAGTTCCGTGAACAGCACCACGAATATTGTTTCAGTTTTTTTCGGACATAGTTGCATGACATGAAATATGTCCACGAGGCAAGGCAAAAGGAGACTCGTATGTTTCCTGACGAGGCCTTCACCCCGGACTTACACGTCGGACAGCCAGGAGCAAAATCAGAGAAAATAAGTACAATGCTCATTGCACAACTTATATAAAACAAAAAACGAACAGTAAAAAAACGCATTAGGACAAAAATTATACAAAGTTTACATTGTTGAGGTTTAACAGTTTTATAAAGTCACATAAATATACAAAATTACATATTTTCATGTTTAAAGCAAAATAATTGTCATTTCAAGGAGGCAGGAAAAGTAGCTTTACTTGTTTTTTTTTAAACGAGACATACTTGAGTTCTGATTAGCCAATTCGATTAGGTATGAGTATGCATTCAGCAATGAAATAATCGGATAATCTATAGTTTTAGTACCATAACTAGTTCTTGGTCTTGATCCCGTCAATGAAATAGTGCGAAGGTCGTATGCCACTTGTCTGTTTAGATAGTTGCTTGAGAACATGGTGCGATCACGTTTGAATTCGCGGAAAATCATTGCTGCCAAAGAAAGCTGATATAACTCTGAGAATGGTGGTACGTTCAGACTTCTATATGTTTCTTGAGATTCGAAAAAAAAAACCACCCATCTGATAGGTGCCCCCCCCCCCAAAAAAAAAAAAAAGTTTGTAGTGCACGCTCGGACACTTGTAAAGAGACTCAGGCGAAAACCTTGCGGACAACCTCCTTTTCCCCGACTGCCGTCGCGACGACATGAAACGTGCACTTCCTGCACTGCTTGGCTTTCTCGATGGCTGTGGGCTCTGTCGTCGCATTTAACTCTTTTTTCTTTCTTTTTTTCCTTTTTTTTCTCACCTTCTATTAATCATGTTCTTCCCTTACCCGTACACTACTGCTGAGGTGTCCTACCCAATGAGAGACAGTTCCGGAGTGCACTTTTGTCTTCGTTTCCACAAAAAATAACCACTCCCCCCCCCTTGCAAACCAAACTGTCTAACCAGTATTTAATAACAACAAAAATTACCAGAACAGCAATAATAATAATAATAATAATAATAATAATAATAATAATAATAATAATAATAATAATAATAATAATAATAATAATAATAATAATAATAATAATAATAATAATAATAATAATAATAATAATAATAATAATAATATTAATAATAATAATAATAATAATAATAATAATAATAATAATAATAATTTATTATTATTATTATTATTATTATTATTATTATTATTCTTATTATTATTATTAATATTATTGTTGTTGTTGTTGTTGTTGTTATCTAGGGCTTTGCATCCAAAAATTAAGGTATGATTAGGAGGAATGCTCAGCGGAGGGCTCGAGAAATTAAATTTGGACCATCTGGTGTTTTTTTCAACGTGCACTGACATTCGCCTAAAAAGTTTTCTTAGCGATCAAGGAAACGCTGCGGGGGCGAAGCTTCTTCACGCGTATTGATACGCGAAATAGTCCGGTGAGGCACATGTTTTGCACCACTCTCGAAGAAGATGGCTGAGCGCAATCAGCGTTTCGTATCGACGCGGGGTACCCACACAGGCCTACTCCGAGAGAGCGATGACGTCAGGGATAAGCACAAAGACAGATTCGCAAACACGAGGTGCCGCTGTGGGCGATGTTTCGACAAGCAGACTTGTCTTCTTCAAGGCTGGAACCATAGAGCTGGAACTGCTTTCCTTATCGCGTGTGTGTGCACGTTTCGTACTTCTCCCCTAACTCAAACACAAGAAACGGGAAGAGCGAGAGTGCAAACGCGATGGGAGAGAAAGAGGGGCCGGCGTGCCGAATCGAGAGTGAGTCGAAAATGAAACAGTCACTGAGAAACTAAGAACGCGACAGCTGACACGGAGCTGACGAAGTGGTTGACCAAAATCGAAGTGCATGGGCTGCTATAGCATTTCGCTTCCATCAAAATGCGGTCCCCGGAGCCCTCCACTACGCCGTCCTCTCACAATCTCGTCGTGTTATCGAAACCTAAAACTATGACACGCTGTACAACAAATAAAAGTCCGATGTAGCGATTGAAGTGTCAGTCGCTCTCAACAGAGACTTTTCAGTGATGCAAGCGTGAAAGGTAACACCCAAAGGGCAAAAGAGGGCGTACCTCGATCAGAAGTTGAGGCCACCGTCCTACAATAATCGACGTATAGCGCATTGTTCAGGGTGTCCATTATTGACTTCCGTTATTGTCGTTGACTTACACAACCATCACTGCCCAAATATGCAGCATAGTTGAGTACGAAGTACTCGAAATCGTTAAACATTTTTTCTAAACACAACCGCTACGATCTTTTGTAGTATTCTCAAGGGACGGCTTCATGCCCTCCCATAGTTGAGTACCAAGTACTCGAAATCGTTAAACATTTTTTTCTAAACATGATGCGCACTCGGTTTTTTTTTTGTTGCTTGGTCTTTTGATACGGGACGGCTTTCAGTTCTCCCATAGTAGAGTACCGAGTACTCTAAATCGTTAACCACTTTTTCTAAACAAGGGTGGGGCTGAAGATGCGCTTCAAATCACCCGAATACCATGAAGGAAAATTTGTGAAGCCCACGGGACGGCTTTAAGCTCTCCCATAGTCGAGTACTAAGTACTCGAAATCGTTAAGCACTTTTCCTAAACACACAGTTGCGACCTCATTAAGTGGGAGGTCCACGGAATGGCTTTATGCTCTCCTATAGTAGAGTACCTAGTGCTCCAAATGGTTAAACACTATTTCTAAGCACAAAGCAATGACGCCATTTCATTTCATTCGCGCGCGTTTGTGTTTGTAATACCCCGGTCACACTAGAAGGTTCAATGTCATTTGCACCGAATGACTTTACATTTAATGACATTAGTTGGCTGTCACACGGGGACGTCTAATTTTATTGAAAGAAAATGACTTCAGAAAACGAATGAGCTAGCCAAACTCATTCGAACCAGTTTTCGCCGCGAAGATGTGCTCTCGTCGAAAGAGGGACGTGATCAGATTATATATGAAAGGGTTAATAAATTGTACCAAGTGTTAATATGGTTTCATTTTTAAGTATTGTATGAATTACTTGCATACAATTTAACTGAGTCGTTAGAAAAAAAATTGAATATTCTCGTTCACAGCGACATTCTAAAAAGGGTCGCCGGTCATGTTGGCCATGTCAGCCATGTGCTCAGTGTTTACGCTAGCCTTTGGAGCTTGTAGCCGCTCTTAAATATCTCGCTACTGACTAGCCTGTTCTTCGATTTCGATGTGTAGCTGCCTCTTTTGATTAACATGCCTGGCTTGAAGGGAGAAATACGCTGCGACAACGCTTCTTATTCGATCGGCGCGAGAAGTTGCAGCGGCTTCCTCGCACTCCGCCATGTCAGCCATATTGAACGTTTACCACGTGACCCCAAGAGCGATAGTGGCTCCAGTCTCGCCACAACTTCGTGTGAACTACGAGCTTTTCTTTGGATATTGAGAAAACTTCATATTAACAATATTTGTCGTCGTTCGATATCTTTGTCGTCATTCTGTTCTCGCACCGTAACTATCGTCATGTCACGCCAACTAGCCCAAACTGCCACACTTCTAAGTTGCATATTAACCTTTGATCCTCAATTTCGTTGATGTGGAAACATTTTTTATAACACTTAGTATACATAATAAATTTGTTACACATGCTGCGATGGTTTTTTGTTCAGTCCCGTCTTAGCGACATCGCAATTGCCATCATTTACAAATGGCAATATATCTTTCCATGTAGCAGCACACGCCTCCTAACATCATTCCATGTGTCGAATGTCATTAGACTAAAATGACATCAAGCTTTCTCGTGTGACAGAGGTATAAATTTTTGTCAGCAGGACCTCATCACGTGTGAGGCCCCCGAGACGGCTTTTAGTTCTCCCCTAGTAGAGAACCACGTACTCAAAATCGTTGACATTTTTTAAAAACCAATGATGTGCGCGTGGTCTTCTTGTGTCTTTGGACCAAGAGAAAGCATTTGACCGACTAGAGCACACGTGAACGTGCTCACAGCCTTCGGTTTTCCTCATTCGTTTGTTGAATAAATTAGAAATACCTACTCGGTACAAATTGCGCAGTAGTTCTAGATGGTTGAGAAAGTGCTGCTTTTCTTATTACACGCGGGGTCTGTCAGGATTCTATTTGTCTTCAGCCTGCAGCCATATTTGTGTCCTCTAGAAGCGGATTCGCGTGTCCGAGGTCTTGCGCTTCCGGGCAGCAGTGTCGTGAAAAATGCAGCTTTTGCTGACGACATAACGCTGTATACCTTTCAGATGAAGACAGTCTTTCACATAGCGTGCGCTTATTGTTTCAGTATGATGTCATTTTAGGTGCAGCGCTGAACTTCTCCGAATCCCGGTATTTGTTCATTGGCTCTCCAAACTCCAGACTTAGCTCCGCTTCCCCTCTTCAACCGTCTGCGCCTCTTCGAATTTTAGCTATTCTACACAACCACTATGGCACAGGTAACTCTGTTTGGTTAAACGCGCTCGAAGAAGTAGAACAAAAATTCAGGACGCATGGTATTTCAACTTTCCGCTTCTTGAGTGGGGGTATATATCTGCGCAGACTTATTCTGCAATCCCATTTGGTACTTTTCTCACGTGGTGCAACCACCGTTACGTATCCTAAGATCAGTTCAGTCAGCTTTGTGTCCCTTATTTTGGTCTGGTGGCACTGAGTTGGTCAACTGCATCGACTGTTGCCGTCGTCTTTATTACACGCACATTAATACCTTGTCTTCAAGACCATCTTTACGTATCGTGCGAGCACTGCAGTCGGCTTTGTGGTCTTTTTTTTTTTTTTGGTCTGGCGGCACTCAGTTCGTCTCTCGTGCGGCACTGGGACAGCTACGTTCTTTAGAAGGCTTTCCCTTCGGTGGCGATACGCTGCTGCTACTGGCCCTGCGCTTCCTGTTGCACCTCGAACAAGGAGATTGATTGATTGATATGTTGGGTTTTAACGTTCCAAAACCACCATATGACTATGAAAGACGCTGTGGTGCAGGGATCTGGAAATTCCGACCACCTGGGGTTCTTTAACGTGCACCCAAATCTGAGCACACGGGCCTACAACATTTCAGCCTCCATCGGAAATGCAGCCGGGATTCGATCCCGCGACCTGTGGGTCAGCAGCCGAATACCTTAGCCACTAGACCACCGCGGCGGGGCTCGTACAAGGAGAGGAATCTCCCACGCGAAACTCTCGTATATTGTTTTCTAGGCACTCACCTTCGGTATATTTAATGCGTAATGTGCACCTAACAGGGACCCACAATCAATAACACGCCCTTCGTTTTATGCAACAGCTGTCGCATTTTTTTTCGCCGTATCCAGTCGACTTGTCCTAGGGTAGGTGTGTTGGACAATGCCATCGTTGCCACAACAGCCGCTTTGTTGCTCCCGTTAGTTGCTCCGGCACGCCGCGCCCGCTCTATAGTCGTGTGTATTGGAGCGCGCTGACGGCATCATTTCTGCCTGGCCGCCTTCGGGACATGTGGAGGCAGGAGGGGGGTGTTCGTATACCCTTGACCTCCCCGAAAGGTGGAGAATGGTCTAATCAGCAACATGCCCAAACTGCTCCTTACGGTAACGGAATCAGGACGTTTTGGCGTAATGTGTCGTTGCTCGTGTTTTCTGGAGGGTCGTGCATGCTGGATTTCGTGGCGACAGAGTAAATCGCTTCGTTTCTCATGGCCGTTGTTCTCGAGGTCGCTTCACCTATCTTCTTATTGTTGCTGGGGCTTACTGTCTTGTGCGCAATCAATGTGAGGCGGTTGCAGCAGGCCGTCGCCGTCGCGCTCTCTTCGCTATTTTGGAGCGACTGTACAAAGAACTACTGTTTGCGTGTTCTGTCGGATCAACTCTCCTTTTTCGGCGAGGAGGAATTCCTTCGACACTGGCCCTGCCCTTCTGTGTTCGTCTGTGAGAGACGTGTGAAGCTTTTTTTAGGCCTGCCTGGTTCTGGTAAAGGGGGATGTTTGTTTAGTGTTGGCAGAAATACCATTTAAATAATATGTAAATACGTAACATAAACACATTTATCTTTTATTCTTGTGTTTCTTCTTTATCGTGTCATGTACATAGATAAACATATTGTTTTGTAACAACTTTTGTTGTGTCTGAGCATGTCGTGTTCCGTCGCGATGTTCTGTTGGATTGTAATTGGTGGTCACTGTTCGTGAGAATAAACTTCTCTAAACACAATTGTTTGCCACCTCGGCAAAATTTTTGTCGACACGGCCCCATGAAATCGGAGGCTCACGGGGTGGCTTTTTGTTCTCCCATATAGTAGAGCACCAAGTACTCTGAATCGTTAACAACGCTTTTCTAAACAACGCATCGGCACGAACAATCAACTGCTTAATTTGAAGGTGAGCGCATGATGCATGGTTTAGATAACATTCATCATCTACACTGAGCACGTGCGTGCGCACAGCTGTTCTAGCCAACGTTGCTAGAATATTCTAGTAACATTGGCCCTACAGCTGCTGTCGCCACTTAGCCTGTGTCATTGGCTGTTTTGTATACGTCTTTGACACTGCGTTCAATTTCTGCTTGTAATTTTTGCGCAAGAAACGTTGATCATATTCAACCAACTTTTTTCACCAGCCGTTCGAAATGCCCGCAAACATCTTACTGCTTCCGGCGAAAGTAAAGGAACGCCCTTGAAACTTTGTTTCAAGACACTTGTCATAGGATCCAAATGCTATGAATATGATGAATCATCCAATACCGTTGAGGAGATTCACTAGCAATCAAAGCTCAACAGAGGTTCACGAAACCCTCGCCCCATTGCCACAGCGAATGATCTTTCTTTATCTGTTATTTTCACTAACGCCCGCAGTTTCCTTCCAAAGCGTGAAGATTTATCAAGTCTTGTTTCTTCATCTAGCAGTAGTTTGCTCATCATAACAGAAACGTGGCTCACGGGTGACATCAGTGACAATAAGGTATTATTAGACTTGCCAAACTTTGAAGTCAATCGTCATGACCGCCTAGGAACGCGAGGTGTGGGAGTATTTTATAGCAATCAGCAAGCAATTACCTTGCACAACAATTGCGCCTCCTGCTGGCCTCGAGATAGCCTGGATACTTCTCCGCTCATTTCAACAGGCTGTCCTGCTGAGAGTCTGTTATCGACCCCCTGTTGACAGCCCCGATTTTCCTAGCAAGTTAAACAGCGTTTTGTGCCAGGTTACAGCTGCGCGTCCCAATGCTCATATTCTTTTATTCGGTGACTTTAACTTTCCCGGTATCAAATGGCGTAACCTATCTTCCGGAGCATCAACTAACGCTGAGGCTAGAGATTTCATCGACGTCTGTTTAAACTTTAATATTTCACAGCTTGTTTCCGAACCAACACGTGTTTTGCGTGACTGCGCGAACGTCTTAGACCTTATACTAACTAATCACTCAGACAGCTTATCATCTTTAACCTTTCTTCCTCCTATCAGTGACTACAAAGTTCTTCACGGCACAATTTTATTTTCCGCACCACCACGTGCAAAATGTAGCAAAACAATCAGTCTATACGAGAGAGCAAACTTCCGAGCCATTAATGACGGAATTAGCTGCATTTCTACCTAACTTCAAGTCTCGATTTCACGAGCGACCTATTGATGATAACTGGGTGCTCTTTAAAAGTAAAATGATTCAATTAGCAGAAAAACATATACCGTAAATTACCTTCCGTGAGAATCGACAGATGCCGTGGTTCACTAATCACTCAAAGCATTTAGAAAATAAGAAGAAATGACTTTTCCGAGCCCCGCCACGGTGGTCTGGTGGCTAAGGTACTCGGCTGCTGACCCGCAGGTCGCGGGATCAAATCCCGGCTGTGGCGGCTGCATTTCCGATGGAGGCGGAAATGTTGTAGGCCCGTGTGCTCAGATTTGGGTGCACGTACGTTAAAGAACCCCAGGTGGCAGAAATTCCCGGATCCCTACACTACGGCGTCTCTCATAAACAAATAGTGGTTTTGGGACGTTAAACCCCACCAATCAATCAATCAATCAGACTTTTCCGAGCTGCTAAACATGGTACGAATGCTAACGCTTGGGAAAAATATTTTTATGCCAAAAAAAAAAATATATCTATCTGCTATTCGTGTTGCCAAGCATGCTTTTTTTAACAATGACTTGCCCAAAATACTTAGAGAAACCCCAAAGAAATTCTGGCAAGTAATAAACCCAAGTCATGTTAGCGCCTTAACACTTGCTGATGATTTGGGGAACATTATATCTGATACTAACTGTGCCACAACTTTCAACAATGCCTTCATTTCAGTTTTTACTAAGGATACTATTGCTACTCTGCCTTTACTGTCTAGCAACATAATATCCAGTATGCCGGCCATTACGTTCAGCGTAGATGCACGGTATTTCAAATATGATTGATAACCTAAAGCTTTCATCCTGTGCTGGTATCGATGGTATTAACTCAAAACTGTTAAGAAACACTAAAGATATATCCTCGTCATTGTTGTGTCTGTTGTTTGCTCAGTCGCTTTCAGTAGGTTGCATTCCTCACGACTGGAAAGTGGGAAAAGTCATTCCTATCAGCAAGCAGGCTTCACCCACTAAATTATCGCCCCATCTCCCTCACGAGTCTGCCAAGTAAAATCATGGGGCACTTCATTTACTCACTCATTATGGACCATTTGGATGCCAATCATTTCTTTCATACTGCACAACATGGATTTCGCAAGGGCCTTTCTTGCGAAACGCAGCTAGCTTTTTTCATTCACGACTTTCATACGAATCTTGACTGTAACAGACAAACTGATGCTATCTTCCTCGACTATGAAAAAGCTTTTGACAAGGTTTCTCACTGACACTTGTTACATAAACTTTCCTTCTTAAACTTAAACTCCGACGTACTAAAATGGCTTGAAGTGTTCTTAGTCAACCGTTCGCAATTCGTCAGCGTCAGTGATCAGTCCTCCGTCCCACTTCCGGTTACTTCAGGTGTCCCCCAGGGGTCTGTTCTTGGCCCACTTCGTTTTCTGGTATATATCAATGACTTACCCTTTCATGTAACTTGTAAACTCCGCATGTTTGCAGACGACTGCGTGATTTATCATACCATTAACATTATTACGGAAGCAGATACTTTACAGCAAAATCTTAACCACGTGCAGTCTTGGTGTACCCGGTGGCTAATAACTCTCAATCCAAAAAATGCAAACATATATAATTTACCCGTAGTCACAGCCCCATTACTTCTCCTTACATGATAGCCAATAGTCTCATTGAAACAGTCCCATCATTCAAGTACTTATGAGTCTTAATTTCATTTGATCTTAATTGGGGCACACATATAAATAGCATTCTGTCATCGGCGAACCAATCACTCGGCTTCTTGAGGCGCCACTTACGTCATGCACCACGCGACGTGAGATTACTAGCGTACATAACACTAATCAGGCATAAAGTTGAATATGCTTCACCAATCTGGGACCCATATCAAAACTACCCCATCAACGCACTTGAGTATCTTCAAGATCGCGCAGCAAGATTCATTCATTCATCCTACTCATATGACGTAAGCATATCTGCCCTAAAAGAAAAATATAAACTACAATCCCTCTTACACGGTCGTACGATATCCAGCCTTGGTCTTTTTCATAAATTTTTTTACAGTTCACTTAACCGCATGCCGTACATTACCCCACCATAGAATATCGCAGCGCACTGGTCACCCGCTACAGGTTTCGAAACCGCGGACACACACTACTACCTTCTCTACTTTATTTTTTTCTCGTATACAGCGTCAGAGTGGTATGCCCTTCCGCACCATGTTGTATCTACAAATAACTGTCACAAGTTCTATGCTGCTGTGTCTTCTGTTTTACCAAATTAGTTTTCATTGATTGCAGTTAATGCAAGTCCTTATTTCTGCAGTGTTCATTGTTTGTTATTGTTGTATTTATTTGTATAGTGTTACTTTTGGGCAAGATTTTCAATGATTATTACGCTATGTTGCCACATTATGTTGTTTCTTCTAATCTTACCAAATTAATTTCTTAGCGCGTGTTCTCGTTTTCACAGTGCATCAACATTTCTTTCTTTTACTTTCTCTTCTTTTTCCAAAGTTCTACTGGTTTTTATTTTTTATTAGGATTTACCCATTACATGTTGTCCCCACCCCTTATAAAACACCCCTATAAACGGGGCCTTTAAGGAAATAAACTGAACTGAACTCAACTCCCCCACTGTCGAGCTTTTTTTTATGAAACTCTTTCGGGTTTTTTAGAAAAACGCTACCTTTTGTGGTACACGTGCTCTGAAATGTTGGGCATGACTGAAATGTCATGCCCATGCCAAGATGTCAGCCTCGACCGTCGTCAAAACACCATGGTCATATGGTGGTGGGTGCTCCTCGAGGCCTAACTTTCACTCCGCCAAATCTCTTTAAAGGGACGCTAAAGAGCACGACGATTATTCGCGTATCAGAAAAGTGCGATTTCACATTCCCGAAAACACGGCTTTTACGGCGCTTTGTGTATGGAGAAAAAAACGCGTGAAAAAAAAAACTATGTGGAACCCTGAGATTCCCGCATCAAACACCCTGGCGTAAGAAATTATCAAGACTTCTACAGAGTTCAGCGTAGCTTCCAATTTATAAAAATGCTGTACATCGTAAACTGTGGGTGCCATAGACCTAGCATACAAAGTATCAGAAAATGTCATCGAGCCAACGCCACAAAAAACGAAAATACACTTTGAAATTTCTTACGTCACGCGCGGAAAATTCAGGCGTGGGACTTAAAAATGAATTTTCAACCTAGATTTTCGCCGCTGTTAATGAACTTGTCATAGTGAAACATATGGCATTAGAGTTGTCATAGTGCAGTTTGTTAATCTGAACCAAGTCGCTGTTCCTCTTTAGGGTCCCTTCAAACCTCCTTGAACCGTCGTGAAATGTGGAGTCACCTTTCGAACGTCCTTCACGACGCCCTTTGAGATCTTAGAAACCGTAAAGGTAGACAGCGTGTCGAAGGGCACCAAACAGTGGCGGAGCGTTGCAAATAATGTGCTCCCTGTTAATCACGCGAAGCGACAATGGAAACCGCGGTATGTCTGTGCGTGGTGTGGTTCGTTGGTGTATGCATAGCTGGAAGGAAAGAATGCGTGTGCCACGGCCCTTTTGTCCTTCTGTGTCAATCGCGCCACGTGGCTTAAAAAATAATAAAATGCTATCATGCGTGACTTGAATAAGTCACGCTGTCCCGTGTGCATTTGCCTAAGACTGTACACGAAGGCGGGAGCCATCTTTGTTTATTTAGGGGCGAAGCTCCTTAAAGCAGCACCCGCTCGTCCCTCGTAGTCGTAGTCGTAGTCGTAGTCGTAGTGTGTAAGTGTTGCATTTTGACCTGCAAGGTGGTGCCCGTAGATTTCTCCTGTGCTTTGTTGAACAATAAAAAGTTCGTGGCACGCGCAATAACTAAAAGCCGAATGCTCCTGTCTCTCATTCCCCATTAGCAGCAATTAGCATGTACATTGAGCATTATCTGACAAGAAAGGGTTGCTACGTTATACTCGCTGGACGTAGCCTCCTTAGTTTTAGAAAGGTTTAGCGAGCGTTGGGCCGCCATGCCATGAATACAATGAACTAGTATATACCATGAACTTGAGGTGGTTAAAGGTTGGAAGTAGATACGAAGCGCAAGCCTTAAGAAAGTAAAAGCCGAATGCTCCTGTCTCTCATTTCCCATTAGCAGCCATTGGCATGTACATTGAGCACTATCTGACAGGAAAAGGTTGCTGCTTTATACTCGCTGGGCGTAACCTCCTTGGTTTTAGAAATGTTTAGCGAGCGTTGGGCCGCAGTGTCATGAATACAGTGAACTAGTACATACCATGACCTCGAGGTGGTTAAAAATGGGAAGTAGACACGAAGCACAAGCCGTAAGAAAGTGTGCGTGTGCCACCTTTCGTTTAACCCTTGGAATGTCCGCTGGATGGCGGTGCTTCTATGTGGGGAATATATGATGAAAAGATGCGAGATGGTGGTACTTGGAGTGTTGAATAGATGGACGAACGGACACATAGACAGATGCATGGATGGACGCATGAACGGACGCAGGGGCGGCTGCATGGACGAATGCAGGGACGGACGCACGAACAGACGCACACACGGACGGGCGGATGGACGCATGGACGGTCACACAGACGTACGCATGGACGGACGGAAGCAAGAACGAATGGACGGACGAATGCTTCGCCCCACTCTCTATCATTCACTTCGTGGATATGCTGCCATTTTTTTTTTCACTTCTTCATAAATGATATTGTGACAAGATATAAATTTGGTCTGACCCACCACGCAGGTTTAGTGGCTATGGTGATTGACTGCTGACCAAGAGGTGGCGGGATCGAATCTCAGTCGCCACGGGCACATTTTCGACGGTGGTGAAAATGTGGCCGCGGCGACCCGTGTGCTTATATAGGTCTCGAAACCCGTGTGCTTATATAGGTTTAGCAGTAGTATCTGAGGTTTAACGTCCCAAAAACCACCAGATTATTGTGAGAGACGCCGTGATGGAGGACTCCGTAAATTTGGACCACCTGGGGTTCTTTAACGTGCACCCAAATCTGAGCACATGGGCCGGTCTACGGCATTTTCGCCTCCATTGAAAATGCAGCCGCTGCTACCGAGATTGGATCCTGCGACCTGCGGGTCAGCAGTAACTAGACCACCACGGCGGGGCGCTTAGATTCACGCGCATGTTAAAGAAACTCATGTGACAGGATGTAAAAAAGGGTCTGTTCGTGGCGATACAACACGAAAACTCGTGGCGCACGAAAAAGACACACGGGCCGAGACAGGTGAGGAGACGAAGTGCTGTGGTCGTAATTTCTTTGGCCCTCGACTACGTGGCGTCTCTCATAATCATACAGTGGTTTCAGGACGTAAGAACCCATAAGCTATTTATTATAAACTTGGGATCATAGGTTGTTGTTTATGGAGCGGTAACGTAACTATATACATAGAGAGGAAAGAAGGCACACTCAATTCACAGCGCTGAATCACAACCAAGTTTTACTAATTTCAGAAACGGCAATGTATCCACAACACCTATATGTTCCCCACATGCGAAAAATAAACGAGTGAATAAAATACGAAAAAAACTAATCTAGTTGACGTATCAGTGAACCATCGCTGATTTTAGATGATAGTGAGTTCGAAATTTTAGACCAGTATACACGTGACTTTGATCTATACTGTTTTCTAGGGGCGAAGCTTCTAAAGCCGTGAGTTGTACGTCCACGATGTATGTAGTAGTAATAGTAGCAGCAGTATTATTATTATTAGTAGTAGTAGTAGTAGCAGCAGTAGTAGGTATCCATCTCTCGTTTAGTCTTCGGAATGTCCGCTGGATGGCGGTACTTCTAATGATGAATATATGATGAAAAGATGCCAAATGGCGGTACCTAGAGTGTTCACTAGATGGACGGGTGGATGGACGGACGGATGCGCAGACGGACGAATGGATGGACAGATGCATGCACGGGCGGACGGACGCATGGACGGTCGCGCGGACGAACGGACGGGCAGACGGATGCATGGACGAACTGACGAACGCTTCGCCACACTCATCATGCACTCCGTGGATATGCTGTCATTTTTTTGTTTGTTGCCTAGGTTTTACTTTCTCTTGTTTTCTCTCGTTTTTTTTTTTGGTACGCAATGAAATAACAAAAAAGACAGTTGCAATTCAGCACTGTGTTTTTCGTGTACCTTGTTCCCTCTGTCTGTACTTAGTTACGCTGCCGATCCATCGTGATGGACGTTTTATGTAACCTCAAGCGTTTCTTTTTTCTATTTCCACGTAAACCGTCCCGCTACACGAGTAACCATGCGCTCCGCACCGTTATGTCAAGAAAAAAAATCTCATTGTTTCAGCGTCTTAGATGTTGCTCGCGAAAAGATAGGCACCAAAGGAGGAAGACGCATTCAATAATGATAAAACAAAACGTGGGCACGCACTGGCGCATGACACACCAACGGAACCTTATCGCTACTGTTGTTATTATCTTATATTGTTTTTGATAAGGTGGAGCGTGCGATGCTAACCGCAGATTCGTCCGCCTCGATGGAAACAGTGGCTACGGTGATTGGCTGCTGACCCGAGAAGGTCTCGGGTTCGACCCTATAGTCACGGTGGTCGCATTTCAGATGGAGGCGAATCGGTAGTAGAGGCCAGTGTAGACTCTGCGACGTCAATTGCACGTTAAAAAGGCACCAGAGGCTCGAAATTTCCGGAGCCCTTTACTCTACAGCGTCTTTCGTGATGATATCGGTGTTTCGGGGTGTAAAACGCCTGATATTATTATTATTATTATTATTATTATTATTATTATTATTATTATTATTATTATTATTAGCATCTCAGCCTACGGTGCAACGTTGTTCAAAAATGGGATTCAACGTCCCATAACCGCCGTACGACAGTGAGGAACGCCGCAGTGGCGGGCTCCAGAAATTTCGACCGTCTTGTGTTACTTGAACGTGCACTGACATTGCAGAGCGCACGGGCCTCTACTATTCGCCTCCATCGAAACGCGACCGTCTCGGCCGGAATCGAACCCACGACCTTATGGTCAGCAGCCGAGCACAGATGACGAACCGGTTATCCGAGCAACAAGTTCTTCAAAGCCATCTCGTTTCCAGTGGTCACCGTGGCGCTACATCGCACTGTACCCTTTTAAGCAGAAAATTGCCAAGGAGAGGATCTATGATAATACTCGGGGTAGTTTTGTACTGTTTGAGGCCAGCACGGGAGTCATGCGAACCAAGACATATCGGGCCAAATACGAAGGGGTATAGACTCGGTATGCAGTGCGTGTGGAGAGGAAGAAGAAACCGCTTAACACTTGATAATGTTCTGTAAAGGGCTTCACCCTATAGTTCAGGATGATGGCGCAGAGTTTTTCAAAGCACTGGAGTTTAGGGACAGGAAGGGCAAAGTAGGCTTTTAGCGGGTATAATTAACTAGAAGGAGGTTATCTGATTGGTGGCTAAAATCAAGACACGAGTGAAAATTAAACCCTTCACTGCAAAGTACCAGTCCTCAACTTCACTATTTAAAGGGGGAAAAATAAATCTAGTTTTTGGTTCATTAAGTATTACGGCTTGGTGTGGTTAGTCACCGCCCGATCTAAAGGGTACAGCCATTTCAATCCATCCATTATCCATCCCAAGATGGAAGAAGCACTTGCATGTGCTGAAACTGGCAATGGTCTATATATGCGCACCATTGTCAGTTTTGCTCCTTCAGCGCTGTCCTTCTCGAATGTATTCATACTCAGCGCTACACCGTTTCCAAGGGCCAGGACCCACGCGGATTGTATTTCAGAAATGTTAGAATCACGCAAGCTTTCATTTCAACGTTCGCCCGTCTCTATAGAAACGTGATAAGCCCCAGAGCCACGGGCCGTCGTGCGCTTCTTTCATTCTCATTTAATTTTCTGGAGCAGCAAACTAGAAGACGTCCACTTACGTCGAGCCTGCATGTCGTAACCGAGTGACTTTAATATATTTGGGGATTTGATACGACTCCTTGTTAGTCGTCTCGCGTTGTATATTTGTTAAGCTTCGTGAGCGTGAAATGAACATGAAGGCTGCGATTGAAAGAAATACTATTAGGGCTGCGTGTTTGCTTGCTTCTTTTTTTTTCTTTGCCCAGTCGCAATGGAGGTGCGTGGGTGAACTGTATTATAGCTAGTTGTGCTTATAATCGATAACTTGGAACTTCATATTTATAAACGACCTTGGTATTCGGTCTTCGAATCGAAAAGCCTGTATGTGCATGTGCGAATATTCTTCCATGTTCTAATTTTACCGAGAAGCTGCATATGAATAGACGAAACAAAATTGGTCAGTCCAACGTGCGCATAGAAACTGAAAAGTGTAGCCTATTGCAGAGAAACTCAGCAAACTTAATCGCGCACCACTGGTCCACTATAAATGAAGTTGTCCGCGGGAAAAGAACATATGGGCCGCAGGGGGGTGAGGGGGGCGAGAATTTCGGGGGGCGTCACTCCCCAGTCCCCACACCAATATCGCCGCCTCTGCTGACAAAAGTTCTAAAGAAGTTTGCCGGGTGAGGTAACACGATGATGAAGTTGCTGTCGCGGGCGAGTTGTGGTACTTTTGCATTAATTTCGTCACAGCGGACGCATTATTTTAAATGAATATAATTAGCGTACATCTTATAAAAATAGTTGGCCTATTGGGTATAGTAGCGGAAAACTAGAGGTGGTTATTTGGTGCTTTGGGCACGGTGGCTCTGGGGCATTAGAGGATACAAACCTAACAAAGGGCGACATTACTAACTATAATTGGTTACAATTTAAAAGCAAATACAAGCTCCTCCCACAGTCATCACCGTCCCACACAGAACTTTCTCTCTACTCTAAATAAAGTTTGTTATCTCTCTCTCACTATCTCTCTCTAACACTTACCTACAGGGATAACTGGCACTGCAGGCGAGCTGTTGGGCGCATGGTATTGCTGGGTATGTGAGCTTTGAACTTGATTCGAATATGTATCGTTCTTGCAGAGCCCGGATACCTGCACAATAAGCGTCTGGTTTCAACGCGTCCCGCTAAACTTGGAAAGCACAGAAGACCAGCGTTTGCTCTGCTTACTGTGTGTCGTCTCTTTCTTTCTCTTGCCGTTTGATTATACCGTCCATGTGAGTGGACCTATATTCCAGCGTAGAATGAGCCTAAACGAGATCCGTGAACAAAAGTTGTTTTATAGAAGAAGCCCGACTTGCGCGGTCGTATTCGCTTTTTTAGCCGAAGCTTCGCTCAACGCCTGCAGCTTCGCAGACATTCCCAGTGTACCAATGGCGCCCTTTAGAAAATTTACATAGATGGTGGCGCCAGATTTTCCTCTAGACGGCTATTGTGAAAAACTGTATGCCGTCCCACCGAACGAGAATTGGCGTAGGCGTTTCATTCAATCACAGTAGCTTCTTTGCGTAACGTCAGACACTTTTCGCGGGCTTCAGATAGTCGGTGTTTCCGCACGGAATCCATATTGCCGTCGCTGGTTTTGAGTCCGGAACTTCAACATCCTGGCAAATTTCGTCACAGATTCGGACATCACTGCTTAGCCAAAGGTTGCACCATACAAGTATAAAGGACGGAATATTAGTTTTCGATTGACTCCATGTTAGCGTTAGCACAGAGAAAGTATTCACGGCTCGGAAGGGAAATAGTTTGCAAGACGTCCTCGCGTAGGTGACTGACAGGCGCGCGAAGGTTTCGCAGGCGGTGCTTGTAATTATTGTTAGTTTGTAATTAACCATTTAAAACAGGGTCTATATACTATTCTGAACCTGCACCGTGAACTGTTAGGGAAACTTTCCGAAGTGCTCCACTTTCGAACTAACAAACGCGATCAGCATCCTCGGAGGTGTGGAAGGGAAAGCAGCTCGGAGCCTTGAATGCCAAGCGACGAAGAACAATTAATAAATGAAGTATCATACCAGAAAAAGCCGCTGCCCAATAAAACAACAAGTTACGGTGATAAAAAAGCCGGTAGACAAACAGCGTCCTGCGTTGACACACGTGCAACAGCTCTATTTCTTCCTCTATCAAACTTTCGCATGCGCAGGCGTGCATGATAGCTAAAAAAACATCAGGATGCCACAGCAACAGAAGTAGTAGGAAACCCGCTCCACCCTAGAACTCTAAAGAGGATTTACACAAGATGGCGACCCCGGTAGGCATTGAGGGTAATGACTGGCTGAGGATATCATGGGTGGAAGAGGCAAGTGCTTATGCCGGTGAAGGGAGATAGGTAGATGCAGCACTCCAGTTAGTGAGAAGCCGATAGTAACGGGTGGGCGAGGAGGCGAGATGGCGGAGGCACGGGTGGGCGAGAAGACTGGGGGATCCGAGGCGAGCAGCGGGAGGAGAGAGCAGGAAAGTGAGACGTTCGGTAAGTGACAATGCGGATGCATCTGAGGAGAGCACCGAGAGAAATTGGGTGTTCGAGGAGGTGGGCGCGGCTGAGGAGGTCACTGTGAGGTTAGGGTAAGCGGAAGAGGGGAGCTGGCAGATGCAAGGCGAGCAGAACGACTAGCCGAGAGGGATGGGCGAGCGAATGGGCGACATGGCACTGCGAGCAGAAAGAATGACTGATAGGTGGACGAGGAGGTATAAGAGAGAAAAATCGAAGTTTGAGGAGAAAAAAAAAATGGCAGGCGAGAGGATGTGGCGAGACGGCCGTTGCAACAAGTGGCGAGCACTGGGGGAGTAGAGAGAGGTGGACGGGCGAGGAGGCGAATTGACAAGGGCACCAGAAAGGAAAGATGGGCTAGAATGAGCATGCGAGGAGGTGAGAGGGCTGAGGCAAGTGCGCGCACGGCGGTGGCGGGTGCGTTTGTACCTCAGGTCGCTCTTCGACCTCGCTCCAGATGACAGAGGGTGGTGCCAAGGCAAGATGCCGAGGAAGAAGAGGGGGCGCGCAAATGTCAGGTAGAGGTAGTAAAGCGGGTTGTGGCGGTCACTAAAATCGCTACCGCACTTCCTACGAGCGTAGCCGCCATGGAAACTATCGAAGGAAACGCCGAAGATGTACTGCCGGGAACGTCTTCTTGTGGCAAGAAAAAAAATGGAAGTTGACGTTTATCTGGCATACAATGCTGCGTTAAATGTACATAGGTGGCCAAAAGTATCCAGGCCATTATTCCATGTATTCCTTAGGCGGCGAGTACTAGGAATGTTTTACCACGCCTGCACGTCGTCATGGCAATCGCAAGGAATACGTGGAATACAAAGAGAACACGTAGGTCGATGTAGGTCAGCTGTTCATCATCATAATTCATTTATTTGTTTATGTCACTTCACTGCATGTCTATACAGTTCTTGACCAATGCAGGAGGGCAGATACGTTGGATACCAATACAGTGTAATACAGTGGATATCAATACAGTGTTTTCTATAAGACTTGTAGAAAAGTTCTGAGAATAAACCTAAAATGTTCTACGAATACATTATGCTCTCAGCAAAAGTTACTTTTTCATGATTGGGCAAAGCTAGAAGACTCCAATATTTGCACCTAAGAACTCATTAAGGGGGCCCTTAAGTTTTGATGTTAGTGACGCTCAGTCGAGTATCATATTCGGATGCTGTAAAGCGAGCAGTTAAGTCTTGTGTGGCAACCAAGGCCTGGGTTATTCTGTTTGCAAATCGTACATGCGTGCCTTCGTGCGTTCTTCGTGTACACCTTTTTTTTTCACTATCATGTGACGAGACAGAGTTATCCCACGATATCCAGTCACACACTTTCGTTAATAACTTCGACTCGCACTTCTCACTCAAAAGGACAACTCTCCGAACATGAAATGTGTGGGGTATTCGCTCATAACCGAGAATACGCGGTATCTGTACGCCTCGCACGAGGCTAGCCACCGCTTTTACCGATGCTCGCACTGGCACTTGCAAACACAAACCTCGGCGTTAGCGATGCAAAGATACGTAGAGCGCGAGAAGGTGCAGGACAGAAGGAGCCTTAACCTTGTTAACCTGCAACGAGGCGCGTTCTTTTTTTTTTTGTCCTCATAGAACAACTCAATGCTGCCCAGAAGGGCCTTGGTGCGGTGGTGAGGCTTGGCCTCCCCGTCCCTACGTGGGAGCAGCTCGCGATCCTACACCTATAAAACGGGGGTGGAATCCTTCAGGACCCCAATAAAGTTTTTCATTCATCCATTCATCAAGAAACTCGCTAGCAGACGCTGCCAGCGTCGGCGTTGCGAAGTGTGAGAGAGAGGAAGCAAACGTGGAAGAAGAGAGAGGGGAGGGGACGCGCATGCGCAATGGGGTGATAAACGCTGCGGAGAGGAATTCCTAGAAGAGAGAGAGAATGCCTAGAGAATGCCTTGAAGAGAGAGACGGAGGAGCGAGCAAATGCTCCCTGCGTTGCGAGGAGATAGGGAAAGCGTAGGAGAGGAGTTGGGAGGAGCGGACGTGCATGGGCTGTAAGGGTGGTCACACCGCACACCGAATCGAGCTCGACCTTAAGCTGCTTCGCATCTAAAATGCTTCTGACAGTTCGCTAGCAAATCTGTTTTGACTTTCGCTTCGGATTTTGATTTCCTCAAGTCGTGGTTCACAGTTTCTACAAGCGCCCCTCTCCTTCCTCCGAATTTTCCAGACACCCTCGGACTTACTCCTTTGCGATTAGAACGCAGTGCAGAGAAACGATATTAGGGTGGAGGGAATTTTGCAGTTGGAGAGTGGAAAGCGAAAGTGCGTTGTCCCGAAAGCTGAATGTCTTCGCATAATATTGCAATGTGTTGCTCTCGCATTGATTGCTTCGCCATTCGGGCCAAAACTGCAGATTCCCCCCTTCCCTTTTGATGTGTAGATATCGTTATGAGCATCCCGAACACCACCGTATCAAAAATCAACGCATCTCCACAAAGTGAGTGATAAGTGGGTGAAGCTGGATCCTACGGTCCACATTGTCTACGTTGAAGTCGCCATCTTGTACAAAGGACAGACAGATGGACGGACGGATGGACGGACGGGTGGAAAGACGCGTACTTCTGAAGCCCTAACTTTTATGAGATCACGTGCGAAAAAATCTCTGGTCAGAAATGAAATCCTACACCTGAAATGATAAACTTAGCTTCATTTAGTTTGCAAGTATAGCTTTTGCATCCGTTTACCTAAATTGGCCCCCAATAACAGCTTCTTCCGGCTATTTCATTTACGAGAGTGTTTGTCAAGTTGAAAAATTCATACTCGGTTACCTATCGCACTTTGCATCACTTTCTTAATAATTGTTCCAACTGCGGCGCACTTGGAATAGGCGTGCTTTCTCGAACGGTAGCAGCTCTTGTTCGAAACCATTACACTGCACCTGCGTAGACGGGCAGTGTAAAGCTGTGTGCATAAGTAATGAAGTGCGCGCGCGCGCGCGCGTGTGTGTGTGTGTGTGTCTGTGTGTGTGTGTGTGTGGCGAAAACTGCTGTTCGAAAATTCCTCGCATCTTGCGGCACACAATCGAAAGTTGGTTTTCTTTTGTGTGACGTGGAGGCCCGACGATGATTAACAATTCTTCCAACAGTCACCGAAGAAGTCAATAGTTGCGAATTATGTTTCTATTTTAAGTATTTTGATTTAACTGACATACGTACACAAATACACAGAGAAAAGAGGCAAAGGGCAGACTGACAGCAGCTGCCTGGAGGGGTACCATGCATCCTTGCTCTTTCGGCAGGAAGGAAGACCTACAGCAATGGAAGATTGAAGAAGGAAAGAAAATAGGCGAAAAAAATGGCGAAGGCTTGGACCGAGCGTGAGTAAAGAACAAGGGAAATAGCCTATAAATTGGCGGCCAGATCCGTTTGCTTCGTAAGAGCCGGCAAAGCCCGATGCACCTAGTCACGCCGAAATGAATGGCCTCTCGGATATATGATGTTGCCATAGGTTGCACACTTACATCTAATCAGCCTGTATTTGTCAATCAGCAATGGTCGTTGCATAACCAATGCTGTGGAGCTCTAATATAAGGTGCTCAAATTTTTCGCAGCAATGGCAAGATGTACTTGCACAACGGACTTTTTACGTGTCCTTCGCGATAAAAGCGGTTCTTAGGCTCTGCATTTTCGCAGAGCACACCTTCGATGACATGCGTGTTCGTACGGAGACGAAAGTTTACAACAAACAAAATCAATCAATCAGTCAATGAGTCAATCAGCTTTTATTTTTCCTTGAGGATTATAGGGGTAGCGGAAAAAAAAAAAGCCGCAGTACTGCGGCTTGAAAAAACTCCGGCCCCCTACAGAGTCCAGCAGCCAATAGTCAAGTAGAAGAAGAAACACTTTGCTAGAAATATAACATTTGAACTCAGTGCACTAATATAGGCATTGGCAACATATAGTTGAAATCATTTGTTTCATTTAGACGGCCAAGTTCTCTGCTTAACCCACCGTCTTATATTGTACTAGAACATTTTCAAATACAGATAGCTTGCAAA
Organism: Rhipicephalus microplus; assembly: GCF_043290135.1. NCBI lineage: Eukaryota > Metazoa > Arthropoda > Arachnida > Ixodida > Ixodidae > Rhipicephalus > Rhipicephalus microplus. The sequence continues at coordinate 161,065,876 of NC_134705.1, read as the reverse complement.
TACTTATGTAGCATATTAGAGTTCACTTATGTTTATAAGTATAAGATACGTTGACTTCTAAACTGTACCACGTGGCGCATCTACCAATATCTCATTTCTTTTGTATCAGATATATACCTGATAGGGAAGTGTGTTTGTATACTGCAATATGTACTGCATCACGCTGCATGCCGAAGTTGTAACAAAATGGCCACCTGCTATGGTCTAGATGAAGACACTGGCAGTGTTGAAAACAAAAGTACGCCGAAATTTGTTTCTTCTTGCAGTCGTCTTAGCTTTGTCACATGGTCCCCAAATACACCATCATTGCGCGGTACCTTATCGCTTAATGTCATGGCAGCTCTCTATTACCGCGTTTTTCCCTCTTTTTTGCCGGCCTAACCAACTTCAGTCCCACTTCTCAACGTTGCCCTTCACCCCGTCCCCTCCCAGCTTAACCAACTTGAGCCGCACTTTCGCAAATTCTCTTCTATACGCCTCCCTACTACACCCTTGCGTTTCTCCTTTTGCGGTATCGTAATTACTGATGGTCAAGTTTGACCGCCCGTGGTCGAGCGGTCACGGACGATCAAGCAGCCTACCTTTCCTGAGACTGAGTTCTTTATCGCCGCTAATGCTGCGACGCCTATGCTGTCCTCTGTGCTTTCGCTCTATGGACGAGCTCGTCCAGCTGCATGCCCCGACCGTCACACATCGTTTCACCCCACCCCGCCCTTCGTTACTAGAGTTACCACGCACAAGGGCCGTGCATAGAGCTTCGACGAGATCGATAATACGTACAGCGGTAAATGTGAGAGGCACGCTGACACGTGTCGCCGTGTGCGTCTGTCCCGCATGGGCGGCGGCAGAACCGATCGGAAACCCCGAACGTAGTGTCCCGTACGTCACCCCTAGTGAACGCCACGCCTCCCGTCACTTTCGCTTATTTTTTTTTTACCCCTCTCGCGTGGTTGCGCGCATGCCAAAACTGGGTGAAGGCCCTCTCGCTGCGCCACACGCGGCATTGGCTCGCGGAGCATCGAGACAGTGCAACCGCATACAGGGACGTGGTGCGACCACACCTCTCCACCTCTTTCTGCCCCGAGGAGACGTACGGAGCATGCACCCGTGCGTCATTTTAGTCCGAATGCGAAAGACCATCTGTGCAAACACTGCAAAAAGTCGTGCCGTACGGATCGCACGCCTGATCACGCGGCGAAGTTTGCCCTGAACCGCCGCTGCATTGATTACACGACTCGGTCAGTGCTTTGCGACGGACGGGATGTATTAGTTTGCTAGCTCGGAACGGACCGACGGGGTGGCTGCAGCTACCTGGCGCTACTGTCCCGTGGGAAATTAGACCGAGTGACCACTTTGTAGAGCTCTGAAAGATATACCAGCGTGCCAGCGGCAAACGATGCAAATGAGAACATTGACAAGAAGGGGAGTCCCCACTTCCACCAGTTGAATGCTATCGGCTTTTTAGCGACCTGCTCTTTTTCTTTGTGTCACTGGAAAAAGAAGTGACCTTGCGCTAATCCCGGAGGCCGCGTCCGCCCGAAGGTGCGTCCTTTGTCGTCCGGGACGTGGTCTATTGTGTCTCCAGAAGACGTGAAACTATGCGACAGTGTTCGCTATGTCCGACTGTGTGGATCGATATATAGGTCGTGGGAGCTGCCTTCGAAATCCTTGACGAAGTGGCTTCTGCGGTAAATTTTGTCAAAAGGAACATTTGGGCCAATAGGCATGCCAGGATTCTCCGTTATCGTTGGGAGAACGGAAGTTTTACTGTAATCTTCCGTTCCCCTTTTCTTTTCTTTTTTTTTTCAGTACAGTCGTTTAAACACATCTAGTCATACTGTCCAGCATGCCGAGGAAGCCGCCAGGGCTTAAGGGCTCTTGTTTGTCCTACGAACTTGCAGGACCTTTTATTAAACTGACTTGCACGTATGTGCGCAATTAACAGCGTTGGAGATATTGTGCATGGCTCCCTTCTGACCTGCCCTGCCGCGGTGGTCTAGTGGCTAAGGTACTCGGCTGCTGGCCCGCCGCAGGTCGTGGAATCGAATCCCGGCTGTGGCTGCTTCATTTCTCGTGGAGGCGGAAATGTTGTAGGCCCGTGTGCTCAGATTTGAATGCACGTTAAAGAACCCCAGGTGGTCGAAATTTCCGGAGCCCTCCACTACGGCGTCTCTCATAATCAAATGGTGCTTTTGGGACGTTAAACCCCACATATCAATTATTTCCTTCTGACCCTTTCTCGCTATATTTTTGTTCTTGTGGAAAAGCAGAGTAGCCGGGGAGCTATTGTAGATATTAGAAGTACTTATATATGTTTCGAGTACTTCTCGGTGACGTAATGCCTTCGAGGCTCCTGGTATCCCTTCTCAGTCTAATCCATTTTCATAGTTTATGAAAGTTAACTGAAAAGGTTTGTTGTACTCAGAATACTTCTATATTGCACAATTGATCACGTGGCTGCGATACAACGTAGATAGCACTTTCCTAAACCCGTCTTGCTCTCAGGTTAGTTGAAGCAGGTTTATCTTATTCAGTTTGAAACAATCATGGTAAATATTTCGCAAGCTAAATAAAGCAAGCTAACGGCTTTTGAGTTCTTCAAATATTGAGCAGCTCCCGTTGTCGTTTTTTAATGATATGATATGTAGGCGCATAGCTGAATCATGGGCCACTCCTTATAGCTCTTGAAGGGATCAAACTTACAAAACAGAGAGATTACGACTACACATCTATAAACTTCCTTCTAGTTGCACATTGAGTACCAGACGAAGGCGATTGAAAAGACGTCCAACATAGTTATCACATTTTGAAGTAGCAATGTTACATAAAGTATTATGTTATGTTGACATTTTTCTAACAGAACCACTTAGCATCGAAGCTCCCACTCATTGCTTCATTCGCATGCCATTCGGGAAGTACAGATGGGCATTGCGTCTTGGAAGCACATAAATCGTCGAGATACGAATCAGATTTATCCTGAATTCATATGAGCGCGTCGTATACCTTCAAGCACAACGAGAGAGAGAGACAGAGAGAGAGAGAGAGAGAGATCTCACATGTAAACATTGCGGTTCACGATGCGGTATCGGCAAAATCAAGATCACGCCGCCACATACAAACTGAACGAAGGCCACGTGATTCAATGAGCACCCGCAGAACAAAAGGCAGTGATTAATCGTTTGCACAAGGCCTTGCTAACGTTATCTGTACGTATTGGCACGTGCTGGGTTTTCTTATAGGTAGGGAAAGGTGAACGAGTTTTTATCGAAGTTCCCCCTCTCCTAACCCCTTATCGCTGGAGTCAGACAGAAAACGCGTGTCGCAGTGGATGCAAAAATGAAAAGGTAGCGATGACGTGCTCCTTCAGAATGCATTTGGTGCCCCGGTTTTCGGGGTGTTGTGGGGGGACGTAGACATTTCTCTGTATGCAGTATCAGGGGCTCTCGGCCGCCAGCATCGTCAAAGACTTGCATCCGTAACCCGGCCTATTAAATTGATTGTGAGTTCATTCATTTGCAACAATATAAACAATTACATGACTGAGAAAATATATGGGGCAAAGGAGCGCAAGTCGGCCAAAACATCAGAGGTCACTAAAAATATGTATTTTTGAAGACGGTGGTCTTTCTTGGTATACTTAAGCGCATGTCTGTCTGTCTGTCTGTCTGTCTGTCTGTCTGTCTGTCTGTCTGTCTGTCTGTCTGTCTGTCTGTCTGTCTGTCTGTCTGTCTGTCTGTCTGTCTGTCTGTCTGTCTGTCTGTCTGTCACGTGATTCAGCCACTCGGCCAAAGTTTAAGCCCTTCCTGGACGCCCAGCCACCTTAAACTGGCGACTGCGTGCACGCTTTCGAATATTGTCGATCACAAAAGCAAACATTACACATATCTGAGGTGCTACATCAACACCTTAGAATTAAATTCCTCGACAGGTAGGCAAAGCGCCCATGACGGTGTACTCAGGCTCATGTCACCTAGTTAGCGCACGTGACCGCCCATGGTGCCACATTGTCGTCGTAAAGCGACGTTTTCACGACTCCTTCAACTTGAAAGTAATTAAAGTGGTAAGAAAATCAACCTTTTCGTCGGTGGAATACGAAACCTCAACACTTGAACTACTCATAATGAATAGTAATTCTGGCACTTGAAACACCACATATTGTAATTGACGTCATTAGTTCTTCAACGAAGCGTATTCGGCGCGTGCCCGTTGAAACCGGGAGTCGCCATCGCCAAGAAAAATCGTACAAGTTACTGAGCCGTGAAGAAGAAGAACAGCAACAACCGCAACGTACAATTTGGAGAACCGTGACTGGTATGTTGCAATCCTACGTTATGGTGTGGATTATACAGCTTTTTCGGATAGCGGGCGACGCGAAAGCGCCATTTATCGCTCAGAAACATCTTTCCTTCTTCTTCTCTTCTTTTTCTTATGAAGCATAAAGAAGAAGAGAAAACAAACCGGTCCGCTACCGGTTGCTCACTGCTACAAGGTCAAATTTTATTTTCATCTTATTTATTTTATTCTCGTCCTGGACTGGGCCATCGCTCCTATATATATCGCACATTTATCGCATAAGAAGAGCCGCCCGTACACCCGCGGCTCTCTTTTTTACGATAAGTGCGCGGCCATCCGTTTTCTGGATGTCGGTGCTCTTTCGTTTTCAGCGCCACGCGATCGGGCGAACCGACGCGATTGTTTTACAACACCCGACTTGGCCCCTTGCGCGCCACGAAACCGCACACGCGCCAACCAAGAGCGTTGGAGAGACAGCAACCTATCGGCAGGATTCCTTATAAAGTACCCCGCCGTAAAGAGGCGAAAGGGCGAAAGAAGGGGAGGGGGGAGGGGGTATGAATAGAGGATTCCCGCGTTCATCGGTGCCATTACAAGAACTGATCGACTTTTTTTTCACGAGGTCCGATCGTTATCTCTGATGAGGGAGGAACCTATTGATTATTTTTTGCGCATTTTCTCTCTGGTTTGCTTTTCCCTACAATAAAAAGCAACAATGAATAAGATAAACGCTTTATATGCTTATTTTTTTCTTTTCGTTACAGGGCCACGATATTGCTTGACATTGCTTTCGAAAAAAAAAACACTTTATGAATGTCAAGCATGATCAGCGGCAGGAGTCTCCTTAGACCTTGTAATATTACGCCCTGCAGGCGTCAAAATATGTGCAGTGGGCAGCTGTGGGTGTTTCAAAGGCCCGCCCATTGCGTAGCGTTCAGACATATTTAGTGATCAACAGCAGCAAAAACGCCAGGCCTGCGCGGTAGGTGCAGCACAGTCACAGCGAAAGCTAGAAGAGGGGCCTTTCAGGGCCTTTTTAAAACACTCTTTGGGTAACCACTGCAAATACACTTGTTTGATACCCACTACGGCATTATTAATAAAATAAGTTTTGGTAGTAGGCTGGCATTCGCTATGCTATTTTTTCGTCATTCTTCTGAGAAGCGTGGTATCCGCTAGACACTTGCAAGGGGTTTTGTGCCAATCGTTCATGCAGTGGCTGGAGACGATGAGGAATTATGCCTAAAGTGGGTATGCGCCACAGTTAATGGGTGAACAAGGGCAAGCTTTTGTAATGGGTTGGAGCGTTGGACGAACCACTCGTTACGTTATTCGTAGTGTGTGACGCCTCGTTGTTCTTTCGCTCTTGTAAAACGCTTTATAAGTCGTAATAATGTACGCTATTGCCTTCCCGACATCAAACCTGCCTAAGGCAAGTTTGCCAACAAGCCCCAAACACCGGCGAAGCTCAGTGGTAGAACAACTCTGGGCTGGCACCCAGCGGACCCGTGCTCGAGCCCCACTATGTCAATAACGCTTGGTTTTTATTTTTCCCTAATTTCGTGGGATGCGGCTACGGACACCGGTGGTGGCGGCTGCGGACAACTGTGGTGGCACGTGACCCGAATTGTGATCTCATAACAGCTTTCGCTGTAAAAAAATCATAAATAAGCTGCGTATGTCCGCTTGTTGCCTCAGGGACGCGCATGGGGGCTCGTCGCTGATTCGCGAAGCGAAGAATGATGGCGTAGTTGGCACTTAAGTGTACATATCAGCGGGCATTCTATGATACTTAGCCACGGCGAATGCTATATATGCTCTCAGTCGTTCGTTTCCCTTACGGCACGGTTAAGGCATACACCAATAATCGAAGCAAGCTAGCGATTCAGAAGGCGATGCGAGCAGCTAGGTCCCCATTGCACTATCGCGTCCGACTCTTGAAGGCGAAACGCAAGTGCCCTCCAAGCTTTCTCTTGCAAACGCCTCATGGCGGAACCTGCGGCTTAAACGGATCCCCTGTTAACGATGTCGGGCTCTCCCCGTAATCGAGAATGTATGTGAGCTCGAAACACGTTGCAACCGGGAAGGCAGATTGATTAGAGATGATTCTAGCCAGAATCTGAACGTATAGAGCGCGTGTTCGCAAGGCCGCATCCCACGTCGTCACACACACATGCACTTAGGCACGCAAACACGCACGCCAACACACACACACACACACACACACACACACACACACACACACACACACACACACACACACACACACACACACACACACACACACACACACACACACACACACACACACACACGCACGCACGCACACACGCGCACACAAACACACACACACATACACGCACACACACACACACACACACACGCGCACGCACGCACGCACGCACGCACACGCACGCACGCACGCACACAAACACACACACACACACACACACACACACACACACACACACACACACACGCACGCACGCACGCACACAGACCTCAGACGTTCGAAAGACCTCAGGATTCCTCTGATACCTGAAAGACGGCAACCGAGTTTACCTGCATTCTCTGCATTTCCCTTTGAAACGTAGCTATTAGAAATGTCAAATAAGACTTTATCGTTCCAGACTAATAGCTTTGTGATCATACGTAAAAAATTGCTTGTAAGCAATATTCTTTGTGACTAATTTGGGCGCTCACTGGAGTAAGTTGCGTGATTTAGTACAAAATGTCTGGAACCGTAGGTGACGTATTCGATTGTATCTGAAACGTTTGCTGTTGGTATGTGAACGGCTCACTGCTGCCTCATAGGTTTGTGTGAAGTACTTGAAATCGTTAAACGCTTTTTCTAAGCAGAGAGGTCCAAGACATTTCCGTATACAACCCGTTCTCGGCCTCATCAACTGGGAGGCCCACGGGACGGTATTATGTTCTCCCATAGTAGGGTTTCAAGTGTGTTTAGAAAAGGTGGTTAACGTTTTAGAGTATTCGGTATACTCTATACTATACATGAGAGAGCAGAAAGCAGTCCCGGTCCTATTATACACGTTAATCAAGAAGGACCTGAAAAAGCTAGTACTCTAAATTGTTTGAAACTCTTTCTAAATACACATGCTTTGTATTAGCTCCAGGGGACGGATTTCTCCTTTCTACCAAGTGCTCTAAATCGTTGAACACTTTTTCTAAACTCACCACTCTCCTTAGTGAAGTCCCTAATGTTTGCACCAAGAAGTCCTTGATTTGGACGCTGTTTTCTTTTGTTCGGTCCGAACCACGATGGAATGAATTTTATTTAAAGACAATAAATCGTCAAACTTTATCTAAACACCCGTTGATGTAAATGGTGCACCACTTCTCTTTTTTTACGCAAGCTTTCGAAATGTAAAGTGATCTGCTTATACGGAACTTCCCGACATTCAAGAAAACAGCAACAGCGCGTGAATCATTGCGGAATACGCGACTATCGTGGTCGCAGCCTATCACTGTGACGATGTAGAACACTGCTGACTGCATTGAGATCAGAAACGCACTCGAAACCGCAAACAAAACACTCACGTAATGTTCAAGCGACACTCGTACCGACCGACCTGCGTTGCTAGCTCACCGCCATCAATTCTCGGAAATCGCTTGCTTGCTTGTTCCTTGACTTGCGGATTCTGCGCACGACGGAATATTGGCCGTGGAACGGGCAGTTAATATTGAGGAAAAATTCAATTTTGAAACGGGATGAGGACGAAATCGATCACCACAGCAATAAACAGAGTAGTAAGACTGACCAGACTATACAGAATCACACAATAACTTGTAAGCCAATGAGCTAATGAAATATTGATTAATTGATTGATTCGTGGAGTTTAACGTCCCAAGATCACCATATGATTATGAGAGACGCCGTATAGTGGAGAGCTCCGAAAATTTCGACCACCTGTGGTTCTTTAACGTGCACCCAAATCTGAGCACACGGGCCTACAACATTTCCGCCTCCATCGGAAATGCAGCCGCCGCAGCCGGGATTCGATCCCGCGTCCTGCGGGTCAGCAGCCTAGTACCTTAGCCACTAGACCACCGCGGCGGGGCAACTAACGAAAGAAAGAACTAATGAAAGTTATGTTCTGAAGAACAGTACTTTGGTTGAAAAAAATTGTTCACAGTGAATTCTTCTTGTGTTGATTTGCGTGTGACTAAGCAGACATTCCTGTTGTCGTCAGCCTAACTGTTGCCTGCTTCCAATTCTTTTTTTTTAGGGGGGGGGGGGGTTGTTGGTAACAAGTTTATTGAAAGTCAAGTCCGGCAGAGCTTTCGCCGACCGAGCCTTAGGTCTCCCACGTGGGGAGGTCAAGACCTTGCTTGACCGCCGCCTCGCGGGCCTGCTGGGGAGTTGTGTATTGTGGAACTTGACCTAAATCTCTGTGACACACTTCAGTTGGTGGTCAAACTTTAGCCGTCATTATTTTTTTAGCCTTCTTTATCCATTTCCGATTTCCGTGATGCATATCTGTTGACGATGATGATAGGTCATTGATACGGGGTGAACGAAAGACGGTGTTATAAACGAAGTCACTGACGAAAGAAATAAAAGCAAACTAAGAAATAACTTTATTTTCTAACACGTCGCGTACAGTACGGTCTTCTAGGAACAATGCAGCCGAACGACAATGTTGTCCGCAGGTATGCTTCCGCAGTGTTTCATAAGGATTCCGCGATAAATAATATATACGCTACATGCATCACGCCTATATCACTCTTGTAGTAACAGCTTGTACGATTCATCGGAAACTGGAGGCCGGCGACGTGTATATATGTGTGTATACGCCTATTTTCCATAAGGATTGTGCCACTGTTGGTGCCGTTCTTCGAGGGACGAGCGCACATCGCCAGCGTAAACACACTGCGTCTGCACGTCCCCGTGGGATTAGTAGCCGCTATCGTATTTATACGACTGTAAAAAACGGGCGCTGCAGAGAATCCGCGGAACACGGACGAAGGTGGTCGCGTGGAAGGAGCGTTCGAGAATTATCGGGCCGTAAAACGAGCAAAGTAGGCAGTGGCGCTGGATGCATGCTACAGCACTGCGGAATCAACCTCGTTAATCCGCCCCCCCCCCCCCCCCCCTTCTTCGCCCTTTTTACTAAATGTCCCAAAAGAGATCAGGGACATAGTTTGGTTTCTTCCAGTCTGCCTCATTACGGGTGTCTGTGCGTTATTGTTGCGGACTAGTATAAGGCGTTAGGGACTTGCACGCGTCACAGAGTGGTATGTGTTGCAGATTGGTGTGTTATACAGCATTTGTTACAGGAGCGCACTTTAAGTAAGGCACAGATTCGGGGCGAAGGTGAAGGCCTGAGCAGGTGCAAAATCGTTTGACATCGGGTGTCGGTAGAACCGTCATTTTGACAAGCGATCTCGTCCTCTTCAAGATGATGGTTGGTGTCGCAACAGGCGGGGTTAGCCTGGCTTAAACGGCCTGCAGTCCTTCCACCTGAGCTTCTCCTGAATAGTAAGTGTTCATCACCGAATGTAACACAGCCCAGGGTCTCGCAGGGAAGCTATGAGTATCCGTTGCACACCCGTTCTCGTTGCCGTGAGCCCTTCAGGTAAAATGGCATTTCCGAATGTTGCTAGCCTGTGACAAACATTTTACCGTCTGCGTACTATCACTGCTCTCTCCCTCTCAAACCGCAGGCACAGCCACAAAAAAAAAAGTGCGATGTCTTCGATGTTTCCAGAAAAAGACACAAAAGGAAGAGCGCTTTGGCCAGTCTTTAATGACTAAGCCGGCGTGTATGCGGAGTCTACGGTGGCGTGCCTTACACTCTTAATCATGTTCTGCTTAAATTTCTAGGTATAGCCAGAAAACTAGATCATTCTGGCCTACGTTCCTTGCTATAGCCAGCTGTTTACCCGGGATCAGATTAAGAGTGTAGAGTGTGAAAAACTATGCTTCGTATCTCTCTCCCTCCCCCAAAGCCCCCCCCCCTCAAAAAAAAACGGGGAGGAGGGGACTCTTGATTGATATGTGGGGTTTAACGTCCCAAAACCACTATATGATTATGAGAGACGCCGTAGTGGAGGGCTCCGGAAATTTAGACCACCTGGGGTTCTTTAACGTGCACCCAAATCTGAGCACACGGGCCTACAACATTTCCGCCTCCATCGGAAATGCAGCCGCCGCAGCCGGGATTCGAACCCGCGCCCTGCGGGTCAGCAGCCGAGTACCTTAGCCACTAGACCACCGCGGCGGGGCGAGGAGGGGACTCTTAAGCTCCACATGAGTTGAACATGATAGCAATATCTTGTCATGAGTGCGTACTTGAGCCACTTGAAAATAGCTCGCATCAGTGAAGCATTCCCATACGGCCGCATTATGTGTAAGGTGTAGGATTCTTTAAATCACGGGCAATCACGCACGTGAAATCCTTTCTAACTTGTTGTGCACCCATTACGTGGCCTTAAGGGAATAGGCGCAGTAACGTGTGTGCCTATCGCAGTGGGCGACCATGAAGTCAGTATGATAAGCGCATGTTCTGACGCCCGATGGCAATAAACACTTGTGCCACGGATCATTACTGCGATATTCCAGTTAAGTTGATTATCTATGCACATGACAGGAGTATATCAGTCACCTCAGCATCAGATGTTATTCTTTCTAATAAGGCTAATGAGGTCTTACAGACGTTAGACAGCTGGACAAGAAACAATAGATTAAAAATAAATGCAACAAAAACCATAGTTTTTCATCCGAAAGGTCAGCAAGTTGATTGACATGAGGGTTCAACGTCACAAAACTACCATATAATTATGAGAGACACCAGAGTGAAGGGCTCCGGAAATTTTGACCACCTGGTGTTCTTTAACGTGCACCCAAATTTGAGCACATGGGCCTACATTTCCGCCACCATCGGAAATGCAGCCGCCGCAGGCGGGATTCGATCCTGCGACCTGCGGGTCAGCAGCCGAGTACCTTAGCCACTAGACTACCGCGGCGGGGCAAAGGTGAACAAGTGACTTTGGAAAATAACATTGTATTTAGAGGCTCAGATATAGAAATAGGGAAGTCAGTGAAAGCCCCCCCGCGGTGGTCTAGTGGCTAAGGTACTCGGCTGCTGACCCGCAGGGCGCGGCTTCGAATCCCGGCTGCGGCGGCTGCATTTCCGATGGAGGCGGAAATGTTGTAGGCCCGTGTGCTCAGATTTGGGTGCACGTTAAAGAACCCCAGGTGGTCTAAATTTCCGGAGCCCTCCACTACGGCGTCTCTCATAATCATATAGTGGTTTTGGGACGTTAAACCCCACATATCAATCAATCAAGTCAGTGAAAGTTCTTGGGGTACATTTCTCGAGTTCTTTGCAATGGGATGAACATGTAAACAATATTCAAATAAAATTAAGCCGGAGAACTGAAATATTCAGCCGTATCCGGTACGTCATCCCCAGCTCAGTGAAGTTATTAATATACAAATCACAATTTAGTTCTTAACTCTTGCTATTTGGTTTGGGGAACAACTAGAGAAACAAACTTAGCAAAATTGCTGGAAACTCAGAAAAAAATACTAAAGCTTATAGACAACGCTACATTGAGGTGTTGTTAAACGATTCACTTCAGGCCATGCAGCGACGAATTCACATAGTAGATTACCAAGTGCTCTAAATCGTTAACTACTTCTTTCTAAACACACATTTCTACCACCTAGCGACCCACTGTATAAAAAATACAAGATAATCAGAGCAAATGGCCTCTCTGAGTATAGATTGCTACGATAGTACCCTGTTAGCTACAAATGCTCAAGCTCTTCGTTTACAGAGATGACGAATCTTTTCTTAAAGGAAAAAGGTGTATGAAACTAGGAATACAAAAATGTGGAACGTTCCTAACTTCCGTACTAATTATGGCTTTCAGATACTTCGATGTACTCTTCCAAGAATTCCAAATAGTTATATTAGCAAAGGTATAGACGTGTCTCATTTAAGTGTCGCAGAATTAGCGGCTCATTTTATTTGCCTAAAGTATGTAGGTATTTATTTAGGGGCAGAAGATCACATCGGGTCTTTTTCTTGTGTAAGATATGTATAAACCACGTTTTCAATTTTTTTTCACGACATGATCTTCACGCAAAACAATGTGACAGTTTCAGAGGGAAAACGTATGTCATATTGTGATGCCCTGCACGAGGTATATGATATTGCGATAATGTTGTGATGTCCTTCCGCTGCTGCCATTGTTCACAAAGGGGGCGAAAAATCCCTCAAGCCGTCATTACGGCTTTTCCCTTAACCTCCTGTTACACTGTGACGAATCAAATAAAGCAATCCATGACATTACATGTTTCACACACAACGCATGTGTTTAGCGTGACTGTTACTTCGCTGCACTTCCTCGCAGACACGCAGCCAAGTGGTGGAATACCAGCTTGCCACGCGAACGATTAGGGTACGTGCCTTCACTCGCACCGGGAATTTCGTATCATTTATTTGACTTGCATCTTTCTCGATTTTTCGGTCACGCATATAAAGGTGATACTTTTTTGCTCACAACCAACGATGCCGCGACGCCGGGATTACTGCGAAACGAGCTCTTTAACACTATCGCGTTAATATTTCGCTTAGACCCCGCCGCGGAGGTTTAGTGGCTAAGGTGCTTGGCTGCTGACCCGCAGGTCGCGGGATCGAGTCCCGGCTACGGCGGCTGCATTTCCGATGGAGGCGGAAATGTTGAAGGCCCGTTTACTCAGATTTGGGTGCACGTTAAGGAACCTCAGGTGGTCGGAATTTCCGGAGCCCTCCACTACGGCGTCTCCCACGATCATAAGGTGGTTTCGGCACGTTAAACCCTACATGTCAATCATCAATATTTCGTTTGGATTGGGGAGAGGGTGCGAAGCATGGGCGCGCTAAGATAGGCCGCTGTAACGTTGAAGGAAGGACGAGCTTGGTCGGAACGTTAGTTTCTGCGACACCCCGTGACACCGTGGTCAAGGTTGGTGCACACAAGCGCGACAGATTGTTGCGTGTGTTGCAGACACGTGATTTACTCAACGAACGAAACCGAGAGACATTTAGGCCAGAAAAACCATCGGGGACGGTAATGTAAGGCAGTGTACTGTCATCATTCTCACTCAAACTGACAGGAATTGAAGTGGAGTAAAGATCACACACTTTCCGTCGATGAAGATTCGAATCCTCGACCTTCGAATTGTGCATCCGATTCTCTACTTTTAAGGCTATTTCTAAAGTAGCGCGTTCAAATCTTACTGACGGAAAGGGAGATTTATTTCATCCATTTAACATATTTCAGTTTCAATGAGAATCATTATAATACCGTTATGACTCTGGCCCTGAGGGTATAATAAATAAATAAATAAATAAATAAATAAATAAATAAATAAATAAATAAATAAATAAATAAATAAATAATGCCTCGCGTGCTTTTCTTGACTTGAGCGGATGTCAGCTTCATTTGAAGGAACGGAGTGTAATCTTAAGGGGTTCATTTTACCTGTTAAGCCCAATATTGATAATAACTAAGCGACAATAATGTCAGAGAATATAGGAGATGGTATTAGAAGTAATTATAGCATAAATTTGAGGAAAGATAAGTTGACGAAAAGTTAACTTGCCGTGGGCATGGACAGCGCCCGCGACCTTCGAATAACGCGTTCGATGCTTCAGCGCTCCAACGGCGGCTATCCCCCACCCACTTTATGGGCTATATAAGCGTCCTAAACGTGGGAGCGTCAATCAGTGCCACCTGTTGCCATAGCGACGAGTGTGGAACACTCTTATTGCCTGCTTGGTGTCACATATAGAAACAAGCCCCTCAGACAACTCTTTCTTTCAGACTGGCATGTTTGTTGTGGACTCGTAGGGGTCGCATATTCGTATTTTACATTATTTCGTTTTACCCGTTTTCGCTATGACCAGGTTCAAATGTAAAAGTAGCATTGTCGTTTTTATTGTCAACACTTTGTCTTTTTGCCACACAAAAAACTAGAGCTCCCCCACCCGAATCTCTTTTTTTCTTTTCTTTCCGGATTCTTTATATGCCCGCCGAAGCTCTTCACCATGGACCAGGTAATATGCCGACTATCACGAGCGCGGTATATCCTGGGAGACTGCAGTGGCTCGAACGCTACAATTAGCGCGCTTGGGCGTTCGTAGGGCATAGTAGGGGGTGTAAACAGAGCAACCTGCGCATCAGGCATGGGTTGCCGAATCGGCATCTCGTCTCTGCGGAAGCTGCTGCGGTCGGTCGAAATTGTCTCCCAGGTTGACGCGAATTACTGAGTCTCGTGTCAGGGAGCGAGCTACAGCGATAATGGCTGCGAGGCGATGGGATGCGTTACACTTTCCTCGGACGGCAACTCCGTGTCGGACTGAGGGGGGTGCGAGTATTCCCGACGTCTGCGCAATCTGCCGTGGATTCCGATGAAACTGATCAGTCGCATGGATGTGCTCGTTTCTAGGATAAAGTACTCACGCAACCGGAGTCTGCAGTAGGTGCGTGGGTATCAGGCGGAGTCGCTGGAGATTGCGGGACAATTCTTCACGACAACTTTTGCAATACATCACTGTTTCTTTTTTCACACTGCGTGGAGTAATAGAGTTGCCAAGCTATATGAACATTTCGACTGTCAGAACAGGTAAGCGGGTCTTTGGAGGTCATATTCAACAACGCGAATGTGATTGACTGATTGACTGATTGATGAACTCATTCTTCTATCATTCATTCACTGACTGACTGACTGACTGACTGACTGACTGACTGACTGACTGACTGACTGACTGACCGACTGATTGACTGACCGACCGACCGACTGACTGACCGACCGACCGACCGACCGACCGACCGACTGACTGACTGACTGACTGACTGACTGACTGACTGACTGACTGACTGACTGACTGACTGACTGACTGACTGACTGACTGACTGACTGACTGACTGACTGACTCATTCAACGATCTATGCATCCATTGAAGGAGTGCGAAAAACTCATTTGCATGGTTGGTGAATACTATCACATTATATGGCTTTGCGTTACGTTCGTCTTATTGACAGGTGCAAGCGATTCACTGGAAAAAAATTGGGAAAAGAGCACGGTAGTGTTATACGCGTTTAGCGAGGCCAGTTGAGTGAATAAACTTCAGCACCACTTTCGCCGCTTTCTGGTTGCAAGCTGGAATGTTCCGGCACTCCAAAATTGACACCTTTTTTTCCCTCTTTACTTCTTTTTACCTGTAGGGTAGCAAACCGAAAAATTACTTCTGCTCAACCTCCCCGCCTGTCACTTGACCTTACTCGCTCTATATCTCTATTCATGGGTGACAAAAATGTGAAACCAGCCACTGCATGAAGTTTGCAGGCTCCGTCGTATACTCCCTAAAAATGGCATAAACTACTACTACTACTACTACTACTACTACTACTACTAATAATAATAATAATAATAATAATAATAATTTTCAACCTATACAATTAGGTTGATGGAAAGAGTTAGCCTAAAAGCGAGGGATGTTTGACAAAAGTCTCACACCTTTTACACAAGCTAGTAGTCGCAAACATCATTACATTAAAATAATCTGTACGTACAAGAGAGTAAAACAAAAGAGAGAGAAAGAGAAAATCAGACTCGGGTATAAAAGAACTTATCAATGAGGAAGGAAAACAATGATGGAAGCGAATTTCCATGCTTTTCATTTTGCGACATATGCGATACGAATCTATGATGGACGCAAGATTACAAGTCCGCATGTAGCAGTGTTACCTGCAAGAATTTAGCACAACAAAAAATAGAATAACAAATTGTCAGTAAAATATAAACACGAGGTATGAAATAGTGTCAGTGGGTAGTTATTTATGAGATGCATCCACGTTTAAACAGACATAATGCGCAATGTTGGCGAACAGTTTACGCGGAGGAGACACCAACTGCTAATTAATGATTGATATGATGACGACTTGATGACTGAAATTGCGATGATTTCGCAAAAAAATCGTACTTTACTTAAAGTAACAAAGAGAAAGGAATTTTTCCCTGCAAGAACAAACAAATCAATGTGTTACCGACAAACTGAAATGTTATGCGAAACAAAGCTATAGCAGTTAAGCTCACTATGATGTGATCGAGAGCCGTCTATCACCTCAACGCGCAGCAAGCGGTGGGAGCACAGCGCGAACAAGTATAGCAGCCGTCTGCTGATCTCTTTAGGGATAGCGCATCCGTAAATATTGCTGCCCGATAGTCGCAGCCTTTCAGCCACACCACTTGACGTTCATTGGCACGATGGCCAGCGTATTTCACCTTTGCTTGAACCACGCCTTTCGACAGCCTTCCGCCCGCGTTCATTCGGCTATATAGAAAATTGGACGCGCCGGGTCATACTACCAATTTGAATTTTATACGGGACATGACGGCGACAGAGACGGCAAAAATGTGCCGTCTGTGTCTGTAATTACTATCACCACAACAGCGCAGTGCCCATAAGCTGGCAAACACTTTATTCTTGAGGAATCACAAAAGAACATGCGTCAGCAAAGATTCCTTGTAACCTAAGGCTAAGGTTAAAGAAACCCACCCTTTATCATGAACCACATGCAACTCTCACTCAATTGACAGTAGCAATTTCGAATAATTCATCTCCTCGTCTGCATACGTGTTCAAAGACTGCGAGTGCAAACACATATACAAGATAGATATCGGGACAAAAGAAACGTGGTGGCTGAACTTCTCTGTTGTACGCCCAGCCTTTTGGCACGAAGTATACGCATCAACCAGCCCGAATCTCTGTTGTTCTAAACCTGTATAAGTATTTCGCGCCAGCCCATAACAATGGGACGGGCCCAAATGCGGTGAACTCCGTGCTTTCGCTCGGATGTGACGTTCTCATTTCGATGCAGATGCACGTATGCATCTCTCTCTCTGTTCTAAGACTGCCTACACGGAAGATTTCTCGTCGAACCGCTTTACACCACGGTTTGTAGCTGCCGGACAGCGAATAGCGTTGCAGCATTGATTCTTTGAGATGTGTGTTTCCATCTGCATTAGACTGGAAGCTTGAGCTAGTTGTTGGAGAATTCATACTTGTAAATGCGTGCGCTTCTCTACATTAGGACGATGGACGAAACAGGACAGGCGCCTATCTCGCCTACTCCTTTCGCCTGTATATTTCTAACATCGTAAAGTGCACACAGTTACAAGTGCGTTCGTGTCTATATGTTTTCTGTTAGCCTTTTTCCTTTATGTTTTCTATTCCGTTATTCTTATTTATTATGCATTTTTTGTGCTTGGACGAGTGTTGTGTGCGTTTGTATATACGTACGTGCGCCCGGCCGTGCGTTCGTTCGTGCATCCGTCCATGCGTCCGTCCGTGTGTCTGTCTGTCCGTTCGTCCATCTAGTGAACACTTCAAGTACCGCCATCTCGCTTATTTTTTTCATATAATAATCATATACAAGTACCGCCATCCAGCGGACAATCCAAGGACTAAACGAGAATATGTACCACATATCTGCTGTCAGCGCTTTGTTATCACAGAGAGCGTGATAACGATGCCGTGCTACGTTTTTCGTAGCATGTGAACATGAGGGTATGTGCCCGAGGGCGGGCATGTACCACAGGTATGCGGGTGTGTGCCACGGGTTACGCACAACGACAACGGGGGACGCAGAAGCCATGCCATAAGGAGGTTCGCCCCTAAAAAAGAGATTACCCGTCACTTCTTTCGCCGAGTGCTGAATGACCACGTATTGTATCACGGTCTTTGAAGATACACTTTAACTCCATTTTGTAGATCATTATACACTCTGGGGAAGGTGCCGCCCTCCGAAAGAGAGTTACGTACCTTCGAAGGGAGTTCGCGTGCATGAACGTGTGTGGTACCTGTCGTTGTATCGCCCAATTAGCCGATTAATTACATAGAGCTATCTCATAAAATCCCTGGTGCTGGTATGATTTCGGGCCAATGCGATGGAATTTCTACGGTGGCAAAATGCGGAAGAAGTGCACCCGCGTGCTTAGATTTATGCCCACGTTAAAAGTTTGAAGTTTATTAGCAGCTTATGACACCACATTATTTTTATTAGTGAAGTTAGTGCAGTTTCATTTCATTTCATTTCATTTATTTATACTGTTAGCCCAGAAGTGGGCCGTTACAGGGTGGAAGTACAAACAATTATTTGCAAAAAAGAAGTACCGTACAGGTCTCGAGATAATTTCTCGGTACTATTGTGACCAGCAACTCGAAGTTATACATAACATACATAAATGGAACACACATGCGATGCAATACATACGCGCAGAACAGCACATGACGCATTTGAGGCGGCACTTTTGCACCGCGCTGAAGATTTGAAAGACAACTACTGCAGGATCATGCAACCAACAAAAAGTACACACACACGCAAAAAAAACATATGTCACTGTTATTCGGAAAATAAACGTTTTAGATTCTGTTCAAATGATGTAAGCGAGGAACAACCAATTATAGACTCTGGCAGCATATTCCAATCTTCAATAGCACGTGGAAAGTAACTGAACTTAAAGCAATCGTTACGTGGGACTAGGGGTGGTATATACATATTATGGCGATGTCTGGAGTGTTCTTGTGTGTTGACCTGGAAGTAATCTGAATAGTTTAGTTTAAATTGATTATGAATTAACTGGAAGAGGAATTTCAGACGCTCAATCCTCGTCCTAAGTTCAGGACTATCCAGTCCAGCTTTTTTACAGAGTTCAGTAGGAGAATGATGTCGGCTATATTCATTAAAAATAAATCTCGCACCAAGTCGCTGTATTTTTGTTATTTTATTGCAGTTTGTCTTTGTGTAAGGGTCCCAGACAATTTTAGAATATTCGATAATGGGTCTGACAAGAGTTTTGTAAGCAAGACACTTTATATCAGATGGGGCGGTATAAAGGTTACGTCTAAGGCTATACAATGCCTTGGTAGCCCTGGAGCATACATTATCAATATGAGTGTTCCACCGGAGGTCGGGCGTGAACCATAACCCAAGATATTTATAGTTTTGTACACGCTTGAGGAAAGCATTGCCAATCTGGTAGTTGTAATCTAGAGGTGCTTTCTTTCTAGTTATAGTCATAAAGACTGTTTTTTCTGTGTTCAAACTCATTTGCCATTCTTCGCACCAATCCTTTATTCTTTGAAGATTGTTGTTTATTATTAATATTAGTGAAGTTTATTAGATAATACGCGAGACATGCATTGTCATGGTGCTGGAGCCAAAGGTGTGTTTGTACACGCCTGACTAGGCTCTTGGGACAGTTCAAAAATGATCCAGCGTCCTCACAATACGAAATATCTCGTAATTGTATTGTTCCGTTGACACGTGAAACTCGAGAACTTGATTTGCTTTTGTTAATCCGCCGCAGTGGATTAGTGGCTACAGTGCACTGCCACTGACCCGAAGGTAGCGGGTTCGATACCGGCTGCGGCGGTCGCATCTCGATAGAGGCGAATCACTCGAGGACTCGTGTGTTCTGCGATGGGCGGGGTGCAAGTAAAAGGACGCTAGATGGTCAGAAATTTTCCGAAGACATCCACTGAGGTATCCCTCGTAATCGTATGACACTTTCTGGACGTAAAACCCCAGATAATGATACGTGTATGAAACTGTCGCCCCGACACAGCTGAATTGGCACCCAAATGAAGAAGACGACAACGTGGTTGTTGTTGGTTGGACTCTCGAGCTTCTCCCGTTGGCCTGCATGACTGTGCGCTCTTTAAGCAGTTAGCAAGATTAGCTCTCGGTGAATAAATCTTCCCCGTAGCATCTTTTGGTGGAGGTGCTGGGTCTTCACACAACCCGGCTCTGGAACTCCACAGTGGACGCCAGCTTTGTCTAGCCGTGATGCCTGAAACTGGCACTCAGGCCTCGCCATCTGCGCCGGCTCCATCACCTGTGATTCCACCCCATCTTCTCGACCCTGGCACGTTTTCCGGGACGGACAGCACGGATGTTGAAGAATAGCTCGCATTATTCGAGCGCGTCAGCAAGCACTTCAGGTGGGACGAAACGCTTATGCTGGCAAATATTCTATTCTACCTACGGGGTACGGCACGCGCCTGGTGTGAAACGCATGAAAAAGAACTAACCAGCTGGGACACATGCAAGCAAAAGCTTCGCGATTTGTTTGGTCGGTCAGTATATTATGGTACTGAGCTCGAGCTTTTTTCGCGTGTTCTTGTGCTCGACTGCCAACACTAAGGTCGCGGGATCGCACCCCGGCCGCCACATCTCGGTGGAAACGAAAATGTTAGAAGACCGATTACTGGAACTTCAGGTGCACGTTATATAAAACCCCAGGTGTTGGCGATTTCCGGAGCCCTCCACTGCGGCCTCACTCTTAATCGCATCGTGGTTTGGTGGCGTGAGGCACCAGCAGTTATTCCTTATACTGAAGTCCAATATACGCACGGTAAAGACATGAAACATCCGCGAAGCCGAAATGTAGTACGCTGTTTCGGAGCCGCTGCCAAAACACGTAAACGGACCTTCATCCTGGAAAACTCTTCGCCCACGTGATGCGCGTGCTTGCACGTGCAAACACACGTATGCGTGCGAAACGCACGCATGCGGGTGCATCGCGTGGCTAATGACAGTCTGAATGCTTTTCACTGCTGTGGTATTATCATTTATTTTTACTTTTTTTTCACACACCTGGCTCTCGCTTTCGCAAGCCGAGCTTCTTTCCGCGATAAATAAACCCGGAATCCGGCATCGAGCAATGCACGCACCATCTGCCGAGTTCCGCCAGGCGGCTGCCTCGACTTTACCTCCCACTTTACGCATCTTCCGCACATTGAACCACCACACAGTCATGTGCATTGAATGAGTCATCCTCAGTACACCGGTGCGCTCTAGGTTGGTGACGCGTTCGTTTATAACGATTGGGCGGGGTTCTCCCGCTCTATCGCTAAACGCCTGTTAGTTTCAGGAATGGGCGCCCTGTTTTCCGACCTCAGGTGCTTTTCACTACTCGTGACACGAGGGACATTTAGAAAATGTGCGAATTAGACATGCGGATCACTGTCGCGTTTTCCTGTTCAAAATGATGTCGGAGAGTGTCAAGAGCTTGCTCTCTCGCTCTCACTCTCATGTTCGCATTGTATATGATTGCAGGTGGAGCACGAAGCGCGTGCAAATAGAGCTCTATTGAGGTCATTTGGAAATGTGTTAGTAATCGGATAGATAGATAGATAGATAGATAGATTGATTGATTGATAGGTAGATAGATAAATTGATTTATAGATAGATAGATAGATAGATAGATAGATAGATAGATAGATAGATAGATAGATAGATAGATAGATAGACAGACAGACAGACAGACAGACAGACAGACAGACAGACAGACAGACAGACAGACAGACAGACAGACAGATAGATAGATAGATAGATAGATAGATAGATAGATAGATAGATAGATAGATAGATAGATAGATAGATAGATAGATAGATAGATTTGGTCGTTTTAACGTTGGCGCCTCACACTAAACACGGCTCCGCCATTTCGTCTCCACCGAATTGCGACCGCTGCCGCCAGAATCGAACCCGCGAACTTCGTTCGGTTCAGCAGCCGAGCACTGTACTACTGAAGCTGGCAGTATTCGAACCTTGTGCACGAACTATAACTGTTAAGACTGGTGAGGGAACGAAGCATAGTTGATAAATAAATAATAATGTGAACAAGAAATTACGCCATCTCCCGCTAAAGGCAACCATGTGAAGACGCGAAGCAGAGGCGCTAACGTTTGCACCAGTGGCCTGGCGCTCATGGCTGCGTTGCGCAGGACATAAACCTTGGGAGGCACAAAGCACGCAGTGATGAACCGGCATTTCCTGCTGGAACATGTCAATCGCTGCTAATGGTCAATAAGAGTCAGAAGACTCTGATTTGACACACAGACCCACAGTCCACTTTCAGTTAATGCGCACGCTGCGAATTTTCATAGCTCAACAACGCACAGGAGATATCTCCCGCCAGCACTATCTTGGAGGCCAAGATACATTGCCTATATATGCGGGGTGGCCAATGAACGGCTGTGCAGAGCGAGCTGTCAATTTGGTCAATCGAGAAACTCGCTAGCAGACGCTAACTGCGACGGCGTTGCGAGGCGAGAGAGAGGGAAGCGTAGGAGAGAGGGCGAGGGGATGCGTGTGCACAACGAGGGTGTAAACACCGCGGAAAGGGATGCCTATGAAGAGAGAGGGGAGCGAGCGTAGGATAGCTGGCGCCGTCGGCGATGCGAGGCGAGAGAGGGGCAGACGGTAGGAAATAGGAGGAGTGGCGCGCATGCGCTGTAAGAGAGGTCACGCCGCTCACCGGATAAAGCTCGACCATAAGACGCTTCGACTGAGCCTGCATCCAGCAGTCTTTTTCATGGCGGTTACCAGCGCCCACCTGTCCCGCTGCGGTGGTCTAGTGGCCACAGTAATCGAGTGCTGATCCACACGTCGTGGGATCGAATCCCGGCAGAGGCGGCTGCATTATCGATGGAGGTTATAATGCAGTAGGCCCATGTGCTCAGATTTGGGTTACTGTTAAAAAACCCCAGGTTATTTAAATTTCCGAAGAGCTGCACTACGGCGTCTCTCATAATCGTATGGTGGTTTGGGGACTAAACCCCACAAATTAATCAATCAACCTGCGTCCACCTGCAAAGCTGTACTGGTCCTAATTATTTGAACCAAACCATAGTGCCCTGATGAATCAAACACAGTAGTAATATATAAGGCCCGAGTCTTTCACTACGCACAGTCAGCTTCAGTTCATCACTGTGCTCTTATTTAAAAGGTTCAATTAATGAGCACGCCTCTTTGCAGGATGATAAACAAATATTTTAACCATTTTTAATGCCATAACGAGCACTTGATCGAAAATCGCTGACACAACCTGAATGAACTCGTCCAATAAATTTCATTGTGACATTTCATAACGAAGCCCCGCCGCGGTGGTCTAGTGGCCACAGTAATCGGGTGCTGATCCACACGTCGTGGGATCGAATCCCGGCAGAGGCGGCTGCATTTCCGATGGAGGCGCAAATGTTGTAGGCCCGTGTGCTCAGATTTGGGTGCACGTTAAAGAACCCCAGGTGGTCAAAATTTCCGGAGCCCTCGACTACGGCGTCTCTCATAATCATATCGTGGTTTTGGGACGTTAAACCCCACAAATCAATCAAATCATTTCATAAGGAATATGCGGAATGTTTGCTTGTACCTAAATGCTCTCGCTCGTACCCACCACGGGGGAGTGGCCATTGAACCGGCAGTTAATGTAATGGGGAAAATTCGGAATGTGCTGCTCTGACACAATGCGTTGTCCCTACCTTATTTTCTTTCTCCCCCTTCGATTGATTGCCTTTAGTTTGGCTAGTACTAAAAGATGTCTTTTGTCTTTACTTTTGAAGGTGCTATGAATTGACGTGTTTTCGTTTAATGTTATAAATTACCTTCCGTCAAGCTGAGTTGCGTAATCAGAAGCACAATAGCGCAGATGGCATTTTGCGAGCCTAAACACGTTTGTCTCCCATACAAAAAAAGAGGAGGAGGGGGGAGAAGAGCATCTGCGCACTAGTTGCGCAGAGACAGAGGAAGTAGTGGAGCTTTGGGTAGCCCTATCACTATCACCTTCCTATTTTTTTCTCTCGCTTTTTTTTCTTTATCGGTGTTTCTATCTCTCTCTATCTTCCATTTCTTACTCACCATCTCTGCATTTCTTAGTTCATCTTTCTATGTCTTTCTCTCGCTCTCTATAACTTTTCTCGTTTTGATTATGCCCCCCCCCCCCCCTCTTTCTGCATCTTTTTCTTTCTGCATTTCCTTCTGTCTGTTTTTTTCTCTTTCTATTCTTTGCTTTACTATGTTTTCCTCACTTCCTTCTCTCACTTTTCTTTTTCAGCTCTTGCTATCTGTGCACTGCTAGCCTCTCGCCTTCGGATGGTACGTATGCGGGCTTGAATTTCGGCTCGCGATGAGATTGCTTTTTTCTCTCGCGTTTCTCACTTCCTCTATCTTCATTTTTCTCTTTAACGGGAAAGTGTTTTATACCGGGATTAACGAAAACCCTATTGACGTATTTTCGTCACGGAAGTGACATCAAAAAATAGGCACGATCAGAAATCGGGGAAAAAAAGTTCTTTCAACGGGAGTCGAATCCACGACCTCCTTATCCGCGACAACAGTGGCCGGGTGCGCTACCCAGTTTGCCACGGCAAAATACTCAGGAGGCTTTATTTTCTCACTCCCTCTATGTACTCGCAGTCTCACTCATCAGGGTTATTGCATCCCGCGCAAACCGCGCTTGTGTTTGGGTAGCAAAGCAGAGGATGAAGATGACGAGGATGACGAAGATAGTGCGTGCCCGTTCATGATCACGTTTTTGTGACGTCACTGCACAAACTACGCGGTGAGCTACAACAGCTCCGCTCATGAAAGAAAACGAAAACAAAAAAAGGCATCATGCACTCAATATTTTGACGATGCGAGACCGCCGCTTTTTGCGTCACTCCTTTTGAAACAATGTCGATTTTAATTTAATAAAAGTACGAAAATTTGATGCTTTTTCGGACAACGCCTTCAAGGTCTCTCGAAGAACACCCTACATATACTGGCCTGAAAGCGTCTGCGAGTCTAGTTCAGCGCCCCGAATCGGTCGACACTGCAAGTACACGTAGGCACTTTTTCTTCATGATAGAAATATTTAATTCGTGATATTTCCGTAAAAGACGAGTTCCTCCTTATGAGTTTAGTGCCTCTCGTTTGTTTCTGTAAACGACTCAAAATTACTAAAAAAAATATGTTCTATCTCAACGCTTTCTTTTAGGTGTACATTGAAATGTGCTCTTACGAGTAATTTTTCTTTAAGCCGGAATCTTCAAGTGGACATGTTGGCGCGCACATATTTGCGAGCCACGCGTGAGACTTTCCGAAGGGTCTCGTAATCTCTCGAAAGAGCCTGCAAAGCTCTCGCTTAGAATTCGCAAATGTCATCTTCCACAAATCGAAACGATGCTCGCTGGGGCGCCCAGGGGCCGCGTTCATTGGACGCATAGTTTTTCAAACAGCACAGAAGCGGGACACTGGCCTCCGTATTCACAAACGCTCCTCGACTCGACTTTCACCCTTCACTTGACAAAGTTGAGCACTGCGCCATCGCTCGGCTGAAAATAGCACTGCGCTACTCAAGAATCGCAGCAGATTATCGCTGATGTGCAGTGACTTGTCGGGACTAGAGACGGCGCTCCCATCGGCTTCTCAAGTGAAGGTGGACTGTTCAGTGAAGAGACGTTCTAGAACACGGGGGTGATTATAAATAGGCTACGTGACACTGTGAACGCACCGCTTCAGCATCGTTACGTAGCGACGATCCCGCTCAACCAACATTTCGACGACTGAACCAACGGACGCACCAGGGCGTCGCGGTATACGCACCGGCGCGATTTGTCAAAAATGCCAAATGTATCGTCAAAAGCCCACGTGGCCTTGTCCGATCGATCATTTCATATCTGAGGGGCCCCTAAGCAGCTTCTAAAAGTACGAAGAACGAGTGCGTTATTCCCCCCAGCGTTTCTCTCCTTCCTCACCTTCTTTTCTCTTTCTTCCCTCTAATCTTTGTTTCTTCTGTTTCTTCCCTCCTCCCGAAAGAGTGAGCAGGCGTTGTGCCCCGCCAGGTGGCAGTTGTCAGCTTGCTCTCTCCCTCTTTCCTCTGTTTCTTGTGTATCTGTGTATGCAAATCAAATAATAATAATAATTCTCTCCCAACGTTTACCGTCTTAATCGCGGCACAATTCGTGACGCCTTCTGTTTGTTCGCGTGACGTCCGGATCAAATAGGCTCCCCATTGGTCGATATACGAGAAATATGTATTGAGAATCGTCATCTATTCTGCTGTGCCACGCATAGTCACATGCCTGGTCTGCCTTGTTTAACATGGCCATCATGCGCGATGAACCGAGCTCGCTTCTCTTTCTGCATTTGCGAATGCGCAAGCGGACATAGCAGCTTGTTGCAGAAAAGCGTTAAATCCTGACTGAATCAACGCGTAGGGATGACATTGCGCCTGTTTTACGAAGCAGTAAGTGGCGAGGAGGAGACAGGGCTTGTAGGACGGCGAGAAAGAAGCTACTGTCTCGCCTTTAAACTCGGTGTGGTTTTGCGGCCCTTTAATGCCAGTGTGGCCTGACAGATCCCCGAAATATATACGTGCCGTCATCAAGACGGCCTGATGACGTCCTCACTTATTCAGGGGGGGGGGGGGGGGAATCATGGAGGCAGTGTATTTGCCACGTGAGGCAAGCAAGAAGCTTGACGTGCCTCCCATCTCGGAGGCATGGCAAAATCGCGTTAGACACGCGAAACTTACGGCGTGCTGAGGATGGGATCGGCACGGTCGACCAAGAAAGAAAATAAGACGGCTTGCGCCTGTGAGTCGCCGTATAGGTGAACCCCCAAATGCATAATGGCCCGGTGAGTATCGGAGAAAGGGGTGGGGAGCAACGCCCCCCCCCCTCTTCCCTCACGTATACCTCCCGAATAATTTGTTTTCGCACATCGTTCGTATTGTAACGGACAACGGCTTCTTACACTAACTCTAGAATGGTTATTACAAAACAAGTTGTGCCTGGCCCAGATTAGCCTCAGTTTCTCTAGCGCCATTAAGTCCAGTTTAACTAAGTACCTAAGTGGAAGCGGTTGGGAAGAGACGTGACGTGAGGGGAAGGAGCCTCGCTGAAACCTCTCACTTTGACACCTTCTCATCCCCCCCCCCCTTGATAAAGGTAGAACTGTGGCATGCCTACGAGTCCGCAGAGGTTTTTCCGGCTTCACAAGGAATTCTTCGACTAACTCGACAAATAAAGTTCTGCCTACTGAACGTTCGCTTTAACCCTCACTAAACATTCGCGTACTAACCATAGTCTCGCAGCTAACTACAATCACTAACCATATAGTCGGGGAGTGTCAGAGGACGATTTGTGAACGTTCGTGGTAAATTTCAGTAAAAATTGGCTTACTAACCATAGTCTTGTCGCTAACCACAGTCACTAACCCTAGTTAAACTGCTTTAGAGGAAGAGAATATAAAAGAAGGAAGGAGGGAGTCATAGAGAAGAATAGAAAACTACAGGCAAGCACCGAAGGAACGACCACAGCTCTGCTGCTTTCTCAAATTCCACTTCGTAAAACCGGGCTTAGTTTTTTTTTTTTTTTTGTCAAGCTTCAGTCACTGTCACTCAGTGAAAAGTTCTCGGAAGTTGCCAACTTCTCTATTTGACTCTTCTCAATCGCAATAAATTCAGTTCGACGCGATAGAAAGGAAGTTTATAGATAAACCTGAGAAGACGTTGTCACAATCCATCATACCACGCCGACTGAGTGCTGTAACTTTAACCGGTCCTCTTCACCGATCCTCCGTCTTTTCTCATTTCTTCGGCTTTTTTTTCGCCCCTGAATTACAGCGCTTCCACCAACACACCGCGGCGACACCTTTTTGATAACTTTCTCACTCGCCCATAGCTCGTGGTGACCGCGTACGTAACACAATATCCTTCGTTAAGGATTTTGAAAGTCGCCTTTCAGTCATTTTACGCGAAAATGCACTCAAACCGCCAGAAAGGTGATCCTAGTAAAACGCGATTCTCCCTTCCTCTTTTTCGTCTTCCCCTTTCTCTTCTTTCGAGGTATCGATTGTCACCCCCCAACGAGCTTTAGCGTTTGCGGCGATGCGCTGACAGACGCACAACGGAAGCGGTTACGTTAAAAGCACAACGTTCGGCACTTACCCCCGTATTCACAAACGCTCCTCGACTCGACTTTTACCCTTCACTTGACAGAGTTGAGCATTGCGCCACCGCTCGGCTGAAAATGACATGACACTGCGCTACTAAAAAATCGCAGCAGATTATCGGTGGTATGCAGTGACTTGCTATGCCTAGAGAAGGCGCTCCCATCGGCTTTCTCAAGTCAAGGTGAAGCGTTGAGTGAAGGGGCGTTATAGAATACGGCGGTTAGAACCCCTAAGGGATACTTTAGCCTCTGCGCATTACGCGCACAAAATGTTGCGTCTAAAGTGGGCGAAAAAAAAGTAAAGGAAAGCAAAGCGTAAGAAGTTTCGAATATACATACCGCAGGCCGATATAGCGCTATATGGCAGGAGTGTGTGTACGCGTAAAAAATATTTATAAACCTGCGATGAGCGGAGATGGGAAAATTTTGGAACAGATACGAGTAAGTAGAAACAAGCTAGTAACGTGTAATGAAACCATAGATCTGCAACTGCGGTTAAATACCCAGAAATTTGTATGCTAATGAACTTTGACTGGTAAAAAATTCCAATGAGCACCATCGTGAAGGTGAGGGCAAGTGAAGCATTGCGTGCTGTTCTATCTATCTATCTATCTATCTATCTATCTATCTATCTATCTATCTATCTATCTATCTATCTATCTATCTATCTATCTATCTATCTATCTATCTATCTATCTATCTATCTATCTATCTATCTATCTATCTATCTATCTATCTATCTATCTATCTATCTATCTATCTATCTATCTATCTATCGATCGATCGATCGAACTTCATTTAATTCGTTTTCTGATTTATTTATTAAATGCGAAGCATTTCTTAGTGAACTTCGACGACCTTGAGCGTATCTATCTATCTAGCCGCCAACGACTTTTAGGTTTCCTGGCCGTTTCGATAACGGTATCAATACCAAACTTGGTATGGCATAACATTACTGTATGAAGAACATATTTGACTAGTTATATCATGAAAATTATGACACGTATGTCATGAATGTCATGATTTACATTTTATAGTCCTGCAGATTATTCGGTGGTTTCGTTCACTAGACATGTTGCAAAACTGCTGTGGCATGGCATGATTGCATGGCGAACACATGCGACAAACACTAGCATGAAAATAATGACATGTGTGTCATGTAACAACGACTACATGCCACGCTCATGATGCGCTCGCGGCCGTTTCGCTGGCGTCACATATACCAAATTCGGTATTACAGTACGTAAATGGATGACGAAAGTATGTGACTGGTGCAAACATGATAATCATAAGATGCGTGTCATGTAACAACATCACTACATGCTACGTTCATGATGCGCTGGCAGCCGTTTCGCTAGTCTCACTCATACCGAATTCGGTATTACGGGACGTGAATAGATGACGAAGGTATGATACTGGTGAGAACATGATAAACATGAGATGCATGTTATGTAACAACATGACTACAAGCCACGCTCATGATGTGCTCGCCGCCGTTTCGCTAGCTTCACATGTACCAAACTCGGTATTACGTGATGCGAACGGACGACATAGGTAAAAGACATATCCAAACATGATAATCATGACATGCGTGTCATGTAACAACATGACTACATGACACACTGATGATGCGCTCACGGTCATTTCGCTACCCTCACATACGCCAAATTTGGTATTACGTGATGCCAATGGATGATGAAGGTATGTGACTGGTGTAAACATAATAATCATGAGATGCGTGTCATGTGAGAACATGACTGCATGCCACAGTCAAGCTGCCAATACATTTCGACTTGACGCGGTGCGCGTTCTCGCCGGCGTTCATTTCGTCGCGTCACGCCAGCGTTGCCACGCCAGGCACCGGTCCTGCCATATACTCGCAGGCGCGCGCCACGCTGCGTTGCTTTGACGCATGCGCGTTTAATCGCTTCCACAGCCCCTCCGTCACGATAAGAGGGAGACGCAGTGTTGTCTGGGTAACGCATCGGCGCGAAATAAACCATTTCGAATTTCGCGCCGGTTGCCGTCGCTCCATGCCGACGGACGCTGGTCGCGTCTGGCGTCAGACTAAACAGAGTGCTGGCGTTTCGCTAACGTTGCGTCGCTGTGCCCAGCGTGCACGCGCGTCAACGCTACATTGGAGTATATTGGGCCCTTCATGATGCGCTCGTGGCCGTTTCGCTAGCTGCACATATACTTAATTTGGTGTTACGTGACGTCAATGAATGACGAAATATATGACTGGTGCGAACATGTTAATCCTGACACGCGTGTCATGTAAGAACATGACAACATAGCACGCTCATCGCGTGCTCGCAGCAGTTTCGCCAGCTGAACATATACTAAATTTTGTATCACGTGACGTGAATACATGACGAAGGTAAACGACACACCCAAACATGATAATCATGACACGGAAGTCATGTACGGCACCGTTTACCTCTACCTCGTAACGTTTTGCTGATTTTAAAGCGACACATCAACATTTCTCATTCGTGCTTTGCATATCATCGATTCCCACTGTACGTAGGATCTGCCAATTTTTTTATCAATTTCTTCCCCTGTTTCCTTCACTTTTTTCTTTCGTTCGTTCGTTTGTTCGCGCAGCGCAATGCTTCCTCTAAACCGTGCCGAGAATCAGTCCATCATTCACGTAGCACATTCACGTGCTTAGGAGATCTATGCACTTCAGTTGCTCTGCAGGCAACAACCGTGGTGCGCTCGTATTCAAATAATAACAAAACTTGGCAACCTGAAAGGACAGGTGACCTCAATAAAAACTTTACTTTGTCATACGAAAAACGTCTGATCACTGTTAAGCCCACGATCAATAACATATCTATTATTGGTAAACGATGCATTCCAATACGCATGTGGCCGGCGCACCTCCGGGGGCAGCATTTTCATATATATTCGAATACTGCCAGCGTTATAGCGTACGGCATTGTCATGCAAATCCGTAAGTAGAAAGCACTCTTTGCAGTTCATTACTAAATCGAAAGCAGTAGAGTACCTAGTACTCTAAATCGTTACCCACTTTTTCTAAACACTCGCTACAACTCGGTTTACGGGAGTAGGCATCATTATATTTAACCGGGCTTTATTGAGAGGTCACCACGTTGTTCATGACGGCGTCGGTAGAATTATTGCTCTAGATTGTACCTACTTTTCTTTTCGAATCAGGATACTATGTGTGTATGCGCCTGCACAAGCCGGACAGTCTAATGATTTTTTTCAAAATTTGGATGTTTTTTTCCTAGACGGTCGTCATGTAATTCTAATTGGAGACTTTAACTGTGTGCTAAATACGCGATGCGATGTACAAGGTCCTGGCTGGGGTCGGTCTGCTTGGAATTCACGTGAGCTGCGACGCCTTGTCCAGCATTTTTCATTGCTGGATGCGCATAATGTCATACACGGGCATACTTTTATTTGGACATGGCGCCGCGGACACTCCTCCAGCAGACTCGACCGGGCTTATGTCCCACACGCTTTAGAGACGTTTGTCTCCGACTTACGTGTTCCGCCCATCCCACCTTCGCCTGTGTACATCTCTGATCATCGTCCGATTCTATTAGAACTAAAAATTCTATTTTCTTTTTCGGAGAAACCATGGCGTCTTGATGTTCGCGTCCTCCAGGACGCGTGCTCTCGCTCAAATTTGTCCCGTGCAATACGCGTGTCACTCGCTGCGTCTGATTTATTTGATTGGGATGCGCTTAAAACGCAGTGGCGCCTGCACTACTCAGTTGAAGGGCGTTCCCTTCGTCGTCGCGTTTCTGAGGAGCTGGCCGATACTGCAGCGAAGTTACACATCACATTGCGCGCTGAAACGTCGTCTCCCTTGATGTGAGCTTGGCAACATGAATTACGTGAACGCTTCCAGCGTTTGATTGCCACCTCGTCTCTGGCGGCTGCTGCATGGCGTTGTAGGCACAACCCTTGTGCCCACCCCGAGGTGCTACGCTATGCGAGGCAATCGTGTTTTGGGCCGTCACAATCACCTGTTTTTACGACCATGCAGACACCACCTACACAGCTGCTTCCTACGCGTGATTGATCTCTCTTTCTGGCGCATTTTGAAGAGATGTCGTGTGCGGCCATGCGGACAAACTGTGATATAATACCACCTATGCTTAGAGGCTTGCCTCGCATTCCTCGACAAGCTGCTGATTCTCTGCACGTCCCTCCATCAGTTGAAGAGGTAAAGGCAGCACTACAATCTATGAAACGGGGGACAGCCCCTGGGACAGACGGTTTTCCAGTTCAATTTTACTTTTCATTTTGGAATGAGCTTGGTACTGCATTAACCACGGTTTTCCGGCGATGTTTCGAGGATGGTGTTTTTCCATCAAGTTTTCGAGATGGACGCATTGTGCTTATTCCAAAAGGTGATGCTTCTTCTGTTAATCCTGAAGATTGGAGACTTATCACGCTTCTTAACGTTGACTATAAGATATTCGCGACGGCGATCGTTTAACGTTTGAAGGCTCTGTTGAGCACCCTGGGGGGTCATCACCAGGCTTCATCTATGTCTGGACGCGAAATACACAGTTTGTCCTTTACCACCCGGGATATCATAGCCTATACTCTGTCGCGATCTGCGCGTGGTCTCCTTGTGTCTTTAGACCAAGAGAAAGCATTTGACTGACTAGAGCACACGTATATCTTTAAAGTGCTCACAGCCCTTGGTTTTCCTGGTACTTTTGTTGAATTAATTAGACATACCTACTCTGGTATAAAAAGCACACTAGTTCTAGATGGTTGGGAGAGTGCTGCCTTTTCTATTACACGTGGGGTCCGTCAAGGATGCCCCTTGTCTCCTGTTCTATTTCTCCTCAGCCTTGAGCCATTTTTGTGTGCTCTAGAAGCAGATTCGCGTGTCCGGGGTCTTGCGCTTCCCGGCAGCAGTACCGTAAAAGTCACAGCTTTTGCTGACGACATAACCCTGTACCTTTCAGATGAAGATAGTCTTTCTCATAGCCTGCGTTTATTCTTCCAGTATGGAGACATTCCAGGTGCCGCGCTAAACCTCTCTAAATCCCGGTATTTGTTCATCGGCTATCCCAACTCCACACTTAGGTCCACATCTCTTCTTCAGCCGGCTGTGTCTCTTCGCATTTTAGGAATTCTATACAACCACTACGGCGTTTGTAACTTCGTCTGGTCAAACGCCCTTGATGAAGTAAAACAAGAAATTGAGAAAGCCCGGGAATTCGACTTCCCGCTTCTTGAGCGGTGATACCTTGCGCAGACTGTGTTCTGCGGTCGCATTTTGTACCTTTCTCACGTGGAACAGCCGCCTTTACGCATCGTGAGGTCATTTGCAGTCTGCCTTGTGTTTCTTCTTTTGGTCTGGTGGCACTGAGTTAGTATCTCGTGCGGAGTTAGGACAGCAGCGTTTCCAGGGAGGTTTTGATTTCCCTTCGGTATCAATACGCTGCCGGCTATTGGCCCTGCGCTTCTTGTTGCGCCTCGTACAAGGAGAGGAATCCCCCGCGCGAACTCTGGCATATTATTTTCCAGGCACTCACCTTCGGTATTTATTGCCTAATGTGCGCTTTAATCAGGGCCCACAATCATTAGTACTTCCTTCGTTTTATGCAACAGCTGTCGCGTTTTTTCGTCATATCCAGTCGACTTGCCCTGATTAAATGTGTTAGACAATTCTATCGTTGACACAACAGCCGCGTTGTTGCTCCCGTTAGTTCCCCCGGCATGCCGCACCCGCTCTAGTCGTGTGTCTTGGAGCACGCTGACGGCATCATTTCTACCTGGCCACCTCCGGGACTTCATGTGGCGGCTTGGGTGGGGCGTTCTTCCTACCGTTGACCGCCTAGAAAGGTGGAGAATGGTCCAGTCATCAACATGTCCGAATTGCTCCCTACGGGTAACAAATCAGCATGTGTTAAGGCAATGTTTCGTTGCTCATGTTTTCTGGAGGGCTGTGCATGCAGGATTTCGTGGCCTCGGAGTAAACCGCTTTGTTTCTTCTGGACGTTGTTCTCGAGGCCGCTTTGCCTGCCTTCTTCTTGTTGCTGGTGCCTATTGTATTTGGCGTAACCGTTGTGAAGCTGTTGCAGCAGGTCGTCGCCGCCGTGCTCTCTTCCCGATTTTGGAGCGACAGTACAAAGAAATACTATCTGTGTTGTCGGAGGAACTCTTCTTTCTGGGTGAGGAGGAATTCCTTCGACACTGGTCCTGCCGTTTTGTGTTCGTCTGTGAGAGACGTGTAAGGCTTGTTTTCAGGCCTGCCTGGTATTGGTAGGTTAATCTTTGTTTAGTACTCATACAAATACCTTGTAAATACTATGTAAATATCTGACATATAGATCTTTACATTTCGTGTGTGTGTTCTTCGTTTACCATGTATTGTGCATATGTAGACATTGTTTTTGTATCAATTCCTGTGTAGTTTTGTAAGCTGTGTATGTTGTGTTCCGTTTACATATGTACACATATCTTTTTGTAACAACTTTTGGTGTGTCTGTGGACGTTGTGTTCTGTCGCAATGTTCTGTTGGATTGTAATTGATGTTCACTGTCTGTGAGAATAAATTTCTCTAAACACACAGCACTCTAAATCGTCAACAAGCTCTCCCCTAGTAGAGTACTAAGTACTCAAAATCGTTAACCACATTTTTCTAAACACAACTTTTTCTAAACACACACGGCGGTATGTGCGTTGTTTGGAACGGCTTTATGTTCTCCCATGGTAGAGTACGAAGTTATATAAATCGTTAACCACTTTTTCTAAACACACAAGGCTTCTCTGAAATGGAAAGAAGTGGTTTCGGAAGTAGTCACGGTTCGGATTATATCTTTCGGATTTCACGATTTCTTCAAGATAAAGTTTTAAATTGCATCTAATCACCTCCGCGCACTTTCCAGATTTCAAACCGCAGACGTGGCGCAACCGAGACTGCTTCACCACAGAACAGCTAGGCAGAGTGGGAAGAAAAAGACTCAATAGAAAAGAAAAAAAAAAGAGGGGGGGGGGTACTCTGTATGGAGTTGAGCGAAACGGAAGATGCCACTTAGCGAAGGCGGGATCTGTCAGGGTCCTATACTCTATCTTTTTCTATAACAATGTCAGTGCAAGTTGCTTTTTGGAAGCGTAAGGTACGAATGCACTATATGGAGAAATAGCGCGACTCTGTGACACATATGTCTACTTCTTAGTTCCTATTGTTATCGGTTCTGGCGAACCGCGAGTACACGGTAACAAGACGTGAGAACAACAATTTGCAGACAACCGATGAATTCGACGAATCCACAGTTTTTTGTCGTGAAAAGAAACTGAAATTGTGTAAAAGTTAGCATAAAGTCATATCACTTTACCTGCATGACAACTAATGTGACAACTGTTGGTATGTTGTTGTCGACGCGAACTATTGCGCCACGAAGACAACATCACTAACGTTATGAACCGAAGGTCGTGCCATTTCTTTACTTTCAAAACTACGAGGTTCCTTGTCTGCTAGAAAATGTTATTTTCAGATCGCCCTTGGCCATCCCTAATAAGGTGACACGCGTCTTGCGTTAGACAAAGACCAGGATAATTGAGCGTATATCTCCTAATTCGCTTCATTTGGTCACTAAGGATTATATATAAGTTCACTGAAGCAGTATTCTCTATACCAGATCCACCTTAGTCGCAGCTTATTTGGTCGCTGTCTTCACAGCATTTGAAGGGCTCTGAATGTTTCTTTTATTTTAGAAACTGCATCAGAATATTTGAGTCTGCTCAACCGTAAAACATTGCTGCACCTTATGTTGCCGATCTGAGGTTCCATGTACCCATCTTAAACATTACTATAAGCTTTTATATCGCCTTACGTTTAAAATCAAGTCTGCCCCCACATATGTCAACCAACGTTGATCTCAACGCACTAGCGTTCATGCACCACCTCAATATTTATTGATACGAGGCGTGTGGAAGGGTGGAGGTGCCATGAGCTTCCCCCGCACACTTTTTCGCAGGAAGATCTAGATAAGGACATCTCGTGTAAGTCACGTGTTTCTTGCAGTATCTCTTTACTGAATCGAAAGCACTGATGACTCATATTTGAAGGTATACAAGATAAAGTGACTATCGGACAACACCGATTATGCGAGATATTGGCATTAAGGAGCATCTACACGATTATCGAACAAGGTGAGTTTACACTAACTGACTCACGAGTCGACTACAACTGGCTCACTCAGACTCAGGTCAAGCCACGAGTCCGGCTGAGCAATACGATGGTGAGCTTGAGACCGCGAGTGAGTCCATTTGAAAAAAAGTCTAGTCAGTCAAAGTCCGAGTGTGTCTGAGATACTTTGATGAGTGTGAGTACGAGTATGGCAGCTTACGAAGTCTCTCAGTCCGAGTGGGTTTGATCGAGTGAAATTTTAGTGAGCAAGAGCAATAGCGAGCCTCCTGGCTTAGCAGAATTTGCTTCAGTTTTGGTCTTACTGGGACTCGTGCTCTACGTGAATGTGCTTCGACGTCATCGAAAATTTGACCTGCCGTCACGGCCAGGACTTGAACGCATGACATCAAGGTCAGCACGTCAACGTCACAGCGACTAGAGCTACCGTCGCGCTCCCGTTAGTTAAGTACTGAGTCTACTGAAAAACAAGTTGAATCGACGTGGAACTCAACCATTCCTAAGCAATGAGCGGGCTTAATTTTATCCGCAGCTCTATCTACCAAAGCATTCAACATCGTTAGTTTTGTGTGGCCATTTTTGTATGACGCAAAAGGCAAAACCACTTGGTGCCGGATACGCATATGACTTTCTGAACAACGTCTAATTAGTCGCACGTCAAAATTTATCGCGACGGCCGAAATAAACGCATGATTCTCGCGCATACGTTCATGGTTGTAGTGTCCTCGCCTTCCTGCTCACTAGACGCAACAGAAACGAGTCGTATAAATCAAGTAAACGAAATTTCGCACTGACCTTCAAAGACAGATGCCGCTGGATCCCACACAGCCGGAATCCAACAGCCGTCGTCACCTGGTTCAGTAAAATCCAAAGAAGAACCCAGCGGCTCCGGCATGATCGGTTGGTTGGAGGCGTTTTTTCGTCGCGCAAATCACGTGCAAAACAGTAGTACACGCACGCATCACTGGGCTGTCACAAACCGGCCGAACGAGTCACCTCGCTCGATTTGACGACCGTCACCGTTGTATTCCGGTCAGTTACTGGGGGTTCTTGAAAACACGCGAGCAACAACGAACGATGCGCTACAGATGTCTGGTGCTGGGTCAATTCGCTTCTCTTCAATAGCAAAGAACGAGTCACGGTGGTTCCACGGCTCTGTATCGCAAGCTGTTGGCCTGTTTTATGGCACAACACTTGAAAAGTTTCAAGTTTCAAAGCACTACCGTTAAATCGCGGTCAGTGAGTTCAACTTGCTTGGCTCGATCGCATAATTGAGCTGACCGGAAGCAGACAATCATAGCAGACGAACATAGCAAACGACTATAGCAGACGTCTGCATCAGACGACCAGTGGCAGTCGACGAGGACTTCCCCCACGACGCTAGCTCACGCGCGCACCAGACGAACTGGCGCCGAGGAATAGCAGACGACGCGGCGACTGTGCGCAGTAGCAAGCGGCGGCGCGCTTGTAGCCAGAGGCGAAACCACTCTTTCGCCCCTCCCCCTACTCTATTTTTTCTCTCTAGCATTCCCTCCTTCATGACTCTCACCCACTCTCTCTTCTCAGCAGGCGGCCATATTAGATGGGGCTACAGCCGGAACTACTGCCTCTGCCGAAGGTTCGGCTGCAAACAAAACCGCTCGCACTCTGCGTGTCTCCTCACCTCTCACTTTTGCTTTCCATTTCTTTGGATCTCTTTCAGGTGGATCGACAGGCGTACAGAATTGTATGGCAGAGTTGGTGAGCTGTAAACAAATAAAGAAATAAAATGCGTGGAGAAAGTGTCACACCGGTCACAAAAACACACAAACAAGCAAAACGTCGCACTCGCTTTTTGCCAGGCGCTAGCGGTTCACCAGACGAGGCAATTAGGCAAGCAAGAAAGCAAGCAAGCATGCAAAAAAAAAAACAATGAAACAAAGAAGTAAATAAAAAAACAGTCTCTTGCTCTCGCGTGGCGTGTGCGATCTGATTCGTATTCCGTTATAAATCCCGTTAGCTCATTAATGCGCCGCCTCGGTTGCCAGGTCAAAGTCACCACGTGCCATATCGTTTTAACGACGTAGGGTGAGACGATAAACCTTCGCAGGTGAAAGCGGTACTTCTGCTGTTTCTATGATCACCGCGGCTCGAGCAGGCGACTAGAGCGGCGAAAAGGAACGCTTCGCGTAGTCTTATTGGTTCATCAGACGCGTGATATGAGTGTCATGTGATGTATGTCTTCCGGCACGGCTATGCCACATCCGCTTTCCAAGACATGGGGCGTTCCCAGATACATATCGGCAAACGCACACCCAGAAAAGTCGGTAATGGAAGTACACGACCAGCGAAAGCGCAAACTGGCAGCGAACACTCAAAGGGAAAATTGGCCGTGGTTCAACCAGGTTACCAAGTTTGTGGTGCGACAGCTCTGTTTTCCGCTCCTTGGGAATGGACGTTTCCGTCGGTTGGTTACATATATGTTATATGAACCAACAGCTGGGCCGAGCTTGTGATTAGATCCTGGTAGAAAAGAAAAGACTGCAAAATTTAGTGGCACATTCCAGCCTCCTTTTCACGTTGTAAGTAGGATATACATTTCGAACCATGTAAAAGTAACAAAAAAAAAAAAACTGCATGTGGTGCAGCCAAGCAGAAGAGCCCCGAAGCTGGATTTGGAGTTGATCACTTTGCTGTACGTAGTTAAGTAGCCTGATGCTCTCAAGCGTGCCATGATTAGTCCTCAAAATTAGAGTATGTTATCCAGCCCCGTAAATTATGTACTGCTTACGATGTAAAAGAAGTTGTACGAGACGTAGGTCTAAGAGACGAAGAGATGCGCAGTTGCATTCGTGCATGTCTCTTGATACGATTACGATAATATCTCAAACAACACAAAAGTTGAACGTGTATAAAATGGAATAAACGTAGTTGAACTTGGTTGAGCTAAGTCATATTCATTAAATATTTTCAGTAGGCTCAAAATTACAGAACTTTGGCCAGCTGTCTCCTATGAGCATGATCAAAATGAGTCATATATGAATTATACGTAATACAGAAACTGAGGAACAGGAAGAGCAGATGGAGAATTTAAGAATGCAAATTCATTGTCATTGAGTACAATAGAATCAGCGTCTGTTGCTGATTGCTGCTGCTGCTACTTGTTGTTGTTGTTGTTGTTGCGGCTCCTTAATTTTGGGAGGGGGGTATTCATTCTTGCAAAATTATGATGGAAATGTAAATACAGTTGGCTCCCTGCAATGGGTAGATGCTACAATCTCTTTCTTCCTTTCTCGTAGCGTCTAATATTTACTGTTAAACTAACAGACCTCCTCAGTGTTGTTGGCCTATGCTCAGCGTAGCTACCTCTGCGGTTCTATGTGCTCAAATAGTAGCTCTCGAGCTAAACCGAAGCCTCGTAAGAGCATTTATTTGCTTATGAAAGCGAAACCTCAAAGTGCCTGGTTGAACGGCCCCTTGAACTAAGCAGGGTTGGCAAGTGAAGTGGTACAAACACCAACTAACTGCGTCCCAGCATGACGTCATCCGAAATGCCACCAGACGACGTCACCTATGACAAAAATTTGTAGCAGCAGGCTTTCGCTTTCAAGTGTTGCCTAGTGTCACCAGCTGTCGAGCATTTGTACATCACTGCGTTTATTTTATTGCACCTTTGTGCACAGCATGACGAAATCTAGGCCTTGCAGTTTAGTTTGGTAGACGCGCCAGACATTGTACTTAAGCCTTTCTACAGAGACCCAGGCTTAGCGAAACAGAGCGCGATCATCATCGCAAGGAGGAACTCTAAAACAAGTCAAACAACACAATTTAGCCCACCTAGGTGCCACGGTGCGCTGCAAGAAGTGCGCCTGTGAACTACGGTTTCAGGGGATCAAGATTATGGGCAGGAACCAAGATCACACAGCTCGAAAGCTGTTAGGGAACTATTGAAAAGAAAAGTGATGACCCGGTAAGCGATGCATCTATTGCATTATTTCAATCTGAATTGTGTTTTTCAGTGAGTGGCTGCCCCGCTAGGCCGACGAGCGGATGTAACGGTTTGTGCGCACGTCATAAGTCCCCGTATATTGCTACGCCTTTCTATACGAATAAACGAGCTGTATGTTTACCCCCTGTATAGTCGTACCTCCCTATGTACTCGTCTTTCGTGCACGGTCAAGATGTCCAACAGGCACTCAGCGTTCGACGACAACTGACGGAGACCACATCACGCTCCACGATTGGCCGATCGAGCGCACTCGGCTTAACGTCACGTGACTGACACTTCGTCTCGCACGGTAGCCGTGGGCGCCATCTTTGATTGCGCGCCTCGACGTGGCGATTCTAGCTAGCTACTGGCGAGGGAATTGGTTCAGCATTTCGTCCGCCCCAAGGTTAATTACCGCCCCGGAAAATTCGGTCAAGTTCGGCGCTCACGAGGTCTGTGAGTCAGCCGGCCATCGTGGCCCTCGTAAAAAAAAAAAAAAAACGAATCAGATGCGGCGAGGGACATGCGGTCTATCTCAATTATTAGCCGCCCAATGAGACAATATACATAAACGCTGCCGTATTCTGCGTGCCCGACGGGAGAAGACGCGAAGTCGATAATAATGATCAAAACGCCACTCGACGCTATTCAGAATAGCCGGCATATTGTCTAAATAGTGCATCAGTGTACGATACGCACAAAGAGTCCGGGTTTATGTACGCTAGAAGAAACAGCTCAGGGCGACATCGTCACCAACTGTTGCCACGGTAACAGCATACGAGCTCCTAATTACCGTCTCATGAGCGCTACTGACACATGATCGAGGTCTCTCTATCGAACAGCACTGGTGCAATTAGGACAAATGACTTCATTTTCGGGTGGATGGAAGTTTTTTATCACGAATATGCTACGTGCGTATATGTTTCAGCCGTGAGTGGTTCCTCAAACAAAACGTAATGCTTCTTTTAGTCCGTGACACCTTTACGGCCTGCTATATCTCCGTCATCTCGGTGATCGATACACTAGCTGTGTAGGAAAGGCGCGTGCATTGAATCATTGAGGGAGTGGAGCGAGTGAGTTAGAAGAGTGAGGACTGCAAGTGAGTGAGTGAGTTGGCCGACTAACCAACCGGAAACTATGCTGCTTATTCCGCTATTATAGAGACATTATCATTCGATCTAATTGTGCCCTTGAAATATTTATTTATTGCTGGTAATTTATATTTTGTTCATTTATTCATTTGTTTGTTGAACAATTCCTGCATCGTCAAGTAATATTCTTAAAAAAGCGTAAGTGGATTATCTTCCGCGCACACAATTTTACGTGCGAATAATAATAATAATAATAATAATAATAATAATAATAATAATAATAATAATAATAATAATAATAATAATAATAATAATAATAATAATAATAATAATAATAGTAATAATAATAATAATAATAATAATAATAATAATCTTATATATTATTAATAATATTATTATGTCTGGGCTTTAACGTCCCGAAACTACCATATGATTATGAGAGACGCCATAGTGAATGGTACCAGAAATTTTCACCGTCTGGTGTTTCTTATCATCATCATTATCATCATCAGCCCGACTTCGTCCACTGCAGCGCAACAGCCTCTCCCATGATCCGCCAATGAACTCGGTCTTGTGCTTTCTGCGGCCACGTGACATCTGCAAACTTTTTTATCTCGTCAGCCCACTTAACTTTCTGTCCCACCCTCGTGCGTTTGCCTTATCTGGGAATCCATTCACACTGGCTATACTGCCTGCGTGCTACTTGCCCGGCCCGTGTCCATTTCTTTTTCTTGATTTCAACTGTCATACCCCTAACCCCGGTTTGTTCCTTGACCCACTCTCCTCTGTTCTGGTCTTCTAAGTAGCAGCTATAATTAATTTTATTTTCCGTCGCTCGCTGCGCCGTCCTCAATTTAAACTGAACCGTCTTTGTAAGCCTTCAGGTTTCTGCTACATAGATAAGTACCAGCAAGATTCAGCTGTTATATACCTCCCTCTTTAGGGTTAGTGATAGATTACCATTCATGATTTGAGAATTCTTGCCGAATGTGCTTCGACAACTTGCGCGTGGAATCGTGTTTTCACTATGGTGCCCACCAAGAAACGAGACGAATCGTCAACACCCCTTTCCTCTTTGATGGCTTTCCACATGCCCACTGACTGGGCTCGACCGAAGAGAAGCCACCCTTATTCATTGCTTATGTAGGGGTGGCATTTGCAAAATTTTATTCATTTGTCATAGGAATGGCCGACAACGCTCTCTGCGATGCCTGTCGTTGCGAGGAGATGCTACACCACATCCTCTGCAGCTGTCCGTTGTGTGACATCCAGACACAGTCACTGGCGTTCGTTCTTGCATGCACAGACAACAGCCAAATGTCTGCAGACACTATTCTTTCAAGTGCCCAAGAGAAAACATTCCAACAGGCGGCGACAACAGCACTGTTGAAATTCTCACGTGACACGGAATAGAACTAGCGGCTGTAGCAGCAATGTCACACACCACGAAAGACAAGACTGGACTATGACTGAGTGTGGGCGCGTGTGCTGCCTAATGTGCTGTGTTTATCTGTCTTCCCTTCCTCCCCTCCATCTTTCATCTCCCCATCACCCTCCTATGCGCACAGTAGCAAACCGGCTGCCTATAGGCTGGTCAACCTCCCTGCCGTTCTTTTCCTACTATTTTCCTTCTTTCTTTCCTTGCCGAGCGCTTACACTTTCCTTGCCTATTGAAATACGAGGCTACAGCGTGGAAAGGCAACGCTGCACGTTCGCGCGTAAGTAAGTGTAAGCGCTGAAAACTGAACTTTCCAAGTCTCTATTTCACCACTTCGCGACAACGCCGGCGGAGGCCAGGGCGTTATGTACTCGGGAACTTTGCCTTATAGAGTACGCCTATACAGGCATGAAAAAACGAAAGCCCCTTGCACAACCAAGGGCGCGTCACTTTTTTGAGATGATGACAGAGAAGCAAGCAACCAAACCTGAAATCAGAAGTCTCTGTGACGTGTCAAAAGTCCGGCTTTGCGAGTGGCCGCGGAGGGATCGCTGACACAGTGGCCATGACTACGGTGCATTAGAGATAATAGGTTTCTCGGGTTCGTTCACCTGAATTCGAGGTCGTCGAGTTGTTAGTGGTCGGACTGCCATTCAAAAGTGGCCCTGAATTTCGTCCCCTTTTGGGTGTGCGCGCGTGTATGTATGTATGTATGTATGTATGTATGTATGTATGTATGTATGTATGTATGTATGTATGTATGTATGTATGTATGTATGTATGTATGTATGTATGTGTAAGTATGTATGTAGGTATGTGTACGTATGTATGTATGTATGTGTATGTATGTATGTATGTGTGTATGTTTATGTATGTATGTATGTGTGTACGTATGTACGCATGTATGTGTGCGTATGTATGTATGTATGTATGTATGTATGTATGTATGTATGTATGTATGTATGTATGTATGTATGTATGTATGTATGTATGTATGTATGTATGTATGTATGTATGTATGTATGTGTATGTATGTATGTGTGTACGTATGTATGTATGTATGTATGTATGTGTGTACGTATGTATGTATGTACGCATGTATGTGTGCGTATGTATGTATGTATGTATGTATGTATTTATGTATGTATGTATGTATGTATGTATGTATGTGCGGGGACGTACGTATTTCGTGAAATTAGATCTGTTGAACCTAAAGAGACTATCTCATGTTACAATCGGAAGAATTCAACGTTCTTTTTCAAACTCAAGTAATAAGGTGCACCTGGCTAAGCAACTGTGTTAACGCCATCACTTCTATTTTCGCCCTCCTGTAGCTGTTGACAGGAACGGCATTCCATTTGAAACCAACGCAATAATCTATTTATCTACCGTCGCGGCTGAACACTATAGATGATAGAAGATGAAAGTACGCATACCTTTCAAAGTCGCATCATTCGTCAATTATAATTATCAAAAATTTGTGCCTGAAGAAATTCTTGAAACGTTCGGTATTCGAACGTTTCCCCGTATAACACAAACTCCGATCGAAACTGCGAGTGGCGGAAAGCAGCGACTCTCCCTAAAGTGTACGACTGGCAAAAGGATTCTGTCTGATTATATGCTGTAAGCAATCTTTACGTAGCCGCAGCAATGACCTGTACTTCGCTTGTCCCTTCATTATTATTACAAAAAAAAAAAAACCGCCACCTTCACGAAGTGAACGATATGATCAAGGAACTTGCTCGGAGCTGATCGGAAGAACCCGTGAATCGTCCGTACGAGTCCTTCACCATCATATAAAGAC
This sequence comes from Rhipicephalus microplus, assembly GCF_043290135.1. Lineage (NCBI taxonomy): Eukaryota > Metazoa > Arthropoda > Arachnida > Ixodida > Ixodidae > Rhipicephalus > Rhipicephalus microplus. The sequence continues at coordinate 161,021,330 of NC_134705.1, read as the reverse complement.
GTGACAGGTTGCTAAAGGGGTGAATTTAGTATCAGCGTTAAGTGAAACCCGGACAGCGGCAAGCCTTCGCGATGGTATGGTGCGCACCGTTCAATTATCACGATTGACAGGCGGGCTAATCCTGTTCGGCAACCCTGCGCATATCTGCGTGCCTGTCCATCGCATTAAGAGAACGGCGCGCTCTATACCATGACGAAAAGGCTTGCCGCTATTCAGGCTTCGTTTGACACATATACTACATACATTTATACATACACAAGATGCAATGATTGACAAATCGTAGCAATTATATACAAGGATTACATTAATAGCTACAAAGCTGTGGGATGCGTTTTCCTTTGAAGATTACAATTGTTTAGTCGGTGAAGAATGTGGCGACAAAATCTTTATATAGAGGCTACAGTTTAACGTTAGAAAGTACAATTTCAATACATTTCCCGGCTCGAGGTTCTCTTTGCCGCTTGCGTGTCGCCCCTTCGTCGCGGGCTCTCACCTCAGGGTCCGTCTGTCGACGAACCTTCCTCGCAGCACAAAGTTCGCATAATGCTTTACAGGTGCGTAGCAAGTACCTACCTTCTCGGCAGAATGACGAATGGAATAGTGGCATAGTTGGTGTTTCTCTACTCCACAAAGTTACGGTGAACGTGTAGTGGGTACATAGCGCAGTCGCGCCTCTAGCGTACACGCCAAGAAACATGCCCTTAGCACAAAAAGCTTGGCGAGCAAGCTCCTAAAACTACCTCGTGGAACCGAACCGGAAGAAGCGGAAGAGATCCCTGTGGCGCTAGCGCTATAGGGAATGCGAATGCTATACCTACATACTAAATTATTTGAAAACTGCGCTGCTAAATTATGCTAGGATGGAGTTCACTCTACCACGTTCCACATTCCCATCCGAAATGCCCCTTTTTCCGCAGCGTTGAGCCAATTTCGGTGTCCGCGCATTCGGGAAACCCTGGCAATGAGGCCGCCGAGGGGCAAGAAACCGGTCGCAGACGGATCTCATTAAGGGTTTCTCCGTGCAATGCCTCACCCGTATTTTCCTGACCTGTCCGTCGTCTTGTCCTTCTTGCGGCAGGGCGCCACTGCAGAACATGGGACAAAGGGGTCATTTCGGTACACTCCGCCAGCCGGGCTTGCTGTGTCAGCAACTTATTCGACGCACTTTCGAGTGTAGCGGGCTTTTTTCTCAGCTCGACTCGTCTAGGCTTCTCTCTCATTTGTGTCATTGCACGTAATGCCCCTGGTATAAAAAAAAACGCCAGGCCTGCGCGTGAAATGCTCAGTACAGTCAAAGCACAAGCTGGAATAACGGCCTTTCGTAGTCTTCTTTAAACACTCTTTGGGTAATTACTACGAACACACTTGCAGAGTATATTCACTATACGCCATGCTTCGCCATTCTTCGGAGAAGCGTGGTACCCGCTACACGCTTGCAACTTTCTGCATATTCTTTATGTTGTGGCTGAGGACGATGAAGAATTATGCCTGAACGGCATTTGTGATTGCGGAGTTGGGGTTGGGAAGGGGTTCTTCATTTACTGCTATAAAACGCTAAATTACTCATATTAACGCGATTCCTTTCCCGACGTCATACCTGCTTAAGGCCAGTTTATAACCACCGGCGTCGCTCAGTGGTACAACGCTGGGCTGGCACGCAGCGGAACCGGTTTCGAGTTTCACCGTGTCCTTGGCATTTTAATGCGATAGTGTTGAGGAGCTCGTTTCACGGTAATTTTAGTGTCGGTTTCAGTGTCGTTGGTTGTAAGCAAAAAACTTATGAGTGACCGAAATATCGAGAACGATGCAGATAAAATGAATATCGAAAAACCCTGGGTTGGAGTACTGTTGGTTTTTTTTCTTATTTCTTGCTATACTGGTTACGGACGCCGGCGGCGGCGGACAACTATACGGCGCCGCACGTCACCCGTGTTCCGATCTCATGACAGCTTTCGCTGCAAAATTGTCGCAGGTGCGTAGTAATTCTAGTTGTTGCCTAAACTAAGGGCTACATTGAAAGATATGCTGTCCATAAACGTCATAAAAAAGGCACATTGTTAAAGCAAACATTAAGCGTGACAAATTACCACAAAAATATTTAAAACTAAAAAAAAGCGCTAATTGCCCCAAGTACCCAGCAGCCTGTCATTTATAGGCCGCTGGGTTCCGACCCAAAGCGGCTTGCTCTCGCAGCAAAGAAGAGCTGCGACGGCGCATTCGGTCGCTCTCCAGTAGCGCCGTCTTGGAATCGCGGCGCTTGTTTCGGGTTCGGGCCACTCGCAGCGGCGAATAGAGCTGCCACATGTCCTCCATGACCATAATGCCGTGAACCGCGTTCGAAGGCGGCATATGCTTGGTCTCGGGCAGTGCGAGCGCCATTGTGCCAAACAGGAGCAACATGGCGGCCGCGACAGCGTACGCAACGCCCTGTAGCGGCCGCGACTGGATCTCGTTGACGAACACCGCCACTAGGGCCCCGACACGTCCGCTCATGTAGCAGACTCCGAACGTAGCCCCACGAAGCACGGTCGGGTAGAGTTCCGCGGACAAGACGAACGCCGAGATGGCGGACATGTCGAATATCAGCAGCGCCAAGGTGACTAGAACGGCGGTGACGAGGTCAGCGGCGTCCAAGGAGACTGCAAGGGACAGGGCGCCCATGACGATGGCCAGGGACAGCATGCTGAAGACGAGGCAGAGGCGCCGGCTGTTGCGCGTGAGAACGTAGACGTCTGCCATGACGCAGGGCAGATGCAAGACCACGAGGGCGGCGCGGGCACCTTGGTTGGTGCGCATCATGCGACCCGTGCTGAGGTGAGCAAATGTTCCAAACGCCAAGAACCAGCAGCCGAAGATTATGGCCGACCGCTTGCGCAGGGGCTGGTTGGAAAGCAAGTCCGAAAGCCGGACCCCCTCTGCGGAATCGCAGGCCTCTGCTTATTAAGTGCATTGTAGAGGAAACGCTGCAAAAATACGGCGTGGTAACAAGAGAAACTCTGCACATCATAAACGTACTCTAAGGGTGTATGTATACTGTATACTGTTCGACAGAATGCAACAAACGGGACGTGAACAACCAAAGACGCCAATTTAGCACTCGTCCCGTTTGTTTATTCGCCTGGTGCGTCGTCTTTTTGTGCGCTATTTTATTATGTCCACAGGCGTGCACTCGGGGGAGGGACAGGAGGGGTGTCCACCCTCTTCATCTAGGATGGTGGGGGGAGGGGTGCGATGTCTGTTTACATTGTTTTTCAAGCGAGTAGAGCACCAATGTTATAGGCACCTGTGTCGGTGCGAAGCTGTGTTATAGCAGATGGATCAAAATAAACGGTTATATAATTAGGTTGGGGGCGGGGGTCTCCGACACAAATTACCCCTCACCTCCCCTCATAACGAACCCTGCGCACGCCATGCTTGTCCCATAGCCGAGCAAGTTAAGTGTACAGGCGCTGCTGCTGAACGGAGACGCGTCTTCACTCACAAGCTACAATTAAGTATGAAGGTGACATTGCGTGGCATCACGCAGGCGACATTGGCGGAGTTGACCCGTTCGTAGTCAGTACAACGAAAGAAATGATCACCGGGGTCCATGACTGTGACGTTGGCGCGTTCCTGTTCCTGCTGAGTGACCGAGTGGCAGTGCTGCCTGCACATCTCGTCCCTGAGCGCCGACAGCCGGCGCCTGAAGACCGGCGGCTCGACTCTGTTGGCTCCGGCTGCACGCGACAGAACGTGCTCGGCGTTGCGCAGCTCGTAGGTGGCCATGAGCCAGCAGGGTGACTCCTCTGCCAGATAAGCCGCGACCATCAAACCACACGTGGGAGCCAAGTAGGCTACCTGGAGAGAGAAAAACATGCTACAGCTCCGCTATACTGTGAAACACGAGGAAAGTATAGCAGCACGGGCATCCAGAGATTCCTCTTCGTACAGATTCCCGCTGCACCGTTCGGCAAAGCGTCGATGACGCCAATGTGTGCGCTAAGCACGTAGCTTTTTCCCGGCACTTGCGGGATCTGCTGAGCGAGATTCGAGAACTTGGTGTGCCAGATGAGTTCTACTTCGTGCGGCACATTATCGACATCCTGCTTGTTACGGCAGTTCAGATACGCGTCGTCTACAGCGAGTTTCGTCGGGTAGTTTCCCTTTTCAAAGGTACCGACGCAGCGCCGGAGACGAGGCGGTGTTGCACTTGCTTGCGCGGCCCAAGAGGTTGCCGAAGCGTATTTAGCATTTTATTGCTGAAAAGGTTTCGGCAACCAAATTATTGCGATTGCTTCCTGCTAATTATACCTTATAGCCTAATTGTTCGTTCATTTCAACCCGGTTATAAGCAATGCTAGCCCTATAGTCTGTATGGAGCGCTTTACTGCGACATAGGCTCAGACACCTCCAGCTGTAAAGTCACTTGCTTATAGCAGACTAAATAGGCCATATTTTGAATATGCATGTGTTTTTGCGACCCCTTTACTAAAGCCAACATTACCCTTCTAGAGAATGTGCAAAGAAAAGCTTTCAAGTTTATTGAACATTTTTCTCCGTATGACTCACCCACTCAACTAATGCAGGCTAACAACATTTCTTGGACAAAGACGAAAAACCGCATGTTAACTTCACGTCACATTTACGTTCACTAAATTCGAGAACGGCATGGCTGCAGCAAACTTTATCGACCATTGATGCCCTTCAATATGGTGGCGTATAGCGTGTATAGGCGTGCGCTATTTGAAGGGCAGTTCCAGTAGATGCCATTGGCTGACGCAGCATCCACGGAATTATAATTATTCCTGTAGCGGGTCGTTGAGATCGCGCCGTCTTACCTGGGCAGCATGCCAGTTCCGGATGAAGACGTAGACGTCTTCAGTGTAGACAGCTGCGACAAATGTGGCTGCTGCGACGGCGATGGCGCAGAAGAGGACGCGGTGTTGCGAGTCGGTCACCTCAAAGAGCAACACCTGCGAGGCCACCAGCACTCCGGCGGCACCCGCGGATGTCACGAACCGGAGCGCGGTGAACACCGCCACGCTGTTGGAGAACACGAGTGCGGTGCCGGCGAATACGAGCAGCACGAGCCAGATGCCGAGCACGGGACGTCGACCAATGCGGTCGGCAGCGATGCCCGCCAGCTGAAAGCAGAGAGTCTAGTATCATCATCATCATCATCAGCCTCACTACGTCCACTGCAGGACAAAGGCTTCTCCCATGTTCCGCCAGTTAACCCGGTCCTGTGCATGCTGCTGCCAATTTATACCCGCAAACTTCTTAATCTCATCTGCCCACCTAACCTTCTGTCTTCCCCTAACCCGCTTCCCTTCTCTGGGAATCCAGTTAGTTACCCTTATTGACCAGCGGTTATCCTGTCTACGCGCTACATGTCCGGCCCACGTCCATTTCCTCTTCTTTATTTCAACTATGATATCATTAACCCCCGTTTGTCCCCTAATCCACTCTGCTCTCTTCTTGTCTCTTAAGATTACACCTACCATTTTTCTTTCCATTGCTCGCTGCATCGTCCTCAATTTACGCTGAACCATCTTTGTAAGTCTCCAAGTTTCTGCTCCGTAGCTAAGTTCTGGCAAGATACAGCTGTTCTATACCTTCCTCTTGAGGGATAGTGGCAATCTACCTGTCATAATTTGAGAGTACTTGCCAAATGTGCTGCACCCCATTCTTATTCTTCTAGTTACTTCAATCTCGTGGTTCGGCTCTGCGGTTATCTAGTTACTTCAATCTCGTGGTTCGGCTCTGCGGTTATTACCTGCCCTAATTAGACATAGTCTTTTACAACTTCAAGTGCACTATTACCTATCTCGAAGCACTGCTCCTTTCCGAGGTTGTTGTACATTACTTTCGTTTTCTGCAGAATAATTTTAAGACCCACCTTTCTGCAGCTAGTACATCAGTGGTCAAAGAGAGCGGATTTAAGGTTACCAAACAATGTCTATTGACGCGAGAGCCTTAGGGCCTATTAACACGCTGTCCGCCCAGCCGGACCGCACATGGCGGGACACATGCCACACGCAAGTTTCGGGCGCAAGAGCGTCGCCGAGACATTCTGTGGCCCTCTGCTTGCAGACGCCCTTTCATCCTCCACTTGCGTGTGGCAGGTGTCCCGCCACGTGCGGTGTGGCTGTACGGATAACGAGTGTATAGTCCCACTCACTTAGAAAAATTTCCTGCGTCGGTGGTGGCGGCGTCGTTGTTTGTGAGCGAAGGACCCGCGTAGGAGCCGATCCCTTGATTCGAGGTAGAAGCCGAAGACGTTTGCATCTACGCTTTACTTGCGGCACGCTGAAGGGCCGTTCAACGCGCTTCCCGCACAGCCGCAATGCACGTGCCGTGACCCCTACTGCACGCAATCGGGGGACAAATAAGCCAGTTGGTGACGCTCTTTCACCCTCTGCAGCGTCACCAATCGGCTTATTTGTCTCCCGCTTGAGTGCGGTAGGGGTCCCGGCACGTGCGTTGCGGCTGCGCGGAAAGCGCATAGAACGGCCCTTAGGTCTCCTCCGAGAAGCGAGAATCGAAGGTGGGCTAGTTATTGGGAAAGTGATAGTATGTGGGCGTACGTGCGGGAATCCCTGTAACTTTCCACTCCTGAAGGCAAATCTTAAGGGCTGCCCGATTTTTCTGCGTGAACTACACAGCTCCTCTTACGTAATTAGAAAGAGGAAAAGGCGATAAGGGCCCAAGACGACTGATCCTTATATAACAACTCTATAAGGTGGTAGAAAGCGCTCGTCTTCCTTCCTCGTGTGGCGTCTCCGTCATATTTGTGCGTTTTTCCAACACACCCAACTCTCCACTTAAGCGTAAATTACGTGCGAGAAAGGGCAAAACACACAAAGCAGAATACAGGCACTTGCCATCTGTTTTTGGGATCTCTGGACCTTTAAGGGACACTTGAGAAAAAACATTGACTTCGTTTAAATTGATAAACTGCACTCTAAGAACTCTAATGTATTATGCTTCAGTGTCATCAGTTCATAACTAGAGGAGAAAATTGAGGTTGAAGTTTCGTTTCTTTTTAATTTTGAGCCGAATCTTGATGCGTGATGGCACTAATTTCAAGATGTATTTTTGGTATGTTTGACGACACTGGCTTCATGAAATTTTCTGAAACATCGTATGCTAGCTCTATGAAACCCACAGGTGACCATGTACTTTAATTTTTTTTAAATAAGAAGCTACGTAGTACTCTGTAGGCGCCTTCGAAATATATGGCGTCACAGTATTTCAATCGGGTATTTCGAGGTCGCCGTTATTTCGCGGTAAGAGGGGTGTTTTGAGGTTTGTAGAATATTTTTTACTGATACGTGCAAGGTAATTTTCGTCTTGTGTCTTTTTTTTAATGTTCAATACTGAGCTAGTTGTTTCAACTTGATTACTGCAGCGCAACTAAGTGCTCGTGCTGACGTTCAAGGTGATTGTTTTAAATGCGCTGTGGTCTTAAACCACTTGAAACCTGTTTATAGTGAAATAATAAAGAGGTGCGTGTTTTTTGTGGGGATAGGCGGGATGCTGTCAGGCTACAAGAATCGTTCATATTGGCTAGGAGTAAGTAGCGGGTGCTTGTACTGAGGTGTTGTAGGGCTACTGGGATGGTTTACGACTGCTGTAGATTATTTGCAATCTGCAGTTCACAAATATGCCCTATAGCCCAGCTATGAATTCTCTTCAGGTAAAAATATTTAACTGCTCCATTCGCACAACATAAATCTCGGGACAGGTCACCTACAGAAGCGGTACAAATTGCATACAAGGGTCGAACAATTCGAAAAAAATTGGTACTAAATAATCCCACTGTAAAAAGTAATGGTGTCACGTTGCACAAAAGCTGAAATGGCAAATAAAAGCACTCGATTATATGTAGGGGAAAAATTAATCGGATAACAAATAAACGAGCCATCGACGTAGAGTGCTGGGCATTTGAAATGAGATATTCGTTGCACATTACTGCTAGAGTGACCATGTCACCAAGTGGCAGTGAGGGTGACCATGTAAACGAAGGCGTTCGCTGCATCCGCTAGAAAGCCGTTCATTCTGTGGTTCCTGGTCATGGCAATGCTCCGCTTCACCCTTTCTCTTCTTCCTCACCCTCGTATCACTCCTCACCGTAACTTCTCTTTCCCAATCCCATGCTAGATAGTACTAGACTAAGCTATGTTTTACTCTCTCGCCTCGTCTTCTACCTCCCCACCATCCCATGCCTTTCCCACCTCCTGGCAGAAAATGGATATTCTCGACAGATATTCGTAAAAAATTAAGGACACCGACAAGCCAGACCTCTAAAGAGCTCTGTCGTTAATACAGTAAATATAATCGTGAGCCGGATGTCAAGTACAGCGCAAGCTATGAAAGGAAAATGCAGCTCCACCGACCGCAGCTCCTGTTTTTGAAACTCACCGGAGCTCCGACAACACCTCCAGCCACGTACGTTGCCGAGAGTGCCGGCACCATCCAACTGCGGCCGCACACCAGGTCCCATTCGTCGACGATGGAGTGGCCGTGCGACTCCGCGAATATGGCGTTGCACCGCTGGTGAGCCGAGCTGGCGCCGGACGCGTATTGCCAACCGGCGTCGCACGGCACGGTGCTCCGGTTGTCCGGGAGCCCTGCAGAGGACTCGGCGTAGGGCAGTGGAGGCTCGAAGCGTTGGCACTGACTTCGCCTCTCGGTACCGTCTTCTTTCTGTACGACGGGTATGCTGATGTTCCTCCAGACGTTCGGTTCCATGTAAGAGTACTGGACAGTAGGCCTGCGCAAGGTAGTAAGGCGTTCCAGGAGACGTGTCCAATACTTGCTACAGTTGGACTAAGAGCGCGATATTATGATTGGTCCCCCCAAACCACCCAACCCAAAGTCTTCGGTGTTCCTCACAACCCCACCCCTTCCTCTTGAGGGTTGGCACTGCTCAGCTTACGCCGGCAGGAACATCAGCAGCTGATCTAGTGAATCGACTCGCCGGGTCACGCAAGGAAATGGAGCTCTGGACTCAACGAAGGGCCTCTGTACACTCGCTGATGTATGTTTTCTCTCTGTCCACCAAGAGAGTTGCTGCCTTACGAATCGACCGATGTTAGAACTTGTCAATCACTGGAGTAAAGCTATGGTGATTTGTCCCATGCTGTATTGCTTTCTCTCGTCCCGATGAACACCGTAGAAGCCAAGCTGTCTGGGTTCGCACGGAGAAAAGAAGTTACTTCATGAGCGCGTTGTTAGTTCCAGCACTTTTTTTTCGAAGGCATGGCCTACATTCTGTGTGGTTGCAAACGGACGCGTCTGCTCGCAATGGCCGCGGTAACTATAGATGCGACCCGCGATGCCAGTGGCCGTGAATTTGGGTATATGGCGTGGTCATTTGGTTATATGGAATCATTTGTAAAAAGAAGGGCGAACGATTTCTAGCTGACCTTGGAAATATATTGCCCATTCGAGACCGCATGCTGCACCTAATGTTTCATTATGAAACTAGCGCAATATGTACGAAGACTTAGAAGGGACACTGGACGGAGCACTTACTCTAGCTACTGATTTTTTTCTATTTCGGAAAGAACACTCTTGTATATATATATATATATATATATATATATATATATATATATATATATATATATATATATATATATATATATATATATATATATATATATATATATATATATATATATATATATATATATATATATATATATAAGCATAACACGCATGCACGTCACCACAATCAACCCTTATTACCACAGACAGTGTGAAATAATGAAATACCGATACGACAACCTTCTGCTTGCCCAACTGGCAGTGAGCCTAATGCTTGATTCGTGGGCTCTCAACAGCCTCGACTACCGATCGGCACAGTTTTCTGAACATGCTGAAATGCCGCAAGGCCCCTTTAGGCCACATAGGGAGGGCCCACTTAGACGATATAAGAACAAACTGGCCTATTTATCTTCTTACGTTTGAACAAAAATTTAAGGAGATGTGGCAATAATATTACTCGGTAGGCCTCTTAAGTGGCGTAATTTCTCACCTAAAGGAGAGCTTCTAACTTCTTTTGTGACACTTATTGACTATAGGTATTCAAGCTGTGCAAGTAAGAAGGTCCACCTGCTGAAATGCTGATTATGTGACTACTTTTAAATACACACACTCGCACACACGCACGCACAATAACACAAACAAACATAAAGAAAAGCTTCTGACTTCTTTTGTGACACTTATTGACTATATGTATTCAAACTGGGCAAGTAAGAAGGTCCACATGCTGAAATGCTAATTATGTGACTACTTTTAAATACACACACTCGCACACACGCACGCGCATTGACACACACAAACATACACAAGGAGCTTAATGGCACACTGTACCTGCACCAGTGGTCCACGGGTCTTGTCAGGTTTGCCGAGGCGATAGCATGTACGATGGTCGTGAAGAAGGCCAGCGTGGTGCAGAACAGGGCGATCTGCTGAAACCGGCCGTGACCACAGATGAGGACGTGGTCCAGTAGAGACGTGGGCGCCACCGGCGCGACCGAGGTTGCAGTCATGACCGCTGCGACAGTGCCGGTATGGGCAGCCTCGTGATGACCTTCCGTTGGCGACAGCGACGATGTCCGTTCGTAAGTGGGCTTGACGAAAGCATTATGAATTGCCGAGCGCTCGTCCTCAGTTACGCGAGCGGCCGCCATCTTGAAACCTTCCCGGTGCCGACCATCTTGTGACGATAGAAATGACGTCAGAGTGGTAGACGGTTGACTGACGGTGGCCCCTTCGTCACTGGGTATAATGAAAGATTCGTGCCAGTCGTCGCGTGACGGCAGCGACGTCGTCAGAGCACTTGTAGGCTGTTTGGTGGTAGCCTGCTCACTATCTTTGCCGCTGGACAATTGAGCGCTCTCCAGCTGGCTATCATGCGACGAGGGCAAGACCCTCGAAGCGGTAAACAGCTGGCCGGCCCGTTGATCTTTGCCGCTGGAAACCATGGTAGACTGCTGCTGACCTTCGTGTGGTTGAAGTGACGTAAAAACGGTGAAAGGCTTGTTGGCAATATTCGGCTCGCTTCCTTTGCCACTGACGATTCTCGTGGAGTCCGTTTGACTGTCGTGAGGTGAAAACGTCGGAGAGCGCGAAGGCTGGTCAACGATGCCCCGTTTATATTCGTTACTAGGGATCACTGAGACTTCCTTCTGGCCTTCACGTGGTGGCAGTGACATCGTCGCAATGGTCACAGGCTGGTCAGCAGTGACCGGTCCGTTTTCTTTGCCGCTCTCAACATCAGTAACGCCCGGCCTGCGCTCGTGCGGTGTGAGCGTCGGAGCGGACCGCTGCTCTGGGAGGACCCTTTGATTGTCAACGGGAATCGTGGAGGACTCCTGCTGGCCTGCGCGTGTTGGCAGGGACGTCAGAGCGTTCACAGACTGGGCCGCATTGGCTTGTTCGTTTTGTTTCCCACTGATCACTTCGGCGGTGTCCGGCTGGCCTTCGTGCGTCAGGGAAGAATATGCCCGATTGAGCAACGACTTTTCAACGATATCCCGCCGGTCAAAGCCTCTGTAAGTAACGGACTGTTTACGTTTGCCTACGTATGGCACCAACGCCGCCGTCATAGCGTTAGTAAGCTGTTTGACCGTAGCCTGCTCGACTTCCTCACCGCTAGACGTCTTAGCGGTGGCCGGTTGCTATCGTGTGGTGAAAGCGAGGACGTCAGAACGGGCAAAGGGTGGTCGACGCTTCCTCGTTGGTGTTCAGCTCTGGGAACTGTTCAGAGACGCCGAGTAAGACACGAGCATGGCTCATAGCAACAACAAGAAGACCCCCTTTATTCCCCACTGCCCCCCTGCTATATACCCCACATGAGGTGGCGCGCGCATGCCGACAGCGCCATCCATTAGAGGATTAACATAGCACTCAGCGTCCACTACATCTTCCCTCCCGGGATAGTTACATGTTCAACCTGCGCGGCGGTTTCACGGCACGGCCAGAACGCGTACGCTTAGGTTCATCACACTGAGGCGCACTTGCTTGCACAGGTAGCGTCTGCACTTCAGGCGAGGGAGGCATCTTCACAGGCGGCACAGGTGATGCGCACGAAGCACTTGAAGCACTTGGAGACAATGATTCCGACGCTGAGGTCGAGGCTGAGTCTCTTGGCGGATTTGATGACAAGGTTCCATGCGTCGGTGATGAAGCCATTGATGCTTGCTGTTGGACATTTTGGTCATCTACAAACGGCACCAGATGGCAACGGTTCCTCTGGACAACACCACTTTGAGTCTCGACCACATATGACCTTGGTCGCTGAGCTGGGCTGAGGACACGACCGCTGCAACCTAAATCCTTTATCCACACATCCTCCCCCATACTGAGAGAAATCAGAGGAGTAGTACTGTGACGGCTATTGTAGTCCTTCGCCTGTTTCAACTTCGCCGCAGTATCCTGTGCTTGAAATTCCTCGTGATTGGGTAAGGCCGGAAGAAGTCGTTCAGGCAGAACCGGAAGACGAGTTTGTAGTCTCCTTCCCATGAGTAACTGAGCTGGAGAGACGCCCGAAACTCCAGGTGTGTCTCGGTATGCGAGTAGAGCGAGGTACGGATCCGGGCTTTTCTTCAGCAAATCTTTCACGGTACGCACCATGCGCTCTACCTCTCCGTTACTCTGAGGGTATCGAGGGCTGCTGGTCTCGTGGCAGAATCGATACGCCGTTGCAAAGTCGGCGAACTCCTTGGACGAGAATTGAGGTCCATTGTCCGTCCGCACAACGTCTGGTATCCCAAAACGGGCAAAACAACTCTTGACCGCAGCAACAACCGCTTTTGCTGATGAAGTTCCCAGTGTGACTATTTCTGGAAATCGGGAGTAGTAGTCGACAATGAGGACGTAGTCGCGTCCTTCCAGGTGGAACAAGTCGATTCCCAGGCGTTGCCATGGTCGTTCCGGTGTTGGCGTTGGTGACAGTGGCTCAGAACGCAAGGTTCGCGTCTCAGCACACTTAGCACATTGAGCCACAAGGTCCTCAATATGCTGGCTGCAATGGGGCCACCAAACGCACTCGCGGGCGCGCACTTGACAGCGGCGGACACCTTGATGTCCTTCGTGCAGTAGTGCGAGAATGTCCTTGCGTTGGGCTGACGGGATGACAATGCGGCGATCCAGTAAGAGTAACCCATCGTACACACTCAGTCTTTCTCGCTCCTTCCAGTATGGTGCTAAATGGGTCGGAACTCTCTTCTTGGACGGCCAGCCTTTCTCACAATAAGTCATAATAGAAGAACACTCGCTATCTTGAGCTTGAAGACGACGGATCTCGTCTAGCTGATTTTCCAGTTGTAAAGGTAGCTCCTTGAGAACTTCCCCTATATAGACTTCCAAGCTGCTGACTGCTTTAGAAGTTGGCAAGTCGCAGGGTGCTCTTGATAGTGTGTCCGCTGTGGCTAGCAGTTTTCCAGGAACATACTTGACGGCGAACTGATAGCGCATCAGTTTTATTCGCATACGTTGAATTCGAGGTGGCAAGATGTCCAGATCTTTACTTGACAGGAGAGCTACAAGCGGAAGGTGATCGGATTCGACCTCAAAGCTTAGTCCACGTAGGTATTGATCGAACCTGGTGACAGCCCATGTGACAGCCAGAGACTCCTTTTCCGTTTGACTGTAGCGTCCTTCTGTAGTAGTGAGAGATCTGGAAGCATAGGCAACTGCTCGTCGAATTCCTGACGGTTGATCTTGGAGTAAAACGGCACCAAGGCCATGAGAGCTTGCGTCAGCCGATACTATAGTTGGGTAATGGGGATTGTACATAGCCATACATGTGTCGGAGCTGAGCAAAGACTTTATCTTCTTGAACGCTTCCTCTTGGTTGTAACTCCAGCTCCACGCGTTATTCTTGTTGAGGAGTGCACGAATAGGTGCGGAGATCTCAGACAGTTTTGGAATGAATCGAGCCACATGGTTTACCATTCCAAGTAATCGGCGAACACCACTAACATCGATTGGTGGTGGGAGATCCATGATAGCCTTGACTTTGTCCGGGTCTGGACTAATTCCTTGCTGGCTGACGACAACTCCTAAGAACTTGACAGAAGAGACCCTGAACTGACACTTCTTTTCATTAAGAGTGACACCCGCTTGAGTCAACCGTGCCAAGACGTCAGCTAAACGCTGGTCGTGCTCTTGATGGTTCCTACCAAAGACGAGTATGTCGTCTATCATGTTGACGACTCCGGTGATGCCTTCGAGTAGTCTCGACATGAAGCGTTGGAAATACTCGGGTGCTGTCGCAATGCCAAAGGGAAGACGCTTGTAGCAATATCGGCCAAAAGGTGTGATGAATGTCGTCAGTTCTTCACTCTCACGAGTTAGTTTTATTTGGTGGAAGCTGGATCTTGCATCGAGCTTGGAAAAAATTTGTGCCCCACCAAGCTGACCTAAGATGTCTTCAACTGTCGGCAGAATGTAGCGTTCCCGCTGGATAACCTTGTTAAGCTTCGTCAAGTCGACACAGAGCCTGTACCCGCCCGACGACTTCGGCACGACGACGAGGCCTGAACACCATGCGGTAGGCGTGTCAACCTTGCGAATGACTCCTTGGGTTTCCATTTCATCCAATTCCTTCTTCACATGCTCTAGCAGAGGCAGAGGTATTCGTCGAGGAACACTTAATGAAAAGGGACGAGCATCTTGAGCGACGCGGATGTGGTATTCTTCCTGTACTTCGCCAAGCCCACGAAAAATTTTTGATTGAGATGACGGAATACCATCCACAGAGTCCAAAAACTGAACGATGCCCAAGTCTTCAATTGCTGGTAATCCCAGGAGGTGTGTCGTCTGGTTCTTGATAACATACAGTCTTTGCACAGACACTTTGTTACGCCACTGCAAGGTAGCAGTGAAAGATCCCAGAACGTGCAGCCTTTGATTTCCAGGACCGGATACCTCGGCGTCCACTTTATCCAAAACAGTAGGTAATGCCGGAAAAGAAGGTGAAACCACCGTTATTTCGGCCCCTGAGTCTATCTTGAAGTGTGCGAGGTGACCATTCACGTGAATGTCGGCATATCGTGCCCGACGCGTACTGAGCGCGTGAAGTTCCACTGAGCCTAACAGCTCTTTCCGATGCTTGGCCCGGCAAACAGCAATAAAATGACCTTGCTTCTTGCAGAAATTGCATGTGGCTTTGCGAGCTGGGCATTCTTTTCGAGAGTGGTGACCACGGCCGCAGTAATCGCAAGTAGACTGAGTTGGCTGCACAGATTTGCTGCGACGCGATGAAGCGTTCTTCGCGCGTTGCGCCGCGTCCACGTTTAAGCTGTCAAAGGCCCCGTTCTCGCTGGGAGTTTCACGGGATAGACGCTCTTTTTCGGCTTCTTCATGAACACGCGCTTGGCACAACGCTTCCTCAGCTGTAAGTTTCGTACATCGGCACAACTGATCCGATAGCTTCTCATTCCGCAATCCAACGACAAACTTGTCTCGCACAAGGCGGTCTTCGATCTCGGCGTTGTTGTACCCACAACGCTTGACAAGATTCCTGAGCGCGGTGAAAAATTCATCAACCGGCTCCCCAAGTTGTTGCACTCGGCGGTGAAATCGGCGGCTCTCGTAAATCTCATTGATAGGGTGGACAAAATGCGAAGTGAGCTTAGCCTTGACTTCCGCAAACGGGCGGTTTTCCGGAGCAGACAGTCCTAGCGACGACAAGACGCTACGTGCTTGGGAACCCATGCAATATAAAAGAGTTCGCACCTGCACCTCGTCGGTGGCTGTGTTGATACCGGCCGCGAAGGCGTAATCTTCGTACCTCGTTATCCATGTTGTCCATTCCCCAGGGCTGGTGAAGTTGAAAGGCGACGGAGGCTGAAGTCCCGGTGTACCGACGTGAATGAAGTTGAGCTGAGAAGGTCCGGCGTCTGTCTCCTCCATAACTCCGCGTTAGACGCCCACTTCTGACACCATGTTCAGAGACGCCGAGTAAGACACGAGCATGGCTCATAGCAACAACAAGAAGACCCCCTTTATTCCCCACTGCCCCCCTGCTATATACCCCACATGAGGTGGCGCGCGCATGCCGACAGCGCCATCCATTAGAGGATTAACATAGCACTCAGCGTCCACTACAGGAACCATGGATGACTCCCGCTCAACGCGCGGTACCAGCGCCGTTGACAGAGAGGTCGCAGGCTGGTCGGCGGTGGCCCGTTCGCCTTCTTTGCCATTGCTCGTCTTAGCGTCGTCTAACTTGCGGTCGTGCTGTGACTGCGAGGACGATGTCGAGGCGTTCGACTGCTTAGTGGCCGTGGCCTTCTCGTCTTCCGCGTCGCTCATCTTTGCTGTCACCCGTTCCTCTATGTGGCACCTTCAGTTGGTCTATGCTGAAGTGGCCAAGGGTCCGTGTACACCAATCGGAACTTGCAGCGCGACTGTGGGAGGCTGTTTTAACTCTGCCTGGGCTCGAGAAGTTGAGAAGGAGCGACGGCAAACTGCGACCTGACTGTTGCGCGTAGAAGCTGCTTGTCTTCGCGCGATGTCGCGTGAGCAAGAGACCTGGCGCCGTCTTCTTCATTGACACGATGGTTCTCATTTCTATCACGGCCCTTTGCCCATCAGTGGGCGTCGTCGGGTTGATGATTATGATGATGATGATGATGATGATCAAGATGATGATGATACTTCGCTTTTAAGAGTTGAGCATGTAGCGATCCTGTCCATAGTGCGTATTTGAACCACTCAGTTCATACTCTGTAATGTATGATGATACTCGAGAAAATTATATTGGGGAATACTGCAGTGTAATTGATATAAAGTTGAAAGTGGCTTGTGTCAGTGAAGCTTTCGCATATGGCTGCATTCTGTAAAAGGTGTAGCATGCTTTAAAGCACGAGGAATTGTACGCGTGAAATAATTTTCAACTTTCACCACCCAGTATACGTGGTTTTAAGGGAATACGCGCAGTAATGTGCGTGCCTCTTGTAGAGTGTGGCCGGCTTTAAACGACGAAGTTGTTATGATCATCACATCTTCTAACACACTATGGCGATGCAGGCTTGTTTCACGAAATATTAGTGTTATCACATGCTTTACTGCGATGCCTGTATACATGACGCGTATGTTGGTAAAGCGTGATAGCTGGTGGCACTGCACTTTCGAAGAGATTAATTTCTTTTTAATGTACTTCAAAGCAGACACGTAAATGTAGGGTAGAACACCCGCTTGCTACGCAAACGGCCTGGGTTCCGTCGTCAATCAAGCTCGGAAGTTTTTATTGTTTCTTTTATTTGCACACTTCTCGATTTTACGTTCACGGGCAAAAATGTTTCACTTAAACGAGGCTGACACCGACACCACTATTTCTGCAAAACGAGCTCTTTAGCGCTATTGTGTTAATACGGTACCGTCGAGGTTAGCAGGCAGCTTTCTTTAAAAAACACAAAAAACACAGCGTATCCAAGAGGTGAATGATGAGGAGCGGGGCGAAGTGGACGGACGAACGTATGGACGGACGGACACATGGACGCTTCGTCCTACTCATCATCATTCACTCTGTGGATATGCTGTGACACCGTTTTAATTGACATGCATTGAAACTGGCTAGAACGACGACAACGACGACACGGGATGACTACGACGACACGGCCCACGGCGTAAGGCGCTTTACCACTGAAAGTTTTGGCAGTACGAGACAGAATGGGTCTTGTTAACTAAGGAAGCTATACGGGCCCACGACCACCGTACCGGGTATTTACCGTACGGCATTATCTCCACTGCTAAAATGACCTACTGACTACTTCTGGATGTTCGACAAGTGTTCTTTCCGAAGTGAAGTAGAACAAGTGCTGACGTTACACCACCGCCAAAAATGAAAATCTGCACTATCAGCGAAATAGGAAACAATTTTTTATGGCAATATAGGCGATGTCGCGGCCTAAACAATACCGCAAGCCATCGACGTGCGGAGAGTTCCCCTGCAGGCTAGGGATTGGGGAGAAGGGGGTAAGTGAATTGTGGGGCTGATCTTGCGCAACCGCCCTTCTGGTGCCTCGATGCACTCTACCCCCCTCCCCCCGAGTCGCGGCACCCACCACGCTACTACGTCAAAGTGAGTGTATGGGGCTGATTTGCGCCCCCCTTCCGCATTTTAAGTGACCAGGTGGGCGGCCGTCCCCCTTCCAACCTTCATGCGCACGCTTATGCCGGAGGTTGTGACATGGCTGTCGCAGAAGTTTAGACGGTGTATGATGGATGGATGGACGGACGGACGGACGGATGGATGGACGATGGACAGAACGATGGATGGATGGATGGATGGATGGATGGATGGATGGATGGATGGATGGATGGATGGATGGATGGACGGACGGACGGACGGACGGATGGATGGATGGATGGATGGATGGAGGGATGGATGGATGGATGGATGGATCACCATTCAGATAGCCTCCTTCCAGTTAATTCTACCCGCTTAAAGTCTGTTTTGACCTCCCTGTCCCTAAACCCCAGTGCTTTGAAGAACTCTGCGCATTCATCCTGAAGCATAGTGTGAAGCCCTTTACAGAGCATTGTCAAGTGTTCCGCGGTTTCCTCCTCCTCTCAACACGCACTACATACGTGTCTACCCCTTCGTATTTAGCCCGATATGTCTTGGTTCGAGGCCTGGAGTGTAGCCTCATCGGTGACCACCGCCGGTAAACGCACTCCCTCACCAGAGAAGGATTGGCCACCCTGGTGCAGTATCTTGCCACTACCTCCCACATGCATACGTGAATTAACTCACAGCCTCCAGTTACCAGTAGCTGCGAAGCAACTGACCACGGCGGTGGTCAGATCTGCAACGCAGCAGAGGGTGCTAAGAATCTATGGATCTGGACAGGCCGCCATTGGAACCTGAACTTGGCAACGTTTAACGCTAGAACCTTATCTAGCGAGGCAAGTCTAGCTGTACTATTCGAGGAGCTAGATGGTGTTAAATGAGATATAATAGGGCTCAGTGAGGTAAGGAAGACCGATGATGCCTATACGGTGCTACAGAATGGGCACGTCCTTTGCTATCGGGGCTTGGCTAACAGAAGAGAACTGTGGGGGTTTCTAATTCACAGGAACATAGCTGGCAACTTAGAGGAATACTATAGCATTAATGAAAGAGTGGTAGGTATCGTAATTAAACTCAAGAAGAGATACAAGATGAAGGTGGTACTGGCTTACGAGCCTAGATTCAGCCATGATGACGCTTCAGTTGAAAGCTTCTACGAAGACGTAGAATCGACAATGAGCAATGTAAAAACACTGTATACTATACTGATGGGAGACTTCAATGCAAAGGTAGAGAAGAAGCGGGCTGGAGACCAGGCAGTAGGAGATTATGGTATCTGTACTAGCTACTAGTAGAATTCGCAGCAAGCAATAATTTACGGATTTTGAATACCTTCTACTGAAAATAAGGAAACCTTAGGTGGACATGGAGGAGCCCTAATGGCGAAAACAAGAATGAAATACACTTTATAATGAGTGCACGATTTAAGGAGGTGTAACATGCTCTAAAAATGGAGGAAACTTTAAAGCAGTGACGAGGAAACTTGGGATAGGCTAAAATCAGTTGTATGCATAAAGGGACAAAGAAGGCAAAATAACTACCAATATGAATAGGATAGTTAAAATAGCGGAGGAGTTTTACAGAGATCTGTATAGTAGCCGTGACAACCACGACCTTAATACTATAAGAACTAGCAGTAACCCTGATGACACCCCACCAGTAATGACAGAAGAAGTCAGAAAAGCCTTGGAGAGCATGCAAAGAAGTGAAGCTGATGGTGAAGATTAGGTAACGTCAGATCTGCTGAAAGATGGCGGACAGATTGTGTTAGAAAAATTATCCACCCTTTTTACGAGATGTCTCCTGACGGGAAGAGTACCAGAGTCTTGGAAGAATGCTAACATCATTTTAATACATAAGAAAGGAGATGACAAGGACTTGAAAAATTACAGGCCGATCAGCTTGCTCTCCGTAGTATACAAGCTATTTACAAAGATAATTACTAACAGAGTTAAGAAAACATTAGAGTTCAATCAACCAACGGAACAAGCAGGATTTCGAACAGGCTACTCAACAATCGACAACATTCATACTATCAATCAGGTAGTAGAGAAATGCTCGGAATATAACCAACCACTATACATAGCCTTGATAGACTACGAGAAGGCATTTGATTCAGTAGAAATGTCAGCAGTCATGCACACACTACGGAATCAGGGCGTCGATAAAGCGCATATAAACATCCTGGAAAAAATCTACAGGCGATCAACTGCTACCATGGTGCTTCATAAAGAAAGCAACAGACTACCAATCATGAAGTGTGTAAGGCAGGGGGATATAATCTCCCCAATGCTATTTACCGCGTGCTTACAGGAGGTTTTCAGAGGCCTAGAATGGGAACAGTTATGGATAAGAGTTATTGGAGAGAACCTCAGCAACCTGCGTTTCGCCGATGACACTGCATTGCTGAGTGACTCAGGGGATGAACTGCAACTCATGATTAAGGAGTTAGACAAGGAGAGCAGTAAGGTGGGTCTTAAAATTAATCTTCAGAAACCAAAAGTAATGTGCAACAACCTCGGAAGAGAGCGGCGCTTCGAGATAGGTAATAATCCACTTCAAGTTGTAAAAGACTATGTCTACTTAAGGCAGGTAATAACCGCGGAGCCAAACCACGAGATTGAAGTAACTTGAAGAATAAGAATAGGGTGTAGCACATTTGGCAAGCACTGTCAAGTTATTACATGTAGATTACAACTATCTCTCAAGAGGAAGGTATATAATAGCAGTATCTTGCTGGTAAATAGCTACGGAGAAGAAACCTTGAGGCTTACAAAGAGGGTTCAGCTTAAATAGAGGACGACGCAGCGAACAATGGAAAGAAAAATTGTAAGTGTAACCTTGAGAGACAAGAAGAGAGCAGGTGGACTAAAGAACAAACGGGAGTTAAGGATATGATAGTTGAAATCAAGATCAAATGGACATGGGCCGGGCATGTAGCGCGTAGACAGGATAACCGCTGGTAAATAAGGGTAAATAAGGGTAACTGGCTGAATTCCCAGAGAATGCAAGCGGGTTATGGGAAAACAGAAGGATACGTGGGCATATGAGTTTACCGGTATAAATTGGCAGCAGAAAAAAAGTTTGCAGGTATAAATTGGCAGCAGAAAGCACAGGACCGAGTTGACTGGCGGAACGTGAGAGAGACCTTTGTCCTGCAGTGGACGTAGTCAGGCTGATGATGATGATGAGGAGGAGGACGAGAAGAAGGACTTGGTTTGCAATACCGCCATTCTCGCCTCAAACAGTAGAGAACTACCCTGAGTATTATTACAGATCTTTTCCCTAGCAGTTTCCTGCTTAAAAGTTCGATAGATCTCTAGTGCGGACTTGTTAATCATGCCAATTCTCCACATATCGGTCCCCGTCTCCTTTACCTTTTTTTCTTAACCGATAGTTCTCTTTGGTTTGGCCCCCTGCTGTTTTCTAAGTATTTACCCGTCCATTTTCTGGTTCGCTTTCTCCATTTTGTATCGACATTCTTCATGTACAAGTATTACGCTGCCACTTGTATTACGCTGCCACAATTAAAGGGTTCATTAACCGGGCTTGGTGAGGAAACTCGTTCTGCTGATAGCAGGCACTGCAACGAGCATCTTACTCAAATCTTGCAGTTGCGTGAATCGACGATAAGAAACAGCGCTCCTAGTGCGCACCCTCTTAATTTTCTAGTGCGCGCCCTCTTGATTTCGTGATGCGCTCTCGGAGTCATGACGCGCGCTGACGTAGCTTCTTTCTTCCATCTCTCTCTGCTTAGCTTCCAGCCCGCTGCGATAATACAGAAAGCACTTAAAGGGTGCTACAAACACCTCCTGGTGTCTCTTGTCGTTGTTGACAAATTTTTATGGCAATTCATTCCTTGGCCAATGAACTCCCACACTGTGGTCATGAGATGATTACTGAATACTTGAAAAAAATGGTGAAGGACCCACTCAAATTTGCAGATAAAGTGTGATCCGTTGCTTGGGTGCGGGTGACACAAATGCTTCACTGAAATATTTTTGATGACATGCTGCCAAATAAATAGGAAGCCCGGGCGAATCAGGTTTATCCATGTCCACAACTGCTTAACTTCCTCTAATCTCCAAGCGTGCGTTGTCCAATTGTGAAAAGTTCCGGTCAGTTCACTAAATCGGAGTCCACCGTACGCTATACAGGTAGGAGCACCGCCTACATCCACGGCCATGTAGGACAGCCACAGACATAGCCGCACGCCATTTATCCGTCAACCGGATTGGAGCGCGGGTGATTCGGCGCCCACGTCTGACAAAACACGGTAGTGCTGGTTCCAGTCTCCTGGCGCCCGCCAGGATCGCAGGGAATACTACTGCTAGCATCCAGGAAGCCGACGACTTTGATGTCACCCGCCCCACAGTTCCAGGGTAGCTCGTAGCTGCGGCATCGTCTTCCGCCTAGACACCTAGGACCGACGGCATACCATGGGGTTCCAGCCTGGGACACGAAGGCGTACGCGGCTGGGAGGCTGCAATAGTGAGCCAGCGATAGCTTCAAAGCGCGTATGCTTTGGCATGTTTTGTTATTGATGTTCACTTTCGAAGCACGCAAGAACAATCACGGGAAAAAAATCACGCCGACATGTTTTTCCCGTCCTTGTTCTTATGGTGCGCTATGAAAAAATAAAAAGCGAAGCTGTTTTAGAACTGGAGAGGGGGGATATTAGGGGTGAGTAGTAAAACGTAAACATAGTGTCCATACACGGGAATTTACGCGTCTATCTATCTATCTATCTATGTGTCTGTCTGTCTGTCTGTCTGTCTGCCTATCTATCTATCTATCTATCTATCTATCTATCTATCTATCTATCTATCTATCTATCTATCTATCTATCTATCTATCTATCTATCTATCTATCTATCTATCTATCTATCTATCTATCTATCTATCTATCTATCTATCTATCTATCTATCTATCTATCTATCTATCTATCTATCTATCTATCTATCTATCTATCTGTCTGTCTGTCTGTCTGTCTGTCTGTCTGTCTGTCTCTCTGTCTGTCTGTCTGTCTGTCTGTCTGTCTGTCTGTCTGTGTGTCTGTCTGTCTGTCTGTCTGTCTGTCTGTCTGTCTGTCTGTCTGTCTGTGTGTCTGTGTGTGTGTCTGTCTGTCTGTCTGTCTTTCTGTCTGTCTGTCTGTCTTTCTGTCTGTCTGTCTGTCTGTCATTTTTGAAAATTACAAGTACGCGTGGAACTTTCCCTTGGGTGAGACGGCTTAGAATAAGGCATAACATTAGAAGTAGTACTGATAATAAACTTTGAAGGCGACACAAGTTGTGAGATGAGTTTTGTAGACACTGGCACGTAACCCACAAAATCATAAAGGCAGATAATAATTGGTGGGGTCATACGCGCAAAAACTACAACGTGATAACCGCTTATTTTCGGGACCACGTTTATATAACCTCGTTGTCGCCCATAGTTCACGGAGCTTTTTTACGCTAAAGTGGAAAGGCCCCGCAAAATTTAAACATCTGATGTTCTTCAGCGTGCCGGGGTCTCTAGCATTTCATATTCACAAAAATGCGCAGCTGGATTTCAATCCCGTGTCCTCAGGATCAGCAGTTTAGCACCATATATCCACTGGACCGCCGTAGTGGGTGGGAAATGTAGCGTTGAAAAAAAATTTTATATCGATTGTAAAGTTTACGTCACGCAAATAAGTGTGAGACAGTTCTTTGGGATATCGACGGGGATCCAAGTGGGAAGCAGGACATGAATACCAGGGTGGCAAATATAGTAGACAGCTTCTTCGCTACGGGACGCCGTAATCGATAGGGTCTCCAATACGGTGTCCCTCATATTCCGGTTTTTGAACGTCGAACCTCAACAATTGATTAACCAACAATCACCCACAACACGTTTATGTGGGGGCTGCCTTCTCGTTGGATGCTGCTGACGCTTCTGCCGCAGTTTTATCAGCACCGCACATATGCACACAATGCCGACCGTGGCGCGGCTTTTAATTTATAGTCACGTGACCAGCTTTGCTTACAAGAGAAAAAGACAGAAAAAAGAAGAAGCCAATAGTTTTACGTCAGTGCTGTCGTAGACACAAAGCTGCAGACCGCTGGCTTGGTTCATTTGTTGAATTCCTCGATGTGAACCGATTGGCTGTTGAAGCACTCTGGTTGACTCAATTACTATGGCGTCTTCCTTTCATTCAAAAGCAGTGGAAAGATTGGGAGCTCAACCAGTCGTTGGAGGGGATTGTCATGGCAGTAAAGCTCCAAACTTAGTATCACTACGTCCCACTATGCACTTACTAGAAGAACTGTGTGTATCAATGGTTCACCTAATAGATTTTGATTTGCTAGCGTCAGTTAATTCTTAGGGAGTAAATATTGTGTCAATTGGTTACTACTGAAAATTCAGTAGGCCTACACAAGAGTGTAGCTTTCGTATGCCACATTTGCTCTTGACGATGCAATACAATCTGGTTTATCGGAATGTCTGTTGCTTCTGAAATTTCATAAATACCTGCACCAGTGGCCCACGGGTGTCTCCCTATGTTTGCCGTGACCAGAAAGTACACGAAGGCTGTGGTGAAGAACAGCGTGCTGAAGGCCAGGACGACCCTCCCTCCGGAACCGGACATGACCGATGGATGGGCGCGTTGTCCAGCCGCAACGAGAGCCCGACGGTACCGCTGGCTGCGCTCGTGGTGACAGCAGTCGTCGTAGGCTGGCCGGCTTTCTTCGGCCAACCAAGTTGGCGGTGACATTCGAGATGACGTCATCTGGACGGAAGGAGGTCCCGTCGTCTCTTTGCCTCCAAGCTCCATAGGCGTCTCCCAATGAGCCTGGAGAGGATGACGACAGAACTGAAGGCAAAAGCTTAACATGCCTGATCAAATGTGAAAATGGACCATCGGCCTCAACAAGTGTGATGCGAAGAAATAATCGAGTGTAGACGTCACCTAATGACGTCGCACATTGCTGAAATTGGCGACGTCTTCATGACGTCCCACGATATCACGTGACATCTACACTTGGACAAAGGCGACCTGATCTTGGAGGTGACGAAAGACCAAGTGAGTAGCAGAAAGCTTGCAATGCCTCTCATCCTTGATGCAATGTAAAACCACCTTAAGTTCAGTAATGCTTTTGAAGGGGAGGTGGAGAATCAATGCATAGACATATGCGAAGAAGGATAAGGCTAACCTTTGAGTTGCTAAGGAGAATGCATAAGATTAACTTAGATGCGTTCCACACACGCCCATCGTCCAAAAGGTACGAGGCCGGTCCCCGTTTTCCAATGATCTTCTTGGGCGCGGAAAATTGTGAAGACAGCTTACCGTGAGCTGCAGTTGTCTTAACGCGCACGTAATCACCAACGACGAAACTGGGTTCCTTGGCTCCACGTTTTTCATCGGTGTAGCTCTTCGAGATCATTTGCTTCTTTTTGACATGCTCTCGTAGCTGTTCAATCGCCCTTGACGGGTCCGTGCTGAAGCATCTGTCGGGCAATCCCAATATGTCAAGTCTGGTGCGAGGTTGGCGTCGATGAAGAAGAACAGCGGGTGTCGCACCAGTAGTCGCGTGAGGCGTACAGCGATATACTTGCAGGTAATCAAGCATGGCTGTTCGTACGTCACGACGTTCAAGCAGGGCTAGTTGAATGTACGACTTCAGCACCCTATTGAATCTCTCCACCAAGCCGTTAGCTTGTGGGTAATACACGGAAGAGTTGTAGTGCGTTATTCCACGCTCCGTGAGAAACTCGTCAAAGCTTGCTGAAGAGAACTGTGGTCCATGATCGGATACAATACTACGTGGGTAGCCTTCTCGCGCAAAAAGTTCAAGTAAAAACTTCTTCACTGTAGACGTGGTCGCATCTCGCACGAACGCCACTTCAGGCCACTTGCTATAATAGTCAATAACAGTAATCGCAAAACGGCAGTCGGCCGAAGCTTGCGTGAAAGGTCCCACAATGTCGATGGCAATTTTTTCCCACGCCGCGTCAGGAAGAGGAACAGGTTGCAGTGGCGCTGGAAAGGTACGTGCGGACTTGTCACAAGACTGGCAAATCACGCATGTGCGCACCAGTTCTTCAATGTGACTATCCATGCATGGCCACCAATAGGACTCTCTCAGGCGAGCTTTGGTACGACTAATGCCTGGATGTGACTCGTGGGCCAGATCCATAAGGCGGCGTGTCAACGTTGCAGGCACGACAATCCTGTCACCCCGGCATAGGATATCACTTACAACAGAGAGTTCAGCCTTCACGTAAAAGTAAGGTAGCAATTCTTTTGACAGTGATTTCTTGTCAGGCCAAGAAGTAGTCGTGAAGTGCTTAACTTCACAGATAATCTGATCATTGGCACTTGCTTCTTGAAGTTCTGGCATGGTAACTACGGGAGACAACAAACAGATAAATTCCTCTTCTGGTGCATCGCGGATTAAACTCTGGACGGGTAGCCTGGAGAGAGCGTCAGCCACGACGTTTTCGCTACCTTTCCTGTATTCGACGGTATAGTTGTAGCAGAGCAACCGTGAGGACCAGCGCGCAATCCTTAATGGTCGGTGACCGGTGCCTTTCGTCGAAAGAAGCGTAACCAGCGCTGCGTGATCCGTTCGTAAGATGAAAGGTCGTCCCCATAGATAAACGTGCCAGTGTTCGCAAGCCCAAACACAGGCAAGGGCCTCACGTTCGCCGACTGAGTATTTCCGCTCATGCGGTTGAAGTGTGCGGGAGGCGAATGCGACAGTTTGCAGTGAGGTCCCGTTGTCTTGCTGAAGTACTGCACCTAATCCATATCCTGAAGCATCAGTTGTAACGAACACAGGCAAGTGAGGATCGAAAAGATGAAGCACTTCGCAAGATGTGAGCAGAGATTTCAGGCGCTCCAAACTGCTCTGTGCTGCCGCACTCCAAACGAAAGAGGCTTGTCCTCGTAGCAAGGCGCGCATTGGCTCGACAACATCCGAAAAATGAGGAATGAACTTGGAATAGAAGCCTGCAAGCCCCAGTAGCGAGCGGAGTTCGTTAATATTTGTAGGTGATGGTGCCTTTGTTATCGCCTCAATGGATGACATCAACGGAAATAATCCTTTGGCGCTCACAACGTGACCTAGAAAAGTCAACTCTGCCACGTCAAAGACACACTTGTTGTTGAGCCGGAGGCCAGCATCAGAAAGACGTTGCAATACAGCGCGCAAGTTTCCCAAATGGTCCTCTCGGGATCGCCCATACACGATGATGTCATCAATGTAAAATAGGACACATTTGCACCCTTTCAAGATCATGTGCATCATTTTCTGGAACGCTGATGGCGCCGACGCCAGTCCGAAGCAAACCCTCTTGAAGCGAAATAGTCCATCGTGAGTGATGAACGTGGTAAGGTCACGGCTCTCTAAACTGAGCGGTAACTGGTGATATGCAGAAGCTAAGTCTAGCTTCGAGAAACGCTGTGCCCCAGCCAGGCTGTTCAGGAGCTCCTCAGTTTGTGGCAAAGGAAAACTGTCTACTACCACAGCTTTGTTTGGCTCCCGTAAGTCAACACACATGCGAATCGAGCCGTCTTTTTTTCTGGCTACGACAATAGGGGAGACCCACTCAGAAGAGTCGACACGCTCAATGATGCCCTGAGCTTCTAATTTCTGAACTTCTGCCGAGACTTGCTCGCGAATGACAAGTGGCAGTCGTCTCAGTTTGCTGGCCACCGGTTGTACAGACGCGCGAACTCTGACCTTGTGAGTGAAACCTCTCACAGTTCCCAGCTCTTTTGCAAATAGGTGCTCAAACTCAGAACGTAATTCTGGAGGTAGCACCGGAGTTTCTTGCGTCATTAGAAGACACCTGAGCGGTGACCCTTGGATCTTCATATCCAGAGCAGCGATGCCGTCTAATCCCAGAATGGTCGTTCCCCCAGGCACAACGTATAGTAGAACAGAAGTGCATCGGCCGTGAAATGAGGCAGTAGCAATGAAGCATCCTTGTATAGGAATTGCTGCCTTTGAATAATCGAGAAGCTGGACGGATGTAGACTTCAGTGGATACGCTTTAGAAAAATAGCGTTGGTAAAGTTCTTCGGCCAGGATCGAAACCGATGATCCTGTATCGATCAAAAATGGTACAGAAATTCCTTCTATTTCCAACGCTGCGTAAATTCCCTTCTTACGGCTCCAGATCTGACAAACACTTAAATGGTCGTCTGGATCAGCTGTATCGTTACCTTCCGCTACATGCTGAACATTCTTCTCAAACTTCCGCAATGACTTGCACACCTTTTCAAGATGGCCAATTTTCTCACATTGTCGACACCTATGTGCTTTGGCCTTGCACAGAGAGCTATTTGCAAGGTGTGCCGTAGAACCACAACGATAACATACTTGCTCTTTCGGAGATATGCGACTTTGACCGTGCATGTTATAGCAAGTACATGTGCTACAATGCCGTTCTCTGTGATTTGAAGTATCTTTTACACGATGAACTTGCAAGTCATTTTGTGCAAGTTCTCTTGCTTCATTAGTCGCTTGATCATGCTGTTTGGCAATGGTAAGAGCCTTAGAAAGCGTGAGAGACTCTTCCAGCAGAAGGCGTTCACGTAAGTATCCACTTGTGGTTTTCTCTATGAGCTGGTCGCGTATCATGTCGTCCGTTAGATCACCGAAATTGCATGCTCCTACAAGACTTCTCAGCGCGGTGACGTAATCAGCCGCAGTCTCACCTGGGGCCTGCGTACGTTGACGGAAACGGTGACGCGCTGCAGTGACGTTCAACGTGGTTTTGAAGTGACCTTCCAGCGTCGCGATGGCGCGGTCGAACACATCAGGACTAGGGGACGTCAGTGTACCTGCCGCAGCGCTCGCAGGCACGAGGCACGGGTCGTCAGTAGTCGTCAGAGTCTGGAAGATACGTTGTCCTTCCAAGCCCAAGCAGTTGAGCAGGATCGCCTTCCGACGAATGGCAGGTAGGTCGAAGGCGCCCGAAGCAACCATGTAATTCTTGAAAGCCTGGATCCATTGCTCCCATGGAATGTCCGGGTGTCCAGGTGACGACAGGAACGGAGGTGGCGGCTGTAGCCCCGAAATACTCATCGTAGAAGATGGTAGGCAATAAACGAGGGCACAGATGAGGTTCAGGCCGGTAGCACATGGGCTGGTGAATCCTCGTCGCCAAAATATGTTACATCGTGCATAATGAATAGCACAGCATAAACGGAGACATCTTGTTTATTTCATCTTCCTCCTTCTTCCCCCGTGGCGGCCACCGAGCGCGTGCCACCGCACAGCGCTGTAGTCGGTAGCGACGCCTTATACCACAGATACCTTATTATTTTTCTTAATGGACGCGCCTACAAGCTGTATAAAAATGACAACTTCGCGTACACATTTTTAACCATTAAATTAAGGAACTTACCGCTATCGATCCCTCTCGAAAACACGACGGTGTCTCGGATGGCTCGAGGACGAAAGCGACGACTGTGACCTGGCGTTCCTCCATGCCGGTGGACGGCTCGAACGCTTCATAGCCGCCTTGCGTCGGTGACGGCCGAACCAAGCGATGCCGTGTCGCCGTGGTCGAAGCAGGATGCCTTCGTGGTGCATGGCGCATCGCTCCGGAGCCTCCCATGTTGATGCGAAGGAATGCACCGGCGTGGGGGGATGTTGAAGGCTGAGGTCCTGAGGTCCTAAAGGCTTCTTCTGAGGAGCTACGCACCGCCACGTCCGAACGGCGAAATCGGGGAACTTCTTGGCTCGTGCGCCGCGTGCCTTCTTTGGCCTTGATGATATCTTAAACAAAAAAAGACGTCGATAACGCAGTTTATTGGTTATTTCTTTCAATCCTGTCTGTGGAGCACTCCGTAAAAGAACAATTGTAGCACCTCTTTGAAACCTTGGCATGGAAGTAGCAGAACCTGTTCGTCTTTCTTTGAGGTCACTCTTCTCGGATACAGTCACAGGGATATTTTGTTTATCATTGAGGAATTCATCAGTGTCACCCATTCATCAGATTTCACGAACCCACGCACTATTTCTCGTCCTCATACGCGCACAACGACGCCGTCACAAACGCACGCACGCTCTCAATGAGTGGCGTAAATCAAATGAGGGTAAAAGGTGTCCAGAACCCTTTGTGCTTATGCTGTGGGAGACGCCGCTTGCGAGTGTCTCCCCTAGAGATTCCTCCTAAGGGCGAAGCTCTTCTTAGTCTGACCTTGTCGTACGTCAAGCGTAACGGGCAGAAGAAGAAGAAAAGGAGAAAAAAACTGGCCCCATATCTGCATGTTATTCTGCAGATGTCGTCAAAGGACGAAAGTCTTGCGTGTGGAGAGAGTGAACAAAACATTTATTTGATGTTTTGCGCAAGAAAATAGGTGAATGGTATTTTGGAGGCGCTGCGTTTGAGTGCCTCGAGCGTTTAGCGGAGGCGAATGAGCGCATCAAGTCACGTCACATGTGAGACATGAGCGCCATCTGGCAGCTGTCTTGGAAAACGAAGCGCGTGGCTTTGAGACGGGTCTGCACGCCCGTCTCAGAGGTGATAAGGTGTAGAACACAAGGCGACGGTTAGGTGCCACCACGGCCTCGTCTTAGCAAAGCATTCGAAACACTCGCCTTTTCATGCAAGCGTTGCATGGTCAGCGCAGCGTGATAAGCGCTACGGTCCTTAAAATTACTTATGTGTGCCTTTTCTAGTAGAAGGCGCACATGCAGAATACATACGTGTTGTTATGGTGTCCCAGACATGCGCAATAATTGTTCTTAATTGACAATTGCATAAGTATGAAGGCTAAATCTTGAGCAAAATCGGTGGGTGCTGCGGATGGGGTGGGCCGCTTCAAGTACCCGGTGCCGTTAAGAGTGTACTAACAGACAAATGTACAGACAGACAGACGGACAGACAAACAGACGCATGGACGTGTACGTGGACGATGGACGCACACACGGACGGATGGTCAGATGCTTCGCCCCACTCGTCACATTCCCTCCGAAGGTGTGCTGTGATTTTTTTTCGAAGATCACACGTATGAATTGCTTAGCAGTTATGTATATCGCGTTCAAGTTTTCAATACGCGTTATTTTCTTTTCTTAGTCTCACTGGCTGAAGGCTTTGACTATTTGAGAGAAGCACTTGACAAAGCGCCGATTTTGAGGGTGGCCCAGGCACCTTTAAATCCCCCCCCCCTCTGTTGCTAATGTACTGCTTTATACACACAAGGCAAAATAAACCTGAAATCTTTAATCATTCATTGTATAATACATGTATATGTAGTTTTAAATTATTTTACGTCAAATTTACCTTACGTTCTGTACTACACTTGGCTTATAATGTGGTATCTCACGTTAACAAAAAAACTTTTCTGCAAAAGTCTTCGCTCACTTTTTATGAAAATGCTTGGGTTTAAAAGTGTAGTGTTAGTTTGTACGGTGCACTCACAATGACGACACGGAAATGCCGACTCGACGTAAATATGCGTCTCTCATTCCGCGTATTTAGTGCATGCAGGTGCGCGAGTTCCGGTTGTGCATGAAACGCGAGCTCCCCTTTGGTGAGAGATAAAAATAGAGTGATCAGCTATTGTCAGCGCCGCCTGGTCATTCAGCGTGGAATGCCTACCGCGTGAAATGTTGTTGAGTAAAACTTGCAGCTGGGTGAGTTGTTTCATACTTCAAGGTAGAGACAAGGACACAAAAAATGAGTCTAGAAAATTGAAAAAATTATGACTTTCTATCATACATGTCGTTACCTCTGTTCGCAAGCTTGCCGTCACGATGCAATGAATACCTCAATCATTCAACATGTCTTCAATTCACCAGCTTTAGGGTAATATGTTGATAATCATCGCGTGCGTGGTTGTGACCAGCATTTTTATCACTTCTGTTCCGCGCGGTAGTGGTGGTAGAAAACATTTTAATACAGAAAATGTACCAGAGAGTTGCGGCATATTGCATGCTTGAGTGACAAGACCCTATTCCGGGACGCCAGTCGAGTTGGCCACTGCCCGAGCGCACCTCACCAAGGATCGTTGAGCATCCAAGGTGGAGCAGCCGTGCAGGTATACTTTTCCCAAGCCTGTCTAGTTGCGATGGGGAAAAGGAATAAAAAAAGGAAGTGGGTTGGTGGGGCACGAATCGACGACGTGGTAGGTGTCGGCCAGTACCTGGCAGGTCGAGAAGGTGCCACTTATTTCCGGCAAAAAGATGTCTAAAATTACTTTCAATCTTTTTCCTATCGTATCAACCACCAGTTTCTCGAACATATCTTCCAGAGAGAGCGCTGGTATTTTTCGAAGACAAATCATCATCATCAACGTCGGCACCCGCCACGCGCGAGCCCAGAAGAAGCTCTTCGATTTCACCGCTTGGACGTGGCTGCACATCGCTCCACCGAAAAAAAATCCGCGGAGTCGTCCCCCTTTGGCCTCCAACACCCAGCCAAACAAGGTCGCGCTGTCGTCTCAACATGGCCAACGCCGAAGACGGGCGCCGTAAGCCCTCAGACATGACGCAGCCGTCGCCACTGTCTCCGCTGTCGGCGAATGAGCTGCGGGACGAGACGTCCGAGACGTCGAGCGGTGAAGAACAACACCTGGCCGTCGTCGTCCCCTTCGCCCGACGGCCATCGGAGTCTACGTCGACGTCGTTCCCGCAGTACCCACCAGAGGACCAGCAGGAGGAGCTCAGGACATCCGTCGGCGAAGATGAGACGCCATCTACATCGGTCCTGCCGGCCTCCACTCCGTTGTCCCCGTTGTCGGTCGGAGTCATGCAGGAGGCGGCTCAGACGACGCCGACCACCAGCACGGCCACGGTGACCGCGCGCGCGGTCAGCACCACCATCGAGCACTCGTCGCCGCTGGACCACGTTCTCATCATTGGCCACGGCCGGTTCCAGAGGATTGTCCTGGTCTGCACCGCGCTGGCATTCTTCACGACCATCGTACACGCTATGGCCTCGACGACCTTAGCGAGATCCGTCGACCACTGGTGCAGGTACTTCAAGCTTTTCATAGGCGAGCATACCATAGCTGGAGAGAGGATGTGTAGAGGGGCAGTACGGTGGTGGCGTGCGCGCCCTCTTATTGATAATAATGACCACCTCCTCAAAGAGGGCGCTAATTCTTCCCTATCAGATCTTTCATGTAACTTATTAAGGCGCAGAGTTATGGCCACGCATGTTTTTCGACGATAACGATGACCAAGAATCGCTGATGGTTCATTCAAATAACTCTTTACACGCCACCTGAAAGCCGGGGACCAAGAGCAAGCCTTCGTGAGAGGCACGTGATCCCTTCATTTTCAATTTTGCATCGACTGGATTGCTGGTTGTCTTTTAGAAAACCAGGTCCCCAGTCTTACTGCAACATATTTGATACTGGAATATATTTCTAGTACTCAGTGCTCGTTTCTTTGCGTCAACGCCGTCTTTTCTTTTTCTCATTTTCTTCTTCCATGTCCTGTGTTTCAAGTGCTGCGCTGTTGACAAGGACTGGGAACAGGGGGGGGGGGGCTTCTTGCGCACAATAATGACACTTTTTCTAGCACATTACACTCTGATACGGTATATCGCATCGCACTGTGTAGCGCGAATGTGGCATGCAAGACGACACCGAAAGAGATCCGTCTGCGCAAGACGTCTCCGGAAAAGATATACTCTTCTGGATCATATGGTTACTCCCGTTGATATATGATAATGTTGGCATTGAGCATAATTCACTAAATAATAAATTATCCACAGAAGGATAACTCCCTTGGCAAAGAACTATCCTACTAAGCCATAGAGAAACATACATAAAGAACGGACATTTCTGTAGAGCCCTGCGGCCAAGCTGCTGCGCTGCTTTTAGCCCCACGAGTGGCTGGTCATACCTGATAATCTCTTCAGCATAAATAACATAACATTTTTTTCCTTTTCCATGGTGGGACTTGAACTCACTCGCTCATGCTCTGAAAGCGAGTGTCTTTACCACTAAACTACACACCCTTTCTTCTTTCTTTATTGCCTGTGTACATACAACATTCACAAACAAATGTACATCAAAACATCAAACAAATGTCAAACACGAACAAAATAAAAAGAGACAAAAAGCGTCAAACTTAACGGGCTTTTTAAAAATCCTTCATCTGTAGAAAGCTTTCGACTTGATGAAGCCATTCGAGCACCTCTTGTTGCACCTTTTGTGATTCCATCAAGGAACAGACAGATTGAAAGCAGTATTGCCGAACCAGACGTGCATTAACATCAGCATGGTGCACCGCCATTCTAGATTGCCATATACCGTACAGGCCCAGTGCCTTAACTAGGTTGAAAGGTATTCCTTCTTCATTTTATACTGGTACGGCATCAAGAGGCAGATCCTTCTTTAAAGTCCTTTGGAGAACATCCCAGAAAAAGACTGCATCCCAGCAGTCCAAGAAGACATGTTCGATTGTTTCCGGCTTTTTGCAGAGAAGGCAATCAACACCCCAAGGAACGAATAAGCCTTTTTTCTTGCATCCATGTTTTCACGGACAAGATCCCAGTGTGCAATTTAAAGAAAAAGGATTTCGCTCCAGGTGATACCTCCATTTTTTACACGGCTTAAGACATTCCTGCCTGGGCCTACGCGGTATAATATTTTACATAAGGAAACAGGAAGAGCTGTTTCTACTAGATTTTTGTATAACTTTTTGCGCAAAACCGTGCTGAGGTATCCCACTGAAAAGCGCGTTTTTAGAAAGACACATGAATCAACAACTTCTTTTAAAGAACCTCTCATGCATGCTTTCATGTGACCAAATGCTACCACAAATTCTGGCAACCGCCTTTCAAGCCTATGTTGTATAACAGTACGTATGAATGGGTCTCGAATATTTCGGGGAAAACATAAACCGGTTAACTGACTGACGAAGGCACAAATGACACAGACCTAGTCCACCAGAGCGAGCCCATCTGAATAAGCCACTAAGCTACACACCCGTACTTCCGCAAAGGGAATGTAGGTACAGTACATCTAAACCACATGAATATGCCTCTTTGTGCAAAACAAATTTGTGCTCTGCACAAGCTCACTCGCAAGGCCCTTTACTTTGAGCTATTGCTGCAGCCCCCCAGAAGAGTTCGCCTTTGTATCCGAGGCTACCTGGAAAAAAGTCGGCATCCCGGTACACCGAGATGGCTCCGTGGTACGTCGCAGCCAGTGCCACCGGTACGACCCTCCGTTCGACCATTTGTCAGACGAGGCTGGCCACGACGCCTCCGCGGACAACCGAAGCGTGATACCCTGCGACGCCGGCTGGCACTTTGAGACGGGACCCATCTCGGACGGTCCCGATTACCACGGGCACTTCGGAAAACTCGACTTCAAACATCCGCACTCCATTGTGGTCGAGTGGAACCTGGTGTGCGGTCGTAGATGGATCGTGTCCGCACTCAGGGCTGCTTACACGGCTGGCGGGTTCGCTGGCGCTCCGGTCAGTCGCCTTCACAATGGCCCTAAGTTCGAGTCGTCTCGCTAGAGTTCTCATTTATATGCCGAAGTTCTTAGCTAAGCTGCTGCAAAAAGAGACGGACGTAAAAATGCTGGTACACAAACGACTGTCTGGCTATTTATTTCTGTGTATCTGTTCATCTACGGATTATATGCCAATAAAGCCAAGGGGGCTATTACTGAAAGACACATATGTACACCCAACAGCAAGCGTTTGCGGGATGGTGGATCCACGACAAATGTGAATTTCTGCTTTATTGTTCGTAATGAAGCTGGTGACTTTATAGATTGGAATGCCAAGTGCAGTATGGTCCATTTATTTGAATAATATGTTCCCAGAGAAAGTGGGTATTTAGCATTGTCAAACATTTGGCGTCCCACAAACTTTTCCTGTTGGGTGTACACTCTAGACCAATTCATCAACTGAGAAACTAAGCAAAATGAATCACAAGTTTTCCAACACACCCAGCGTTAGGTGCACTTTGAGACCCCTAAAGTGGCCCTGCAGCACTTCTATCGAACGGTCTCCGTAAAGGAGCTCATTGAATCACAATTATCTTCCCTCGTGCCGACCATGGTTTAGGAGGCTAAGCAGGGAGGGATGACACGGGGTAAAGAAGTGACATCACGTGTGAAACAGGACCATGAGCACTGTATTTGTTTTCTTGTGAACCTTACTTTCCTGTGATTACGAGTGCCAAGGTGGGCACGTTGCGGCTTCGGGCGGTAGCCTTGGTGACTATGTAGCCCACGATGCTCCAGTGAGCCAATGGCCGTCGATTTATATATGTGGTTTGGACTTTTGGTTGTATGACATCATTCGTAGAAAAAAAGTGGCTGATCCCCCTAAATAATCGGTATAACACGGAAGTGAAATGTGTTTTTACCAAGGTAGTCGAGCGTTTACTGTGCATTGTTTCAGCAAACGCAACAAATTGCAAAGTCACGTTGAAAACGGCAGGCAGCTCTAAACTTGCAGCATACAGCTCACGCAGAAAGCACGCACGACATTAGCATACATAGGACCAGCGCGGACTAACAACTGTCACAGCTCGGCACTTGAAAAAGCGCTCTGTTCCAATGAAAGAGGCTCGAAACGTGCGCACAAGTATACGCAGGACAAGCGCGAACAACTGCCACAATTCTTCCTGCGTCGTGTGCCAGCAGCGTGCTCCTTTTGTACACGCGGCCGCAGCAGCGTGCGAAGTGACCCTCGTCATCTCCCGAATTAAGTGTCCCATAAACGCGCGTGCAGGTGAGACCGCGCTCCGTGGAAGCGACAGCTTGTATAGCGCGCCCAACGCGAGCCCGTCCCGCCCTCTCTTCACTGATAACGAAAATGCACTAACGTTTTGAAGCTCTGTGGAGTGCCAAATTGTGTATGGTGTTTATAAATGACTTGCCGTTAGCACACCAGCCAACTTACAATCCGTGCGTAGTGGTTAGCGCCGGGAGCTCAAATCGATAGGTTGCTTAATCGATCACACGCGACGAATGCTGGCTTCTAGGTTTCTTATTTCCAATCTGCTAGCATATATTCTTCAACATCACTTCCGTGACGGAAGTACGTCAGCGGAGGCGTGGTGGACACCAGCATAAAACACTTTCATGTTAAAGAAAGTAGTTTCTAGCTGACCTTAGAATGAATGGTAATTTCCAGGCTGCGTGCTTTCGGGAGTCTCGACCAGTGATAGGCCGTGTTGTCTGACCATGTTGAAAAAGTGTCAGACACCCCTTACGTCTTGCATTGCCGTCGTTTTACTTCTCTTGTAATGCTTCCATACCAACTCGCCCAGGTGGCCGGCATCGCGGCAGACCGCATCGGCAGACGGCCCGTGCTGTGCTTGTGGCTCGTGCTGCTCTTCTTCGCCGGCACCATGCTCGTGTTCGCCCTCACCGTGCCCGTGTTCGCCGCGCTCCGGTTCCTACTTTCAGCCGGTGCCGCCGGTGTGGTCGTGGCGTCGCACGTGCTTCTGTTCGAAGTGACTGGCGCGCGCTATCGCGCCTCTTACTGCGCCGTCGCCATCGCCAGTGGCATTTTGGCCGCAGACGTCTACAGCGAGTTGATCTACGTCTGCATCCCAAACTGGCACCTGGCGCAGGTATAGCTCGGCTCACTACCTCTCACACGGCTGAATCGCGCACTCTAAAAATGAATTTGATACTCACATTCCTTCCCGCGCGCTCGCGGATGTACACACACCTTTACCCCGATCTGTTCAGTCCGCATTGCTCATGGTGTGGCATCCTTGGCCTCCCTCTTTCATATACCATGGGACTGCAGCAAGGATGATCTCCTGACCACTCCCTCGCCCTAGGAGCGAGAAAATGTACTCCACGATACGAGCCTACAAGTGCAGCGCCGTGCCATACAGCGATGAGGAGGTGGCATAAGGCATGGGCTGACTACCATTCCTCTGGGAAATGTTTCATTTAAATAAAGTTGCTTCCCACTCTTCTCGCTCAGTCCTGACATATAGGTAGGAGAGGACTAACGGTGGCAGGTGACGCTGGCTGACGATGCCACGTCTGTACCTTATTTAGTGGGAGGGGGGGCACCGTAGCGCAGTAGTGCGTCGGGCGCGTTATTCGAAGGTCACAGCTTCGTATGCTTGTGTCAAGTTATATTTTCGTCCATTTTTCTTTTTTCTTCACATTTAAATTACATTTACTGATAACACCATCCCCTATACTTTCCTGGACATCACCTTCTGTTATTTCTCATTAATAATGTGTTTCTTTAAAGTAGTACGTTTAGCTCTCTATCACGTACCACGACTCTCCGACGAGAAAATACCTTTCTCATAGGAGAGCTCAGTGTCATTTAGCGCGTGTTTTTAAAAGAGCGTCTCATACGTGGCTAGGCAGGGCTCACAAAAAGTTCAAGAACTGCTTTTATAACAGTGTAGCTTGATTAAATTAACTAATCATCGTAACCTGACTAGACGCCCACTGCAAGGTGGTACATGGGCCTCTCGTGAGCCGCGGTCCAGTTCTCGGTGCGTCCACGTTATACCCGTAAACTATGGTTACAAACCGTCCCGAATTTCGCGGGACTGTCCCTACTTTTCACAAAACGTCACGAGACCCATAGGGTCCCTTTTCGGGATACCAATATGCCCTGGATTTGTTTCACACCATCCAGTTATAAAGGTTTTTTGATGCTATGCGCACGCCAAACGACGTGCGTTATGCAAACAAGAACGAAGTTTGCACATATCGTATGTACGAAGCAATGCTAAGGTGGCTGCGAAGGGCTTTAGCCACTTTAGCTCAACTCCCTGCGAAGTACGACAGCTTTTACGAGTACATTCTCTAGCAAGAAGAAGTGTGACGAACAGAACGTAGGCAGCTCAGGTACTATATACTTCAAGGGGTGGCAACAATCAGGAGTCGGAGACTGTCTGGAAGATACCAGAATAAAGAAAAAAATTGATTTCGCAAGGTTTCTGTGAAAGTGCGCTCCACCCCCACCCGCCGTTTGACTAATACCCCTCAATAACCATCGGTTATCGCGCTGACACACTGCACGCCCACTTTTTTTGCTTGATATCGTTTGAACTTGACTTACAATTGACTCATCTATCGCCATTTCATCGTTGACCAATGCGAATGATTCGGTAACTCATTGGATAACTGATTGCTCAAGAG
Source organism: Rhipicephalus microplus (assembly GCF_043290135.1). Lineage (NCBI taxonomy): Eukaryota > Metazoa > Arthropoda > Arachnida > Ixodida > Ixodidae > Rhipicephalus > Rhipicephalus microplus. Next base: position 160,982,165 of record NC_134705.1, on the reverse strand, counting down.
GTATCGGTAGATTAGTTTTTGCAGAGCACCGTTGCGATACCAACAAGTCAACACTGTTGCAAATCGACAGTGTGTACTTGACCCATCTGGTTAGGAACAGACATGAAGACAATTATGTCACGTTTGTTCGGAATACCTATGTTCATATCGAATCTATCACAAACCAGACAACCGCGCACACACCCAATCGAAATTACGGAAACCTTCCATACGTCTGCACGCGTTGCTTACGTCGTATTTTATGACATGCACAACCGGACTGCTCACGCAATGATCTCCACTTGTGATTGATTGATTGATTGATGTGTGGGGTTGAACGTCCCAAAACAACCATATGATTATGAGAGACGTCGTAGCGAAGGACTCCGGAAATTTCGACCACCTGGGGTTCTTTAACGTGCACCCAAATCTGAGTACATGGGCCTACAACATTTCCGCCTCCATATCTCCACTTGTGAACCCGGCTCTCGTACTCTGACAGAAACATCTTGCTTTTATTTGCTTTTATCGTGGTCGGAGTCTTGATTTGTCTTCATTTCAACACTATTATGGAGGCCTGAAGCTGCTCGCATGTGTCGCAGGTTGCCTTCATGATTCCCTCGTGCGGCATGATCGTAGCGGTGTACCTGATGGAGGAGTCTCCCTGCTGGCTCGTGGCCGTCTCCGAGATGCGCTACGCCGAGAGCGTTCTCGCGTGGGCGGCCGGCGTCAACAACATCGAGCCTAGCATGTTCAGACGCCGCCTCTCTCGCCTCAGGATCGAGCTGAACCGGCAGAACGAACAGCTGGCCATGCAGCAAGAACCGGAAGGCGCCATCGTCTCGGAACGCGGTGCGAACACGTTGGCTCAATCCTGCACTGGTCATCTATTGCACATACCCAATACAAGGGGAGGAATACTGTTGGTTTTCCGGAGAGGACGCCTTGGTCACGTACTGAAAGCCACATGATGGCATTATGAATGATATAAAGTTGAGGCTGAATAGGGCGTTCAAGTTATTTCGTTAAATCGTGAACTTCGTGGCGTACACGAAGGAATTCTTGTCCTTCGAAATCTATAATTTTTATGCAGCTCTTTTATCACGCGTCAGACTCGACGCAAGAGAGACAAAGGTCCCGACGAAAAGAAAAGGAGTCGCAGCCCAGGTGAAAACTCACGGAACTCTTCATTACAGTGCAGATATTCAACGGAAGTACGCCCCCTGGGGTCAAGAGGAACCCAGTATACCACAGTAGCACCAGCCGAAAGATACAACACGACTGCCACTAATGCACACCTGAGCGTGTCTAAAGTAAGCGAGGGCAGCCCGACCAGAAACTCTTTCTATGGGCGGGTGATACAGGCATGTTCGATGGTCTCGTGAAACTACGACAAGTTGCCGATCTTTTAGGACAGTGACAACGACTGAAGTTCTTATGTGATCAAGCAGAGCAACAAAGTTTCAAGGAGACAATCACTGTCGTCTGTCGCATAAACAATACAATAATGAAAGCAGCCACCAAATTTCTGTGGGAGTAGTAGAGGCGACAACAGACCACCACTGACTGCTCTCAGCTCCATTTGACACGAAAAAGCGCTTCCCGCTGCCGCATGGAACCTGGTCGAAATAAAACAAAAGGGTCGTAACTAGACACGCTAGATAAATTAACGGGATTTTATTACAGCGCATGCCCCTCAGAGGATGGATGAATAGATACAACAGTTTCACATCCATTTATTCATCTGTCCAATGAGAGAAAAGTGGAAAGAAATCATAGTACTTTTGCTCATTCATTTCCAAAGAAACTTCGTTAAATCGTCTTAAGTGCCACGAAAGCTTCGTTAATTCGAGCTGATGGCAACAAGGAACTCTATCGATACTTGACGGAGAATCACTTGCTCTTCGTTATCTCGCGAAATTCGAAAAATCGTGATTCATCAAATTGAGTTTCAATTTTGTTACAATATTTAAAAAAAAAGTAAGAACAAGATGACTTGACTGGTCGATCTTTCTGTGAAGTGGTTGCAGCTACGATGATGTGATTGCCGTCCCCTTTAAACAATCCTTAGCGCACATTATGTCGCGTATGTACATAACAGTCTAATGAATACTCGCAGAGGTCCGCGTCTCCGACTTGCTGTCCAAACACAACCTGCGTCGGCGTTCTGCCGTCATATTCGGCTGCTGGTTCCTGGTGTTTGGCGCGTTCACCCACTTCACCACGACCGACGTGTTGCGCAAAAGTGAACTGGCCCGCATCGCCCTCGTCTTGCTCCGACTGCATTGCGTCGTGGCGGACGTCTACGTCATCACGCGCGCCGGCCGACGCCTGTCCCTCGGCTTTAGCATGCTGGCACTCTCCGTCGTGGCCACCGCCTTGTCAGTGGCGGAGCTGTTCGGCGCCTCGGCGAAGCTCTCCGCCGCTCTCGTCATCTCGGGGCTTCTCGCCTTCGACTTGTCCGCCGTCACTGTGTTCGCCTTCTCCGCCGAGCTGTATCCGACCGTGCTGCGCGGCACTGCGTTGGGTTGCTGCTACATGAGCGGCCGGCTAGGTGCCTTCTTGGCGCCATTCGTCAACTTGATCCCGTCTCCGCCGCTAAGGAGCGCTGCGTACGCCGTCTCGGCCGCCATATTGCTGGTGCTGAGCGCGATGGCGTTCGCGCTGCCGGAGACGAGGCAGCTGCCACCTTCCAACACAATGCAGGGCATGCTGGCCATGGAGGAGAAATGGCTGCTTGGCTCTCCGCTGCGAGTGGCCCGAGGCGGCGGCAAGCGTCGGCGTTCTAGAACGACGTCTGTGGATGGCGTAAAGAAACAGGGGCGTGGTTCCTCCTTGAGACAACTGCAATAAGCCAGCTAGATTTACATCCGATGCTACAGGGTCCCGATACTATGATTTGTGTTTGCTGAACTGTATGTATACGCTGCCTTCATTTAAACTAACAGCCTTAAGACATTACTTACTAACTTTGACAACACGCTAAGCACCTGCATTGTGCTTTTGTTCAACTCTATAGGCCACCTTGATTTAAATTTACAGCTGTAAGATACTCGCAACCTTGATGGTATCGCGAGTGACGTTATATTAGTTTGCGAATTTCTTAACGCCAACTGCAGTACGTGGAAGAGAAGCAAGTGTCTCGCTGTAAGCGAACTACTCGATTAAGTTAATTGTAGATGAGGGTGGTTTTGAGCCAATGGACTTATAAGCGAGTTGTGTTCGTCATCGCGCATCCTCGGTCGCAGTCGATAAGCTGGCAGACTACGTGTTTAAGGACTAGTTTTTAGAACTGACGAACACGTTAATGCCGTTGTGCTAGTTTACAGCCACGCACAATCAAGGAATCGGTGGTATTGCTTTGCCTTCAATGACCAAGCCAAGAACCTGCTGGCTCAGATTCAGTCTTGGAAATGTCTCCAAGTCACACGACTGCAATGCACTGTAATGCACTGTTAGCTCAGTGCATTACACTAATGCAACAGCAAGATATGATCATATGCTGTATTATTGACAATTATGAATAGTGCGCAATAGAGTAAACCGACATGCATGCAACGATATCGCCCCTTACGTTTTCTCGCAAATACGTGTTTGAGTCGCAGAACCCACATTTGCCCAACCATATGTCCCCCCCCGCAGGGGCGCCTGTTAAAGCAGGCGTTTGGTGTGTAGCGACACCACGGACCCGAGCTAACGGGGGAGTTTCTACTCCCTCCCACGCCTAGCCGTGCGTGGCTTTGCCGTGTCCGGGGAAAAGGGGATCCTGGGGGTTGAGCTACGCTGGGTGATTGGACCTTTAAGGCCCCCCGGCAGAGGCAACACACCCCTTTGGCCCCGGCTTCACGTAGACGGCACCCCTGGGCTGACCCACCCAGGGGAAATCGGCAGTCGCCTTTTCCTATCCCTCTCTCCCTACATCTTCGTCTTTATCTCCTACTATTTACCTGCCCTGTCTTCTACACTCTTCCGTTTACTTCCAAACTTCCTGGCGGCTAGGGTTAACCCTGTGCAAATAGCCTACCTTGGCCTAGGCGCATTGGGTTATATGGCGTTGTACGGCTGGCGTCTGCAGGTTTCAGCATCCGTAAACTTGCAGCGTCCCCTCGTTGGGCTCCGTGGTGGGTGGCCGCCAACGCTACTGAACAACATACAATTAGCATGCACAAAGCATTTCCTTTACTTAGTGATCGTGCCTCCTCAAAGCGGGTACGCACCGAAGATATCAATCTTTTCATCCGGCCAAAACAAACCTTTCCTCATTTCCACGTTATACACTGCGAAAAAACTAACAAGCAAGCCAGAACAGTATCCCCCTTCGTAGTGGCTAGGTCCTTAACTGAAACTCTCGGTGCCGGGTACAAGGTTACCAAAATGGCAAGTGGAGATCTACTCCTTGAAATACGTGACAAAGACCAATTCGATAAACTGAACACCATCACAACGTTTGGAGACACACCCATCAGTATTACGCCACACAGGTCCATGAACTCATCTCGCGGGGTCGTATCGGACGCAGATTTGCTTGACCTGACCGAAGCTGAACTTCTGGAAGGATGGAAGAGCCAGAACGTGACAAACGTACAGCGTATTAAGATAAGAAGAGATCAAAAGGAAATACCAACAAAGCACTTAGTACTGACCTTTGCTTCGAGCAATTTGCCTGAAACAATTCAGACTGGGTATACAAAGACATCTGTGAGGCCATATATTCCCAACCCCCGCCGTTGCTTCCAGTGTCAGAGATATGGCCACGGTTCGCAAAGCTGTCGTGGCCAGAAAACATGTGCTCTGTGTGGAGTCGTGGGCCATGCGTCTGACAACTGCGAAGCACCTGCACACTGTGTGAACTGTGGCGGTAATCTTGCCGCGTACTCACGTTCTTGTTCTTTCTGGAAAAAAGAAAAAGAGATCATCACTCTAAAGATAAAAGAAAACATTACATTTAAAGAAGCAAGAAAAAGAGTCTCGCCATTTTATGGCCCCACATATGCTGATGCGGCGCGCCAGGGGGCAGTGTCGCACCAGCCCTCGCCACTCCTTCGGCCTGCGCAGAGCGAGCCATTGGCTGTGGCGCCTGCCCCCAAGGCGGCAGTAGTTGAGTCTACTCTGCCTACTATTGAACAGAGACCAGGGACTCCAGGGTCCTCGGGTCTCAAGGCCTCACCTCGCCAGGCGAGGCCCAAGCTTCAAAACACCAGCTCGCATGAGCGGGCATCCAGTGCCTCCGAGGAGGCAATGGATACGGCGGCACCCCTGGTGCCAAAAGAGCGGCGTGGCTCTCTGGAGCGCGCCAAGAAAACCAAAAAGCTCATAACAGGGCCTGATAATAGCCCTGCTACTTGAGCTCGATCTTTCAGCTTAAACAAGTCCCTCCCTTAACGTACACACAGCACTACTTTACTTTCGATATGGAAACACAAATTATACATTGGAACGTCAGAGGCCTGCTTAAAAACCTCGACGACATCCAAGAGCTTTTATACAAACACTCACCTCAAGTGCTGTGTGTACAGGAAACACATCTGAAATCCTCCAATACAAATTTTTTACGTGCTTACGTCATATACCGAAAGGACCGAGATGATGCTGTGGCGTCATCAGGTGGCGTAGCCATTATTATTAACCAAGGAGTAGCGTGTACACATTTACCTCTCCAGACATCCCTTGAGGCGGTGGTTGTTCGAGCGGTACTATTAAACAAACTCGTCACCATCTGCTCTTTGTATGTACCTCCCCACCACCGTCTTGAAAGACGTGAATTTCAGTCTTTAATAGATGAACTGCCTGAACCCTATTTGCTTCTTGGGGACCTAAATGCACATAGTGGACTGTGGGGCGATTCTCGCTCTGATGCACGAGGTCGTCTCATTGAACAATTTCTCTTCTCTTCCGGTGCCTGTTTGTTGAATAGGAAAGAGCCAACATACTATAGCGTTGCCAACAAAACTTACTCGTCTATCGACCTCAGCATCGTATCACCTTCACTCCTACCCCTACTCAAATGGAAAATCATAAATAATCTATATGGTAGTGACCATTTTCCTGTAGTGTTGAGTTCACAAACAACATATGAAGGTCCTCTACACGTTCCCAAATGGCTGATAAACAAAGCAGACTGGGAACAGTTCCATAACACTACACATTTGAGTTGGACAGACATATGTAGGTTAAACATAGATGAAGCTGTGCAGTATTTCACAGCTTTTCTAACTGACGCAGCAGCCAAGTGCATACCGCAAACATCTGGAATGCCCGGCAAACGACACGTCCCATGGTGGAACACAGAGTGTCGTAATGCGCGAAAGGAACAGAACAGGGCATGGAGGTTGCTGCAACACTCGCCGACAGCGGAAAACCTTGAGAGCTTTAAGAAAATAAAATCTCGAGGTAGGAGAACGCGGCGGCAGGCCAGAAGAGAAAGTTGGCACAAGTTTTTATCAGAGATAAATTCATATACACAAGAGGCCAAAGTCTGGAACATGGTTCGAAGGGTAGCAGGAAGAAAAGTACACTCACTCCCACTCGTAAACACTCAAGGTGATACCTTGGAAGATCAGGCAAACTTCCTCGGGGCACATTTTGAACGGGTATCCAGCTCGTCCCACTATACTGACACTTTCCAAAAATACAGAACAAGAATAGAAAAACAGAAACTCGAACACAGATCCACTAGATACGAGGCATATAACCAAGCTTTCAGTCTAGCGGAGCTCCGAACATCTCTAAACTCCTGCAGTACTTCTGCCCCAGGTTCTGACCGTGTGGTGTATGAAATGTTAAAAAACCTACCAGCCGAAACACAAAAAACCTTACTTTGTTTGTACAATGCTATCTGGTTTTCTGGCACTATCCCTACCTCCTGGAAAGAGGCTATTATTATTCCCATTTTGAAAGAGGGAAAGGACCCTTCTTTAGCTTCAAGTTATAGGCCTATTGCACTTACAAGTTGCTTGTGCAAAGTATTCGAAAAAATGATAAACTGCCGACTTGTACATATCCTTGAAACAAACAATTTTCTCGACCCATTTCAGTGCGGGTTTCGAGAAAGTAGATCCACCACAGACCACCTTGTTCGTATCGAGGCACAGATCAGAGACGCCTTTGTTCATAAACAATATTTTCTCTCTGTGTTCCTCGATATCGAAAAGGCGTATGATACAACATGGCGTTTCGGAATTCTAAGAGACCTGTCCCACCTTGGTGTGCGCGGAAGAATGTTTCATATAATTGAAAGTTACCTGTCAAACCGGACATTCCGTGTCCGTCTAGGCAGTGTGCTCTCCCAAACATTTGTCCAGGAAACAGGCGTGCCACAAGGTGGTGTGCTTAGTTGCACACTTTTTATCATCAAAATGAATTCTTTGCACTTGTCCATTCCCCGCATGTTGTTCTATTGTAGATATGTCGACGACGTTCAGCTTGGCTTCAAGTCATGCAACTTGGCCATGTGTGAGCGGCAGGTTCAGCTGGGTTTAAATAAGGTCTCCAAATGGGCAGATGAAAACGGATTTCGACTTAACCCACAAAAAAGCACGTGTGTCTTGTTCACTCGAAAGAGAGGTATGCACTCGGAACCTGACATTCGACTGAACGGGCAACGTCTGTCCGTCAAAGCCGAGCATAAATTCTTAGGCTTAATCTTGGACAACAAGTTGACTTTCGTACCGCACATCAAGTATTTAAAAACAAAATGTTTAAAAGCCATGAATGTTATAAAAGTGTTGTCACGTACTACGTGGGGTAGTGATAGGCAATGCCTCATGATTCTCTATAGAAGCCTTATTCGTACCCGCTTAGATTATGGGGCCGTTGTCTATCAGTCTGCCACTCAAAGTGCCTTGAAAATGCTGGACCCCGTGCACCATTTGGGGATCCGCCTTTCTACGGGTGCTTTTCGCACCAGCCCCGTAGAAAGCCTTTATGTTGAGTCAAATGAGTGGTCGCTTCATCTGCAGAGAACTTACATGTCCTTTGTTTATTTCCTTAAGGTGAAAGCAGACAAGAAGCACCCCTCATACTCTACAATTAATGATTTGTCGAGCTCAACTCTGTTTCAAAACAGGCCTTCGATGAGGCAGCCCTTCTCAGTTCGCCTGAAGTGTCTAGCTGAAGAAACTGAAGTGTCACTTGAACACAGTTTAATGGGTCCTGTAGCATACCCGCCACCGTGGCAGTGGCAGACTATAGATTGCGACGTGTCTTTCCTAGAGGTTACAAAACATGCACCTATTGCCCATATCCGAACATACTTTCTGGAACTTCAACACAAATACAGACGTCCTGAGTTCTTCACAGATGCCTCCAAGACTAACTCCTCTGTGTCCTACGCTGCTGTTGGCCCTTCCTTTTCGGATGCTGGCCCTCTACATCCAGGCACAAGTATCTTCACAGCGGAAGCTTACGCGATACTTGTGGCAGCTAAACACTTCAAACAATCCCAAATACAAAAAGCAGTAATTTATACAGACTCCCTCAGTGTGGTAACGGCTCTACACAGTCTTAAAAAACAAAAAACCCTGTCCTCGTTTCACTTTACTCTATTTTATGCACCCTCTACACACTCAACAGACATGTTGTTGTGTGCTGGGTGCCAGGGCACCGTGAGATTCAAGGCAACGTGATGGCGGATCAGCTTGCTGCATCCGCCCACGAAAGCACCGCCATTACACCGTCATCAATCCCGGCCCTTGATCTTAAGCCGTCTCTCAAACGAAAACTCAGGGACTACTGGCAGAGCAAGTGGGATACACACACACAAAACAAACTACACATTATCAAGCCACACCTTGGCCATTGGCCACCAGTATCAAAATCACGTCTAACAGAGGTAACACTAACAAGACTCAGGATAGGACACATATACACGACACACACACATCTTTTGTCTGGTGGTGATTCACCATTGTGTGATAAATGTGGTGAGGCATTAACAGTTCTTCATGTTTTAATTCAATGTAAACATTTAGACACTCTAAGAAGACAACACTTCCCACTATCCTACCGACAACATATACCTTTACACCCTGCAATGTTCGTCGGTAGGGAACCGCTTTTTAGTCACAAATCATTATTAGCGTTTTTAAAGGAAATTCATAATTTTCATATCATATACCCGGGCATACCGTAGCACGACCTCTCTAGAGAGGTTTTTGTTGCGGTGGCTACACAGGAAAGCACTTGCCTCACGGCCCTTGCACGCAAGGTACTAACGTGTGAGGTACTTGTGCTAATGCCATACATGTCCACCATAGTTTTTAATTATCACCAACTTTTGTCACCTATTCACATCACACACACCTTTCACGGCATGGTCATGATTTTATTACTTGTATGTTTTTACCCGCTTTACTGCGAGGAATTTTATGGCCCTTATACAGCCGCTGATCACAACCATTGTCCACATTCCTGTCTCATGAACTGGCGCTCTTTGGCCATCAAATGGCCCTTGCGCCAAAAAACACCATATATCATCATCATCATCACCAACCATATGTCCAGACGACCAGTTGCATAGCTGAGCTGCAGCCGAACGCTATATATAACTCACAGGGGTATAGAGATATGAAATAGTGTGCAGGAATATTATTGAGCTGAGTGCTGTACTCGGAAACTGCCGTTAAAATAGACAACATGGTGGGTTTGCACTCTGGTGTGTCTAGGCACTCCTTCCATTGACCCGCAGGGCGCGGGTTCGAATCCCGGCTGCGGCGGCTGCATTTCCGATGGAGGTGGAAATGTTGTAGGCCCGTGTGCTCAGATTTGGGTGCACGTTAAAGAACCCCAGGTGGTCTAAATTTCCGGAGCCCTCCACTACGGCGTCTCTCATAATCATGTAGTGGTTTTGGGACGTTAAACCCCATATATCAATCAAGGCACTCCTTCCATAGAGTTTGAGCAAAGACGAATCAAAGCTTCAAAATCTACCGAGGATAAACATGGCCTGCATGTGCAACCGATTCTTCGCTGGTTTCCCCAAGTGGATGAGTGCTGTGAATTTTGATCATCCGAGAAACATTTCACGCTAGTCTGTGTGTGAAAAAAACGATAATAGAGGGGTATTAACGAATAGGACATCTGGAGAGCTACCTCTACAAAAGAGAGGACTAAATCATATTCCTATAAATAAAGTATATTTAGATCTCTTGGGAAGGGGCCGCCACGAATCTGATATAGTGCGTTGGTTTAAAGAAAAAACGGCAATATTTCGAAAGAATGCCTCGATCGCTAATATAAAAAGGGTAAATGTTACTGCATGATTGAATATTGACATCACTCAGACAATAAGAGAGATCATCGCGAACCTATTGGCGGCTTTATCGAAAATCCCACTATGTGTGATGAAAAATGAATGAAACGAGATAAGTTTCGAGGTATGCTTAGTAATTTTGTTTTAATCTCAAAGGAAACGCCTACTTCCACCTGCTGCTGACCTGCAGTTAAACTTTCTGATGCTATGCTGTTGAAGCCTGGTTGAACTTAACGCTGATATAACAAGCTTTGTCGCAGTATTTCCCGTTAGACTTCATGCTGAAGTTTTTTTCCTTTCTGCCTAGAGCCGTGTGGAATGGATTGTGCACTGAAATCGCATGTATTAGTGTGCGTTCGTAAACTGTGATAACCACCATCCTTCGATTGCGTTGCAATGAACTCGGGGCGTGTCAAGTGTACTATTTGCCTACTTGCTCGCTCTACTCTTGACTGTTGGCTCTTGACCACTACGTACGAACGACAATGAAAGCGGTAGCTAACATGAGCGGAATATTTTCAAATCAAGGTGAGGGATGACTAGTCGACCGATCATCTAGGGCAGACACATGTTCGAGAGTGTTTAAATTTATACAGCACTAAAGGTAAGAGGACATTGCTATAATATCAAGAGTGATAAACTAGTGGGAATAATTGCGAAATAAATTTCGAGCGAGTCACTTTGTCAGAAAGAAATTCGTATGTCGCAGCACACTTTCCTACGGCCGTGCCTCGGAAAACACAAAGAAGGATAAAATGTCCGTATTGAGAGTAATTTGCAAGTCGTGAGTAAAATATCTGAATTATTTTTTCTGTGGCTAGTGTAACAATGGCGAGTAGTTAAGAAATACTGGAAGTGTTCACTAGGTTACACAAAGCCTGGCATAGTGAAACAGGTTGATTCGAGTTCGTCGTGGTGTAGCACGGGAATCGTAACACCTACGGTGATCAGACGACGACGACGATGATGATGATGATGATGCTAATGATGGCGGCGGTGGTGTAGAAGTGTGGCGCGCACACCCATTCTGGTAGATTCGCCAAGAAACTATTTATAAGGAAAGAGAGAGAGAGAGAGAATTTATTTACAGAAAGGTAGAGAGGTCAGCCTGAGCTATAGTTTGCTCTGGCCTGCTACTCTACATGGGGAAGGGTGACTGGGGAGTGAAAGAGTGATGAATGACGATGGTAAGGTAAAGAGATGATATGTTCTTATTAGGCTGGGTAACTCTACAGACGTGCACCCAGTCCAGTGGCTTCTAAGAAAGCGATGATGGCTCGTATAACCACATGTGTTCTGCTGGCGCTGGCCAAGGACCTAACACAACCTCATCGGTTAATGGTCGACTAATATTGTAAGGAAAACTGATCATGAAAATGTATGACTACTGAAATATAGAATGGTTAGAATAAATTATACATGTTAATTTAGATACTTGAGGTCAAAACCACCCTCATTCATTTTTTTATTGGGGAATCATTGAGGTACGTCTCTGAGCGCTGAACGCATTGCTAGGAATTTGGGACATTTGGACGTGGTGCCAACTCTCGGCAGTACGAACGGCGGCCTGCCGCAACTGAATGGGAAATGGATGAAAAAAAATCATACCTTCATGTTTCATGTGGCAGAGACCCACTGGTACGTTTTGGGAAAATTGCAGTATCACACTAAAAAGCTTGTGGCTTCCCAGGACAATTGAATGACGCCCGTAGAAACACATGAAATTCCATTGTTGAATATTAAACGTTGTGTGGAAAGCTAGGAGGTCTGTAGTGCGGCGCTGTAACTTTGCCTGACTGCTAAGTCTCTGCTGTCTAAAACCGGGAGTCATTATCGATAACTACAGGTTTTCCCGCTCAATTTAATCCAAGCGCTAGCCAAATTAATCTAGGCGCCAGTCAATTTAATCCAGCTGCCACTGAAATTAATCCAGGTGCCATTCATTTTAATCCAAGTGCCACTGAAATTAATCCAACTGCCAGCCGATTTAATCCGGACGCCAGTGAATTTAATCCTGATGACATTGTGACTTCAAAACGACCCAGAATTTTCGGGAATACGTGGAGTGAATAGCTTTGGAGTGAATTTAACAGGGAAAAGCCATGAATGAGTCACTAGTGACACATTGTGACTCGCGCGACTTAATCACGCCTATCACCCGTGTAAGCACTTTTCACACCTTCGACATGCATATCAAATGAAACGCCGTCCACACAGTAATAACTTGATACTTATTAACCAGGCCAATGATCTCATCACGAGTGACTTAGGTGACGTCCTCACGCATATCACCCACGCACACACTGTCTTAACCTTCCGTCATGCATATCAAATGAAACGTCTTTGAAAGGGCGGGATCTTGATACCTAAAACTCGGCCAAGTCACCGGATCACCAGTGACTCAGGGGACGTCATCACAAATATCACCCGCGCACGTTATTTACTCGCCTGCTGGCATGCATGCCAAACGAAACGTCTTTGAGAAAGCAATAACGTGGTACCTATGACTCGGCCTTGATCAAGTGATCAAGTGACTTGATCACTTGTGATTTAGGTGATGTCATCACGCCTATCACCCACGCACGCAATGTCTAACCTGCCATCATGTATACCAAACGAAACGTCTTCGAGAGGCTAATAAATTGAACGCTGTCAATCGGCCTAGTGACGTGTTCGCTAGTGACTCGTGTGACGTCATCGCGTCTGACACCCACGCACGCAGTGTCTAACCTGAGTTCATATATATCAAACAAAACGTCTTTGAGAGAGTAATAACTTGAACGCTGTCACAAGGCCCAGTGACGTCATCACTAGAGACTGGCGTGACGTCATCTCGCCTAAGACTCACGCAAGCACTCTCTAATGTGCCTTCATGCATATCAAACAAAACGTCTTTGAAAGAATAATAACTTGAATGCTGGCACTAGGCCGAGTGACGTCATCACTAGTGACTCACGTGACGTCATCACGCCTATCACACGCACACGCAGTGTCCAAACCTGTCTTCATACATATCAAACGAAACGTCTTTGAGAGAGTAATAACTTGAACGCTGTCACTAGGCCCAGTGACGTCATCACTAGTGACTCGCGTGGCGTCTTCTCACCTAAAAATCATGCAAGCACTCTCTAATATGCCTTCATGCATATCAAACAAAATGTCTTTCAAGGAGTAATAACTTGAAGGATGTTACTAGGCCTAGTGACGTCATCACTAGTGACTCACGTGACGTCATCACGCCTATCACACACGCACGTGGTGTCCTAACCTGTCTTCATGCATATCAAACGAAATGTCTTTGAGAGAGTAATAACTTGAACACTGTCGCTAGGCCTAGTGACGTCATCACTAGTGACTCAAGTGACGTAGTCACGCCTATCACACACGCACGTGGTGTCGTAACTTGTCTTCATGCATATCAAACGAAACGTCTTTGAGAGTGTAATAACTCGAACGCTGTCACTTGGCCTAGGGACGTGATCACTAGTGACTAGCGGGACGTCATTTCACCTAAGACTCGCGCAAGCACTCTCTAATGTGCCTTCATGCATGTCAAACAAAACGTCTTTGAGAGGGTAATAACTTGAACGCTGTCACTAGGCCCAGTGACGTCATCACTAGTGACTGGCATGGCGTCATCTCACCTAAAAATCATGCAAGCACTCTTTAATGTGCCTTCATGCATATCAAACAAAACGTCTTTGAAAGAGTAATAACTTGGATGATGTTACTAGGCCTAGTGACGTCATCACTAGTGACTCACGTGACGTCATTACGCCCATCACACACGCACGTGGTGTCCTACCCTGTCTTCATGCATGTCAAGCAAAACGTCTTTGAGAGAGTAATAACTAGAACGCTGTCATTAGGCCTAGTGACGTCATCACTAGTGACTCACGTGACATCATCATGCTATCACACACGCACGTGGTGTCCTAAGCTGTATTCATGCATATCAAACGAAACGTCTTTAAGAGAGTAATAACTTGAACGCTGTCACTAGGCCTAGTGACGTCATAACTAGTGCCTCAAGTGACGTCATCATGCCTATCACACACGCACGCGGTGTCCTAACCTGTCTTCATAAATATCAAACGAAACGTCTGTGAGAGTGTAATAACTCGAACGCTGTCACTTGGCCTAGTGACGTGATCACTAGTGACTCAAGTGACGTCATCATGCCTATCACACACGCACGCGGTGTCCTAACCTGTCTTCATAAATATCAAACGAAACGTCTTTGAGAGTGAATACCTCGAACGCTGTCACTTGGCCTAGTGACGTGATCACTAGTGACTCGCGTGACGCCATCACGCCTGACACCCACACAAGCACTCTGTAACCTGCCTTCATGTATATCAAACGAAACGTCTTTGAGAGAGTAATAACTTGAATGCTCTCACTAGGCCTAGCGACGTGATTACTAGGACTCATGTGACGTCATCACGTCTATCACACACGCACGCGCTGTCCTAACCTGTCTTCATGCATATCGAACGAAACGTCTGTGAGAGAGCAATAATGTCATACTTATGACTCGGCCAACCGACCTGATCACTAGTGACTTGCGTGACGTCATCACGACTGACAGTCATGCAAGCACTGTCTAACGTGCTTTCATGCATATCAAACGAAACGTCATTAAGAGAACATTAACTTGAAGGCCGTTGCAGGCAGCGTCTGCTAGTAAAAAACTGACTTCTCGCGCTGCACGAATTAAAACGTATCTTCAATTCTTCGATTCATTATTTCGTGGGATTGTCATCTACATTGTAGAACGTCTGCCCGTCGTCATGCAGACGACGGGCAGTCATGCAGACGATAGTGCAGACGACAATCCCACAATGTAATGAATCGAGGAATTGAAGATACGTTTTAATTCGTGCTAGAATACCCTAATGCTGGTTATTTTTGAATTGAAGCAATTGCTTGAAGTAAAACTGAAGCAGACGACAGTGTGTCGTGGCTGTTTTCGGCGAGTCTGTTTCGCGCAGACGACGGGACGACGTGGTGCGACGCAAGCGACAAGCCAGCGTAGTTTCAAGTTTCCGCCCAAGTCATCGTTAGGTGAGCGCTTTTGCAGTCCTCAGAATAAGTGAAAGTTTGCGCTTCGACCACTGGTGCTATGGAAGACCGAGACTCTCGGCGGCCCGGAAGGCCACGGAAGGCGCCTGATGAACCGAAGAAAAAGTACGCTCGCGTTTCTCCTGATCGTTGCCGTATAATAGATGTTCACAGGCACGGAGGTGATTTACAATTGCGCTCCGAAACACTCAAAAACATTATGAAGACAGTGCGTTCTATTGCCGCTAGTGATCGTGACACAGCTAAAACACGTGGTGGTTCGTCGAGAAAATTTGGACCGGACGTGGTGGACGCCCTGCAACGAATCGTACAGGAAAACCCATCCTTCACACTGGAACAAATAAAGAGAGCTCTCAAAGATGAGATGTCTAACATTGAAGTGAGCACGTCGACGATTGATCGGCTTCTCGATGGCCATGGTTATTCGGTGAAGCTGCTGACCCCGAGCCCAGTAGATAGAAATCGCGCCGACGTGAAACAGCTGCGGTGCCGATATGCCCTGTGGCTTCAGAGCGAGGGAACTACGCTAACACGATACTACATCGACGAGACCAACTTCAACTTATGGTGCTCGCGCAGTTTCGGTAGGGTGAAACGAGATGCCCCAGAATGCCGTTTGTCAACTAGTGCGAAGGGGGCGAATGTAAATTTTATAGCCTGCATGTCAGCGAATGGCCTTCTCCATTGGACAATTGCCGACAAGGTCCACTGGGCTGTCTTCAACGACTTTCTCGCAGAAGTGTTGAGTAAATTTTAACAGCAGGAACCAGGAATACAGGCAGTGTTCCTGTTTGACAACGCACCAGCGCACCGCCGCGCCGAACAGGCTGTCCTCGCGGCAAGCGACCACACAGTCAAGTGGCTACCGCCACACAGCCCTTTCTTCAATCCGATTGAGGAGCTCTTCTCAAAGTTCTAGGCAGGTGTAAAGGGATTCCTAAGCGAGCGGAGGGATGATCTCCTCACGACACTGGGAGGGATCTCCAAGAATGAACATCGCACTTCTCTGCTGGTTGAGGCCGCGGGGCGCTCTATGCAGCACATCCAGCGTGTGGACTGTGCAGCTTATGATAGGCACAATTACACTTTTGTACAAGCTGCGCTCGACTGCCTTGATATGTAGAACACTGCTCAGCAGCACAACTATGGGTGCGTGTTCATGAAAACTGCTTTGCCTGTATAATAATAAATTTTGTTTCTCACGGACTTGCCCCAGTTCTATTTCACCACCCATTTCATAACCAATTTAACGAGCTCGACGTTATTAGAACAACAATTTTTTTCTTGGGGTACGGTGGATGTTTTAAACGGGCATCATCTTTGCTTCGACGTTGCGAAAACATCTCAGGTAGGTCGTAACTACAGAGGCCAGCTCTATAGGCACTAAAAAACCGGGATTTAGGCGGCACCAAAAATAGGTGGCCAAAACACTGTTTCAGGCCTCCAAAATTGTGAATATAGGCAGAATAACCTTTGACAAAGCTCCAATTTTCCAATAAACAGGTGTGGGATCTTTCTCTACGACATGAAAGCAAGCAAAAGTGTTCTAGTTTATAATGGTACAAACGCGTGATGGTTTAGCATAAACATGCGTTTTTCCGCGGGGTTCGCAGAATACGGTCTCTCCATTTTTAGCTCAGCATGGTCAGTTAAGTGTGCACCATCGAAGAAACATGCTTCTGGGTCTCTTTCTGTGTGCCATAGCTAAGAAGGGCTATACATGCGCAAATAGAGTGCCAGGCGCCAGAAGGATTTTTTTTGCAGCGTATTAACTTGGCCTAACCACACAGGATCAATTTTTCTTCTGCCTGTGAACACCTTAAGGGTCGTTACACAAATTTAAGAGTTTTGAGAAGCGAAAAGGAATGAATGCACTGGGCGCTCAAGATCTCATTTACCAAGATTTCCAGTACTACGCGTGGCATAAAGAGGTGATAGGCCAAACTGAACACGGCTTGACCTTCATCTCATGGGCGTGTGCCCCAGCATGGTGAAGGTGATAGAATGGTCCTGCATATGTCAAAGTAGTACGTGACACTGAGAGAACTATTTGAGACAACGTGTGTAATTTGTACAAACGGTTGCCTAAATAGAAGCATGAAAGTTGACAAAAATGTTAGAACACACAGGCGAAATCTATCCGCCTTATTTATTTCATTTCATATCGAGAAAGATGCGAGACTAAGGTGCCTCCATTTTGTTTGCGTTGGTGTTCTCGCAGTTGGCGCATTGTGTCGGGGCCAGCATTCAAAACGTTGGGCGTGGTTTTGGTGTATCGTCCCTAACAGAAGTTGCAGCGGTGTGACGCTGTGTATCGGGGTAAGGATACGTTATCCAAGCCAGCCTCTCCAAACGTGCGCGCAGATAGGGATCCATCCCACAAAAACTCGCAATACAATACAAAATAACATCGAGACGGCAGAACACCGCTTGCACGCACGGGCTGACATAGGCATCTCATGCGAGTGTAGTTTACGCGCGCATGACGTGCTCATGCACGTCGTGTGATGCTCCAGCTCCGAGTGAATTTGATACCAATAGCGGGGAAGAAACTGGACTTACGAAGTCTACTTAGAGTGAGTGGCGAAGGTGTCAAGCTCACCTCCTGAGATTATGCTTTCGCAGCTTCTAATAATCAAATTAAAATTTCTAGTGATACAAACCTTTTCATTGGGCAGGCAACAATTTACACTGCCTAAATAAATATTTTCTGGTGACCCAGTGAAGCACCACATGTAAATGACAAACAAAAAACAAAAACTATATAGATATTGCTTTTTTTTATCCGCACTTTACTTCCTTACTTCCCCTGATGACTCTCCACTGTTTCGCAATCATTCTTGATCTTCCTGCCGCTGCACAGAGGCACCTCCTGCTCCCTACGCATCTGAGCAGACACTGGAAAGAGGCTGAGCAGACGACGCGACATGGATGGTATACATGTGTAGAGGCTAATCTACCTTCTTCTTGGCTAAAATGCCTTCTGGGTTTGACCGTTCTAAACGTAACTCGTGAAATAAAGAGTAGTAGTTTGCACCCCACAGTGTCCCGAAATCTATATTTTGCCGGGTAACATGAATACAGGGCTCCAGTGGTACTTGAAAGCAAAATTTCAGGTTAAATAGCGTTTATATAGGCATCGATTTTGAAAAAGAGACATTTACAGGCACCTATACGAATTGAGACTACAACGTCCAACTACGTCCAATTACGCAACACTGGTTGCGTAATTGAGTATGGTTTGGAAAATGCTTAATTGTCATTTCGCCTTTAATATTCCTATTTAATGAATGAAGGAGAAGCGTCGCCCTCAACGAGTGTTGGGACGCTGATGTTCGGTTGTACCCCACTGCTGCTTGAATGTACTGTTGCTTCCATCGCATCTACTCGAGTCAAGAAAAGTGTCAAGTCAAACAAAAGCCATGTAAAGACGCCTTTGGCTGAATTCGAAACGCGCGATCTGGTGCCCACATATACCGGTTAGCTGGTGAACGGCTGTGCAGCGCGAGAAGTCAGTTTTTTTACTAGCAGACGCTGCCTGCAACGGCCTTCAAGTTAATGTTCTCTCAATGTCGTTTCGTTCGATATTCATGAAAGCACGTTAGAGAGTGCTTGCATGACTGTTAGTCGTGATGACGTCACATCAGTCACTAGTAATCACGTCGCTAGGCCTAGTGAGAGCATTCAAGTTATTACTCTCTCAAAGACGTTTCGTTCGATAAGCATGAAGGCAGGTTAGGACAGCGCGTGCGTGTGTGATAGACGTGATGACGTCACTTGAGTCACTAGTGATCACGTCACTAGGCCAAGTGACAGCGTTCGAGTTATTACACTCTCACGGACGTTTCGTTTGATATTTATGAAGACAGGTTAGGACACCGCGTGCGTGTGTGATAGGCATGATGACGTCACTTGAGTCACTAGTGATCACGTCACTAGGCCAAGTGACAGCGTTCGAGTTATTACACTCTCACAGGCGTTTCGTTTGATATTTATGAAGACAGGTTAGGACACCGCGTGCGTGTGTGATAGCAATGATGACGTCACTTGAGTCACTAGTGATGACGTCACCAGGCCTAGTGACAGCGTTCAAGTTATTACTCTCTCAAAGACGTTTCGTTTGATATCCATGAAGACAGGTTAGGACACCACGTGCGTGTGTGATAGGCGTGATGACGTCACGTGAGTCACTAGTGATGACGTCACTAGGCCTAATGACTGCGTTCAAGTTATTACTCTCTCAAAGACGTTTCGTTTGACATGCATGAAGACGGGTTAGGACACCACGTGCGTGTGTGATAGGCGTAATGACGTCACGTGAGTAACTAGTGATGACGTCACTAGGCCTAGTAACATCGTTCAAGTTATTACTCTTTCCAAGACGTTTTGTTTGATATGCATGAAGGCACATTAAAGAGTGCTTGCATGATTTTTAGGTGAGATGACGCCACGCCAGTCACTAGGGATGACGTCACTGGGCCTAGTGACGGCGTTCAAGTTATTATCCTCTCAAAGACGTTTTCTTTGACATGCATGAAGGCACATTAGAGAGTGCTTGCGTGAGTCTTAGGTGAAATGACGTCACGCTATTCACTAGTGATGACTTCATTGGACCTTGTGACAATGTTCAAGTTATTACTCTCTCAAAGACGTTTCGTTTGATATGCATGAAGACAAGTTAGGACACCACGTGCGTGTGTGATAGGCGTGACTACGTCACTTGAGTCACTAGTGATGACGTCACTAGGCCTAGTGACAGCGTTCAAGATATTACTCTCTCAAAGACATTTCGTTCGATATGCATGAAGACAGGTTAGGACACCACGTGCGTGTGCGATAGGCGTGACGACGTCACGTGAGTCACTAGTGATGACGTCACTAGGCCTAATTACAGTGTTCAAGTTTTTACTCTCTCAAAGACGTTTCGTTTGATATGCATGAAGACAGGTTAGGACACCACGTGTGTGTGTGATAGGCGTGATGACGTCACGGGAGTCACTAGTGATGACGTCACTAGGCCTAGTAACATCATTCATGTTATTACTCTTTCAAATACGTTTTGTTTGATATGCATGAAGGCACATTAGAGAGTGCTTGCATAATTTTTAGGTGGGATGACGCCACGCGAGTCACTAGTGATGACGTCACTGGGCCTAGTGACAGCGTTCAAGTTATTACTCTCTAAAAGACGTTTCGTTTGATATGTATGAAGGCATGTTTGGACACTGCGTGTGCGTGTGATAGGCGTGAAGACGTCACGTGAGTCACTAGTGATGACATCACTCGGCCTAGTGCCAGCATTCAAGTTATTATCGTTTCAAAGACGTTTTGTTTGATATACATGAAAGAACATTAGAGAGTGCTTGCGTGAGTCTTAGGCGAGATGACGTCCCGCCAGTCACTAGTGATGACGTCACTGGGCCATGTGACAGCGTTCAAGTTATTACTCTCTCAAAGACGT
Source organism: Rhipicephalus microplus (assembly GCF_043290135.1). Taxonomy (NCBI): domain Eukaryota; kingdom Metazoa; phylum Arthropoda; class Arachnida; order Ixodida; family Ixodidae; genus Rhipicephalus; species Rhipicephalus microplus. The sequence goes on along the minus strand of NC_134705.1, from coordinate 160,961,391 downwards.
TTCGTTTGATATATATGAACTCAGGTTAGACACTGCGTGCGTGGATGTCAGACGCGATGACGTCACACGAGTCACTAGTGATCACGTCACTAGGCCGATTGACAGCGTTCAATTTATTAGCCTCTCGAAGACGTTTCGTTTGGTATACATGATTGCAGGTTAGACATTGCGAGCGTGGGTGATAGGCGTGATGACGTCACCTAAATCACAAGTGATCAAGTCAGTTGGCCGAGTTATAGGTAACCACTCTGGTACCACGTTATTGCTCTCTCAAAGACGTTTCGTTTGGCATGCATGCCGGCAGGGGAGTAAATAACGTGCGCGGGTGATATTTGTGATGACGTCCCCTGAGTCACTGGTGATCCGGTGACTTGGCCGAGTTTTAGGTATCAAGATCCCGCCCTTTCAAAGACGTTTCGTTTGATTTGCATGACGGAAGGTTAAGACAGTGTGTGCGTGGGTGATATGCGTGAGGATGTCACCTAAGTCACTCGTGATGAGATCATTGGCCTGGTTAATAAGTATCAAGTTATTACTGTGTGGACGTTGTTGCCTTTGATATGCATGTCGAAGGTGTGAATAGTGCTTACGCGGGTGATAGGCGTGATAAAGTCGCGCGAGTCAAATTGTGTCACTAGTGACTCATTCATGGCTTTTCCCTGTTAAATTCACTCCACAGCTATTCACTCCACGCATTCCCGAAAATTCTGGGTCGTTTTGAAGTCACAATGTCATCAGGATTAAATTCACTGGCGTCTGGATTAAATCGGCTGGCGGTTGGATTAATTTCAGTGGCACTTGGATTAAAATGAATGGCACCTGGATTAATTTAAGTGGCGGCTGGACTAAATTGACTGGCGCCTAGATCAATTTGACTGGCCCTTGGATTAAATTGAGCGGGAAAACCTGTAGCTTTTTAGGGGTGAAGCTCCTTATGGCGTGGGTCTGTTGCTCCTCCGTATGTATGTATGTATGTATGTATGTATGTATGTATGTATGTATGTATGTATGTATGTATGTATGTATGTATGTATGTATGTATGTATGTATGTATGTATGTATGTATGTGCCACAGGGTTTGTGAGATGGGAAATGGCGGTACTTGGAGTGTTCACTACATGCACGCACGGACGGACGGATTGACAGACAGACTAGCAGACGGACGCACAGGTGTATGGACGCATGAACGTAGGCGTGGATGGATGCACGAAGGACGGACAGACGGATGGATCGACTCACGGACGGACGCATGGACAGACGGATGGACGGAAGCAAGAACGAACAGACGGATGGAAGCACGGACGGGCTGACGCACGCTTCGCCCTACTCCTCATCATCGACTCCATGGATATGCTGTGATTGTTTTTCGTCAGATATCTTTTCTTTTTTGCGTATTTTCCGTTCAGTTACAGCAGACCACCGCTGGCACTGACGACAGATGGCGCTTCGCGCGCGTGTTTCGAACAAAGAGGTTATTAGTATAACATCCTTGGTTTCGAAACCCTTCTCGTGCGATAAGGATATGCTTTCCCTGGTGTGCACTGGCCGAGTTCAAAACGGCTTGTGTCCGTGAAACTTTTGCATATGGCTGCATTCTGTGTAAAAGGCAGTATGCTTTAAACCACGGGCAATCGTGTCCGTGAAATCTTTTCGAACATTAAGGCCACCAACCACGTGGCCTTAATTGGCAAAGGCGCAGTAACGTGTGCGCCTTTTGTAGTGGGTGGCGCGCTTTAAACCATGAATTCATGATAATCGCATGTTCTGACGCCCGATTGCTATGTACGCTTGTACCACGCATTATTACTGCAATATTACATGTCGGATTGTACAGGGCGCGTGTATTTCTTAAAGCATGCAGGTTACTTCCACTGCATTTTAGAAAGTTGTTTTCACCACGTTTCCAAGCAGACGCATGGCTCTGTGGTAGAACGCTTTCTTGGCACGCAAACGATTCGGGTTTGTTCCTCAATTAGACCCAGAATATTTATTTATTTGTTGGCGTCTTTTTCAATTTTTTGTCACAACCAACGACGCCGCCACCAACAATGACGTCGACACTGGAACTTCTGCGAAACGAGCTCTTTAACCCTGTCGCTTTAAAATTCCTGCCACGTAATAGAGATCCCTGTGACGATGACCTCATGAACATTCCAGCACTGGAGAAGCTACCTTTGAACGCCCATAACGCAATAATAATTACTGACCCACCTGCCAGTGTGTACGTCGCTTACAACCTCATCAATAGCAATGGCGTTAAAGACGCTTATGCTAGTCTCCCCACAGCTCAAGTTATTAAAATTATTATGGGTACCTGGCCAATGTGGATCCTAATTGAATGAAATGGCTAATTCTGTAGCACTAGCGCCATCGAATGGTTACGCACTATCGGTCCTTCCTGAAGTGGCCACATTAACTGCGATAAGGTACAGAAAATTTTCGCTTCGTGCATATGCCATAGAATACCGTAAATAACGCCATGGGCAGAATTTAGTCATTCAAAATTTCTGTGGAAAATCCAGCGGTGTGCTATTAGAAAGTTGGAAGTCATATTAACTAGACTACGATGACGTGTCCCCCCACCCCACTGTTAAATTCATATTCAGACAGGGCTGGTCTGCTCATGACCTATGGAAACGGAAAGACCAGAGTACTACTCTTTGTCATGTCGTCGATACAGATTAGTAAGAAAAAGAGTCCTCGTTATCCCATTCGCCAAGCTGGGGCTGAACTTCACAAGTGACAATACACTTACTTTCGGGGCTTCGGCTTTGGGTTTCAGCCACAAGAACTCTTTTGATGTCGTTTGTGCTTACCTTTACGAAACTAAACGAATGAGACTTTAAGTTTCTACTTGTGTGGGTATTATTACTACAGCAATATATTAACTTATAAAAGAATTACAGTATATCCACGGAGTGAATGATAATGAGTGGGGCGACGGATCCGTCCATGCGTCCGACCATGTTCTAGAATGCAGACGGCGTGCGGGTAACACCAACGAGACGCGAGCCAAAGCAGCCGAGAACAAGCGTCTTCAACGTGCCCGATACTCTGCTCCGTTCATGCCCCACCAACGATCCGCCACGTACATCGACTATCCAGGAGACTGTGAGAGGCACTAGTTCGCACACTATGCAGACGGCGTGCGAGTAACACCGACGAGACGCGAGCCAAGGAAGCCAAGAGCAAGCGTCTTCAACGCGCCCGCCGCTCTGCTCCGTCCTTGCCCCTCCAACGATCCGCCACGCACGACAACTTTCCAAGACACTAAGAGAGCCACTCGTTTGCGCACTATGCAGACGGCGTGCGAGGGACAACAACGAGACGCGAGCCAAGGGAGCCGCGAGCAAGCGCCTTCAACGCGCCCGCCGCTCTGCTCCGTCCATGCCAAACCAACGATCCGCCACATACAGCGACTATTCAGGAGACTGGGAGAGGCTCTAGTTCGCGCACTATGCAGACGGCACAGAGTAACACCAACGAGACGCGAGCCAAGGAAGCCGAGAGCAAGCGACTTCAACGCGCCCGCCACTCTGCTCCGTCCTTGCCCCACCAACGATCCGCCACGCACAGCATTCCAAGACACTAAGAGGGCCACTCGTTCGCGCACTATGCAGATGGCGTGCGGGGGACACCAACGAGACGCGAGCCAAGGGAGCCGAAAGCAAGCGTCTTCAACACGCCCGCCGCTATGTTCCGTCCATGCCCCACCAAAGATCCGTCACGCACGGCGACTATCCAGGAGACTGAGATATCGAGGTACTCGTTCACGCACTATGCAAACGGCGCGCGGGTAACACCGACGAGACGCGATCCAACATAGCCGATCCCCCTAAGGGAGTATTGAACATGTTCGAAGCATCATTATCTTCATCATGGCCACAGGCAGATAAGCAATACCCGCAAAGCTAACCAGTCTGAATGTGTTCAAATCGCTGTCCCTGAGCCATGGTGTAAGAAACTGTGGCAGTTGCTATGGCGACGGCCTTTTATTGGCGCGGAGGTGGCATGGCTGTTTTTAGCACAGGTTGCGCGCAGCTGTGGTAATTCCTATGACAACGCAGCAGGGTTTTTTGTTAACGGATGTCTAACTGCCAGCTTTAACAGCTTCGTTGTTGCACACGATCAATGTTTTCAAGCTCTTTACAATTAAAACGTAAACTATGTGACACCCTATGGGCCACATCTGCATTATTAAAAACTAAATGAAGCTATACGGCATGGACATTTTGTTATAACCACTTCCAGTTTGCGAATTGGATACTTATTATCCCCAGCAAAAGAAGGTCATAGTCTCGAACAGGTAATTTCATTTTCATGGGATCTTGAAGTAAACGAATATATTTGGAGTCTATGTTCTGTAGTAAAAGCTGTATGAGGCACAATAGACATCACAGGACCATCTAGAGATAACCTTAAGTTTATCCTCCTTGTGGGTATGAGCCAAGATCTTTTAGGCGACAAGACAAGGATCTAAATCTACGCTAAGGCAATCACCTTTAGAAATATTTGGGAGACATGCGAGCATCAATATTGCTCTCTGCTCTATCGACGACTTCGTTAATGTATTAGCACATTTCACTACAAAGCGTGCCACATTTCTGTAGTGGAAGAAAAAGAAGCAGGGCCCACCACGAGGCGCACGCGGTATCACGCGACGAGAAGCAGCTTTCGAACGCTCCGACATAGGTCGTACTTTCGCGTCGCTCCTCAAAGGCTTCTCAAAAGCAACGCAGCTGACTACCAGTGGCAGTCGCTCGGTCGAAGCCATCGTGCCCACGCGGCTACAACGAAACCATCGTCCGCTGCTGAGGGTGCCACGCAGCGTTCAGCTAGCCAGTGGTGCCACACGAGGGAACACGGGGCGACCGCAAAGATGAGACGAGCGGGAGCCAAGCGTCGGGCAACCTCCAGTCAGCCGAGGATCCCGCCGTCTCCTCACGTGGGCCAGTAAGACACCGACAACGTGGTGAGTGGCAAAAAAAGTGAGTCAACCACCACCACCAACCAGTCTGCGGCCGCCATGACGACGCCACGGCAATGACTAGAAGGTGAGCGGAAGACTGCCATCATTCCTGGTTACCAACATCAACGGACCACTGTCGACCAGCCATTGCTCGGTGCGACTTCATCTCTGTCTCCTCACAATGAACAGCGACACGTCAAGGTGGCCAGTGGCAAAGAAAGCGAGCAAGTCACCACCAACCAGTTCGAGACCACTACGGCAACGCGGCTATCACCGTGCGTAGGTCAGCAGGAGTCTTCCATTCCTTACGGCGACAAAGACCAAATTACTACTTTGAAACAGCCATTGACCACCCTGACGTCTTCGCTTTCGCCGTATGATGGCCAGTGGGACACTGACAAGATGTCCAGCGGCAAAGAAAACGAGCCGGACACCGCCAATCAGTCTATGACTGCACTGACCACGCCACTGTCGCCATGGGAATCTCGGCAGGAGCAGTACATGATTCCCGAAGACGAACGGGTCATCGTCATTCAGCCGTTGACCACTCCGCCGTCCTCGCTTCCATCCCACAATGGTCAACAGCGGGAGGCCTTCATTGTGGTAATCACCGGTGGCGCTGAAGACGAGCGCATGAAGATTGGGACAGCTCCTGTCGTGAAGACCGCGTCCAATTCAACGTCACCGTTGTCTCCGCAGCAGGAAGGTCATCACGATGCGGCCAAGACCACCACTGCCGTAGTTGCTACGACTGCAGCCACGACTACGATGGGAGCGGCCTCGTCGCCGCTGGACCACGTTCTAATTTGTGGACACGGCGGGTTCCAGACCATGGTTCCGGTCTGCACTACTCTGGCGTTCCTCACGGCTGGTGAGCACGCGCTTGCTGCTACTAACCTGGCAAGGCCCGTTGACTACTGGTGCAAGTAAGTGTACACTTTCACCTTCCTAGGCAGCACTGATGCCTTCAGCGCAAGCCAAACCGGCTGCCTATAGACTGGTTAACCTCCCTGCCGTTCTTTTCCTCCTATATTCCTTCCTTCCTTGTCTGTTATTCAGCGCAAGCCAGAACGGATCACGAAGGGAAGAGGCGACATGGTTGAAAGTTGGGAGAGTTGGTGATAGTTCATGTTTACTTATGAAGCAGCGCATGGAGATGAGCACAAAATGAGCCGAAAGGGCATGAAAGGAACTAAAGGCGTCCTTTCGTTCTTTTTGTGCTCGTATCCGTGTCCTGCTTTATAAGTGAACAGGAAGAGAGGATCACTGGCACGTGTGCTTGTCTCAGCTATTGTTTGCGGCACGCCTGGGTTAGCAGTGATGTTTTCACCATAAAAGTTATTTGCTACACCTACGCGTTTATTTTCCTGTTGCCGTGTAGCGGTCTTGCCTTATACGCAGATTTTCGGTGTCATTCTTCATTGCTTTGCTTGATAGGTAAACGTCGGCCGAGCGTACTTATGGGCATATAGTCACTAGTTAGTTATGAATTATCAAATGGCGAGCAACACCAATAAAGCCATCGCGACTATTCGTGAGTGAGTGAGTGAGTGAGTGAGTGAGTGAGTTGCTCGTGGTAAGGTGTGTTTATGCCCCAGTCGCCACAATGATTTCACACTAAAAACGTTTCCATGTCGTTTTCTAGAGCGTCCTCAATCGCGCATGTACAGACGCTCCCAACTGAAAACTTCATGATTGGCTTCGGCTTCAATGAAGTTCGTGTTCTCGAACCTCATCCTGCCTTACGCAGGCCTCCAGCCAGGTACTCCTACATCGACCCACAGGCATGGAGGAACGTCAGCATACCACTCGTCCTGGGACAAGACGTTACCGAGAGACGAAGCCAGTGCGAGCCCCCATTGCCCAACGCCGAGTTATCAGCAGAATATCCGGACAACCGTACCATCGTTCCTTGCGACTCTGGCTGGGAGTACGATACAGGCGACTCGCACCTCCATCGCATAGTAGACGAGTGGAACCTGGTCTGCAAACAAGGCTGGATTGTGTCGGCGCTTGCAGCGGCATATATGGCCGGAGGAGTGGTCGGCTCGGCAGTTGTTTTGGCTTGTCCAAAACGTCCTTTTTCATACTCGGGCCGAAACGCGACTACAAGGCATGGGAACGGAACATTACTACATGCAAGCTAAACCTATAGCCCTATGTAGAAAACAATTACGGTAGATTAAAAATTCTAAAGCATTATAATCAAAATCTCATGAACAAAATAATGTTGCAGATGTAAAATTTTGCTATGTTTAGTTTCAATCTTCGGGCCATTAAAGATGCTGCATTTTATTGGGTTAGAGGATACTCCTTTCGTAACCTTTTAGAGCAGTATTTTTCCCCAACTCCCTCTTTATGGAGAATAGAAGCCAATTGGTTGATATAAAACGCCATCAATAAACCGAGAGTAAAAACACTAGGGCCATGAGTTCTTCCGCTTCCGACTGCCCGTTCCCACACCCCCTAATCCAATGCTCTTTATTGTCAATTTTAAGATCTATAGCCTAAAATGTGACCTGAAGCTGCTTTTTTTTTCCTGAAATATTAAATGAAACACTTACGGAATGCCAACATAGGGGAAAATGTAGAAGCAATCTGATGTCTTCGACGGCGTCGTATAGCTTCTTTTATTAGAGGGGGGGGGGGCACACTGCGTGTACAATGTCTGTTAGCAATGTAGCGTCTTTGCGCATATGTGTGTGCTGAGCACATGTCTTCTTTTAATCCCTGAGCGTCCATAGTCAGGGTGACGTCATGGCTAGCACGCTTTTCTCTCTGATCAACCACGTCTGCACTTCACCTCCCATCATCTTAATCTCGTCCCACATGCAACCCTGTCTCCACAAAACTTCCTCTCCTTGTAGAGCAAGTAACGCCAACCATTCGAAATGGGTAAAGTAACTGAAGAACTAAATATAAAGAACGAAACGAAAAATGTCAAGGACCACATAGGCGGCACTATTGGTCGTTTTTAACTGAAGCGTTCTGGGGATGAGCTAATCTGGAAGGAAATTGAGCGCACAAAAAGTTTTTCTTTCCGTCGGTTTGCATCTGATTGACCCGTAAAGGTTTTGTTATTGCTGGCACTGCTTCATGACGAGAAAAAGAGCGGGCTAACAGGACAAGAAAGACACACAGAAGGTCTCATCTGCCTGTATTCTTGCTCTATTTGGCCACGCTGGTTCGTGTTAAAAAAAAACGGTTAAAGAATAGATTGAGGTGGAGAAAAAGCACCTTTTTCCATCGGTGCGATCCTAACCCACAACCTTCAAATTACTATTGTTTTTCTAACACGAAAGTGTTTCAGGCTGGGATCTACCATGGCTTCGCTGACGTATTTACGTAGCAGATCTGATGTCGTAAAATATATGTACTAACAGATTGTAAAGAAAAAAAAATGAGAAGAAACAATTACGTCGCGGGGCGCTGATCCAATGACCTCTTCATCCGGAGCGCGCGGCGCGAACCCGTAAGCCACAGAGTGTACGTTTTCCAGCTATTTATAAACACCATGTACTATTGGTACAGAGCTCAGCAACTTCCGCGTGTTTTCGTCTTTAAAGGTCGTCGCCCCGCGCTTTGCGATGAGCGCGCGCCTCTACATGACGTAGAGCAATGAAACAAGCTCGCACGTGCCCGCGCCTACCTTGGTATTCGGGTGCTTAGTACCTCTTGTGCTCCCGACGCACGTTTGCTTTGAAGTAAAAGTGGTTAAAGAAAGCATGGAGGTCACTTCGCTTGCTGCCGCAGTCACGAAAGGAGCACGCTGCTCACACACGAAGTAAGAATTGTGAGTGTTCGCGCTCGTCCTGTGTATACTTGTACGTCATTTTCTCGAGTCTTTCTTTCTGTTTGAGCAGCGTGCTTTAAGTGTCGAGCAGTGACAGTCATATCTCTGCGCTCGTCCTTTGTATGCTCATTTAGTGCGTGCTTTCTGCTTGAGGTGTGCGCTGCAAGTCTCGAGAGCTGCTTGCTGCGCTGCTCGTGACATTGCAGTTTGTTGCTGTAGCATTCATTCCTTTGCCCTTGTGGGGAAACAATGTCCAATAAACGCTAAACTACCTACACGAAGACACGTTTCATTTTTGTAGTAAACCGATCCACAAAAAAAGGAATAAGCAATTTTTTAAGCCCGTTCTTTTCTATCGTAATCTGGACCAGCTCATTAGGACTAATCAGAGCGCGCTGTCTCAGCAGCTGGCGGGCATCGCGGCCGACCGCGTCGGTCGACGTCCCGTGCTCGCGCTGCTAGTATCCGCCGGCACCGCGCTGACGTTTGCCAACAGCGGGCCCCTGCTCACCACGCTGCAGTTCCTGCTGTCGGCCTGTGCCGCCGGAGTGCTGGTGGCCTCGCACGTCCTGCTCTTCGAGGTGACCGACACGCAACACCGCGTCTTGGACTGCGCCATCGCCGTCGCGGCAACCACGTTCGTTGCAACCGTCTACACCGAGGTCGTCCACGTCCTCATTCGAAACTGGCACGCCGCGCAGGTAACCGGTCCTAACCATCATCGGCAGCATCATCGGCCTAAGTACACCGAAGGGCGAAAGGCCTTTTTCAGTTTCGGCTGTGAACTCGGTCCTGGGATTGCCGCAATCAAGTTATCCCCGCGATTACTTTTTCTTCTTTTTCTCAAGTCTTTCTAATTTAAAGCGTCCCTGTTGTGCGCTTATCTCCGCAGGTAACTGACCCGAGCTAAATAATTGGCAGTCCCTATAAGATTTCGTGGAAGTTGTTGCCCACAAGCGCAGTTCCCTACAATATTTACTAGAGGAAACTGTGGTGCTGCGATCGCCAGTCACCGTTGGAATGATAAGGGGTACTTCATAGTGTTTAGAAAATTTTTTGGTACACTGTAAATGTGTTCTAGTTCACTGTTATAGTACAAGGATTCGCCTATTATTCGAGCTTGCGGGTTTGAACGCAGTTGTGGCTGCATTTATTGCTGCAATTTTACTTAAGCTTTTCGTAATAGAATACCTCGTTGTGAACCTTGTGAGCTGGTTTATGTAGGTGAGCCTTAAATGGTCAAGTTCGTGAAGTGGGCACTGCTGGCCTTTAACTATCTTTTATCCTGCAACAAAGCGGCTGCAGACCACACGGAGCCGAAATAGCAAAGCTTAGGCAAATCCATCCCATCATTTCTATGCTGGCTGAAGTATCATGCGTTGCAGCTCCCACACACACTGCAGCTCCGGATTTCCATAAATAGTGTAACGACATTATGATTATTAAACTCTACGTCCTCATGAACATTCACAGCAACTGTATTCTAAAACAGCGCATGTGTTACGTGGCTTATCATAAAGAGCGTCATTAGTAAACAAATTTGTTGTCGCCATGACGTTCCCCAAACCATTTAACATAACCGGCCATCTCTGCAGCTTTTCTCGCAGAAAGACAAGCCTATTTCTTAATTTCGTTTCGGGGTGAATTTTATTTACAATGTAGGCGGTGAGGTAAAGACTGGGTTGCAGTAAACGTAGTGTGATTGTCCATACCCTGTTCAACGTTACGTGTGGCAGTGAGAATTTCCTAAGCCTTAAGCAACATTTTGGGATATCATTGTGAGTGGTTATCTTTATGATACCTGAAATGCTAGCGGGCATCGGTTCTGTTCTGACTGGCACAACAAACGAGATCTCGTGCCAGGTCGTTCGTCACCTCGTTGAGGTTGACCTGAATCTTGTCCACTATATGAGCTGGAAACTATCGTATTAGTTTCGATAGTGTCCACTCATATCAAGATCAGCTAAGGGCTGTCCAGAGGTTCCACAATTACGCCATAAGGCTCGGCCTGGCGGTACCGACTTGGACGCGGCCCGCCTCGGTCTGGAGACACTGGGCTTCAGGACGCCTCAAGTCGTGATAGAGTCTTATGAATGAATGAGCAAACCGTACGTCCTGAAGTTTCGTTGCCGCTGACTATACAACTACAAAGGCTTGTTACCACTGTAGCTTTCACTCGCCCAGCCACTCATTTTTAGAGTCAAAAGCTTACAAGTTCTGTTCTTGTAGCTTCCATACCCATTTGTTTCTGACTCGAGCAATTTTCTATGTTTGGTCGAACCTGATGATACTTCGCGACGCTTTACAAATAATAAAAAGAGCCAAAGGAATAAAGTTCGGTCAAAAAGTCACGTGGTACTCAATGTGAATGTGTGTGTGCCATCGCCGTAACGAAAGTTCCATGACCTTGATGTCACATGACTTTACCAATCGCCGAAGTTTGCGACGTCATGACACGGCATCACCTGATGACGTCATCTCACTGCGTCGTCACTTGGTTAGAGGAGGGCGGATCATGGAGGCAGTTGAAGATTACGTTACGTACGCAAAGCCGTCGGGAGGGAGAAAGGGTAAATGATATCAACTGAGAAAACGGCTATGGCTATCGCCTTCGAGCCAGCCGTCTTATGAAAATGTAATAGAGGCCGTGTGTGTTAAACAATCGCTGTAGCCATGCCATTCGTGGGGCGTTTAAAAAGTAGATATCGTTGGTGCAAACTTGGAAGAAGACGAAATAAGAGACACGGCAAGGTGCGCTTTTACGTGTCTCTCTCGTCTTCTTTCAAGTTTGCGCCAACGAGTGCAAGCTACACAGCAACTAGCCCGACAGCATACGTTAATGAGAAACTATACGGTTAAAGTATTATGACGGACTGGTATCACCTCAGGTGGCCTACATGGTCCCTTCGTGCGGCATGATCGCCACGGCTTATCTGGTCGAACAGCCGCCCTGCTGGCTCCTGGCATTCTCCGAGATGCGCTGCGCCGAGAACGCGCGTGCAGCGAGCTCCCACAGTGTCGAGCCGCATCTGTTCAGGCACCACCTGTCGGCGCTCCGGGTCGAGATGTGCAGGCAGCACGAGCAGCTGGTAGCTCACCAGGAACAAGAGGGTCCCAACGCCATCATCTCTGACTACGTTAATCATTCTGTTTCATCCTATAGACGGGCAACAAGGCGTGCTACTCCTCCATTTACCGTATGTCTCACGCACACAAGTCGTTTGTTGCAGCACCGTGGTTCCAGCTTCACAAGCCCCTCTCGAGCTGCAGCTCTGCCCCTATATCTCATAAACGGGTGTTATGCAAGAGTCCACGTGCCTCCCATCAACGCAATACCTCAACTTAGAATATAATTGAGATAAGAGATAACGTTAATACAAAGTATCAGGTGTAACAGGATGTCAACTGTTCGTACGCTTTGGATGTCTGATAGAACTGTTCGGTATAACAGGATGTCTCATATAAATGTTCGTACACTTTCTAATATTTCTTTAGTAAAGATGCTTTATTGTTTGTGTGTAGTATTATTTTCTGTCTGTATACTGTATACATTCTGTCGATGTAGAGCATGTGCGTTTCTGGTTTGTATAAGTTTGTATAACTTTTTTGTTCCGACGCAAAGCATATGCATTGCTGGTTTAAACTGTCCCGGTGTGTTTACTTTGCTGTTGCCCTTTTGTTGCTACAGTTACAATCGGAATATGGGGCTTTGCCGAGCTCTTTTATACGGCTTTTTCCTCTTTCCAAGCCACTTACAGTACATGGTAAAATAAACTAAACTCTAACTCTAAACTCTAACTGAGCCCCTTGGTTAAAGCTCTTTATATGAGGCGTGTCAGTCATGGTACATACATGCAGCTGATGGGAGGTACAGCTATAACTTCAATTAGGTGTATGATAGTTAGCCTATGGCTTGCACTCGAGATACTGGTGCTACAGACAACAAAAACGCTTGTGCAACGTGATTGATTACTAACACAAGCAAATGGTGAAGTGTCCGGTGTTGAGGACCTTTCTACTAAATGAGGACCTTTCTACTATTCTGTCTGAAATAGGCAAGGCAATTCATGAGCCTATCAGTTCATCTGACGTCGAGTGTTGTCACCGTGTTCCAACTCGCAACCCAGAGAAAACAAACATCATTGTACAGTTTAAATCCAGAGCTAAACGCGACGCTGCTCTGAAAAAAGCAAAGAAAACAAGGATCACAAACAGAGACTTGGGGTTAGAATCCACTTGTCCCGTTTACGTGAACGAGCATCTTTGCCCATCACTAAAGAGGCTGCTTGGTATGGCAGTGAAAAGGAAATATGAGCACAAATGGAAATCTGTATGGAGCAGCAACGGAAAAATCTATGCAAGGGAAAATGATGGTGGTGATGTTGTGCAGATCTCGGAAGAACGTGATCTTGCTAAGATTACTTCAATTATTTCTGGTACCACACAAACCACTTCCTAAGAACCACCATGGAATATCACGATTTCATCTTACCGCATCAATTACACTTTCAGAAAAATTCCAGTACTTCCGTGCTGCACTTGAATGCTCGATCAGCAGCCAATAAACAAGAAAATATTAGCAACTTGTTAAATCTGTTCTATTTTAAGTTCGATATCATCATGCTAACAGAAACATGGTATCAGGACAGCAATTCTCGGCTGTACCTAGATGGCTATACTGAGTACGTTTTAAATCGAATTGATAAACGTGGAGGTGGCGTTGCAATTTATATTGCATCAGGACAAAAATATGAACTCTTAGCAGATTTTTGTAAAACAACTTGCGACTATGAAATGTTAACACTTCAACATTTGTCTGACATAATTTCGGTGGTGTATCGCCCGCCTAATGGAAATGTTTTCAAATTTATGAGTTTCTTTGATAATTTACTGGAATATGTTGCTGCTAACGAATTTAGACTTGTATGCGGGGGAGGCACTAACATAAATTTTCTTGTAAACAGTGCTGTCTCAGTAGATTTTACACATAGACTTAGTTCTGGTGGCTTTGTCAACCTAATTAACACCCCAACTCGTGTAACACTGTCTTCGTCTACATGTCTTGACATTCTGATTACGAATATTGACACTGTAGTAGAGCATACTGGAACAGTGACATCAGACGTCAGTGATCATTGCCCTGTATTTATGACGTATTGTGCGAATGCTAAAAAAACTTTTTCTAAATCAAATGTGTTCGCAATACAAGATTTAAGCGAGAAAAACATGGATCTTTTTAAGCATGATATTTCCAAATATGACTGGTCTTTCTTATATGAAATAAGTGATGTAAATGTCGCGTATTCGAAGTTTCTTTCTGCGTTCCTGCAAATTTACAATCTACATTTTCCTTTCAAGAAATTGAGACAGACTAGAAAGATAAGAAAACCCTGGATTACGCAAGAACTTTTTAAAATGATAAAACACAAAGATAAATTGTACCATAGTTTTCTTGCTACACGTTCGCCTGAGGTGCTGATAATGTTTAAAAAGTATCGAAACAAACTGAATGCGCAACTCAGGCGTGCCAGGATTGCTTATCATGAGCGTATGTTTACAGACGCCACGGGTAAACATCCTGATATCTTGTGGAACATAATAAATAAGGTTCTTGGTCGCGAGAAACATTCTGCCGCGCCGGAGAAGTTAATCCACAATAAAACCGAAATCTCTGGTTTAGCACTTGCTAATCACTTTAATGAGTACTTTGCAAGCATAAGCGCGGTACAACAGCCACAACAAGCTCCACCAAATACATCATCGTTTCTTTCCACTCCTAATAGCTTATTTTTAAATCCCACTAATGAATATGAAGTATTTACCACATTTAAGAATCTTAAGAATAGTAAAGCTCTCGATATAGATGACATACAGATAAAGCCTGTGAAGTATGTATTAGAATACATTGCTCCAGCTTTAACACACATCTTTAATTTGGCTTTACAGTATGGAATTTTCCCAGAAAAAATGAAAATGAGTAGGGTAACTGTTATTTTTAAAGGAGGTGACAGAAATGATACGTCAAATTATCGACCAATTTCAATAATTCCAGTATTTTCCAAAGGCTTAGAAAAGATTATTTTTTCGCGTGTTTCAAGTTTTTTTGACAGACACAGTGTTCTATCTGATGCCCAGTTCGGCTTCCGTAAAGGCAGGTCAACGGAAACCGCTTTGCTCACACTCAAGGAATTTGTACTGAAAAATATTGAGAGAAATCTTTTCACCTTGGCGCTCTTCATTGATTTTAGTAAAGCCTTCGATTGCATAAATCACAAAATTCTACTGTGGAAATTATCACAGAATGGCCTAAGAGGTATTCCATTAACATTATTCGAGTCTTATTTAACTGATCGCAAACAATCTGTTTGCATAAGAGACGAAAAATCATGTTTTCTTCCCATAATAAACGGTGTACCACAGGGTAGTGTATTAGGTCCGCTGCTCTTTAATGTCTATGTTAATGACATTACTAATATTACCACCTCTGTTCAATTTATCATATACGCGGATGACACTACACTTCTTGTTTCTGGTCCGGATTCACAGAAATTAATAAGACAATGCAACGATCTACTGGTTAAGTTATCTCAATGGTCGATTGCTAACTGCCTTAAAATAAATCCTACAAAAACTAAAGTAATGTTATTTCGCGCTAAAAACAAATCTCTGACTTGCCAACAAACGTTATTATTTGCTGGTAAAGAACTTCAAATTGTTGATGAACATAAATTACTAGGCGTTACTTTTTCTTCGCATCTTACTTGGGATAAACACGTAGAAAATATCTGTAAAAAACTATCAGCTATAACAGGTGCTTTATCTAGATGTAGGTATCTTCTTCCACCGAAAGCAAAACTTAACATTTATTATGCTCTATTCTTTTCTCATTTAAGTTATTGTAGCTTAGTCTGGGGGACTACTGGGAAAACAAACATTATGAAATTATTTTTACTGCAAAAAAGGATGATTCGGCACATTGACAATATGGGCTTCTTAGAGACAACACGGCCAGCTTTCCTAAATCATAGAATCATTAAAATAGAACATCTTTACACTTTTCGCCTACTTTATTCCTTTTATTTCTCTAAAAAATATCTTCATAATTTTCTTGCGTCTACTGCATCGTTGACACCTAGAATCACTTCCGCCAATACTAGAAACAGTGACATGTGGTATGTTCCTAGATTTCGCAATAATTATAGGCTACAATCATTAGAGCACAACTTGCCGCATATTTTAAATAAATACAAAGACGTCAAGTGCTTCTCAGCCAAGGAACTCAGGACTCTCTTTGTTAACATGTGATGACTTAACGTATTACTATTATTGTTTTCTATGTTTCACTTGTCAGAGCAAATTGTGTATGATTTCCTGTCTTCTTCTGCATTGAATTTTTGTTTTCATTGTTTTTCAATAATTTCAGATATTGTTGTGTACATTTGCCACATATGCCTTGTAACGGACCATCGACCCCGTCAAGCTGTTTGACAACAGCTTTTAGTCGATGGTATCCGCCAGAATCTTTGTATTTCTGGAAATAAATCTATCTAACTAAAGCATGTACTCGCATAACAAGTGTGTAGTACGTATGCGGTTACTGAAGATTGTCATTGTTCATCGTCACTATGTTAATGGTAGATGTCTGCATTGCGCAGAGTTCCGGCTTTCAGACCTCCTCTCCAATCATTCCCTGCGCCAGCGGTCAGCCCTTATCTTTGGCTTCCGGTTCCTGGTATTCAGTACCTTCTCGCAACTCAGAATGGGTCACGTGCTGCGTGATAACGAGCGCGCTCTCTGCGCCCTCGTGGTCATTCCGCTGCCCTGCGTCTTGGCGGATGGCTACACCCTGACACGCCTTCCGCCGCCAGCATGCTGGCGCTCTCCATCGCGACGGGCGCCTTGTCCGCCGTCAACGTACTGGGCGCCCCCGACCAACTGGACGCCGTCGTCGCCGTCTCGGGTCCAGGACATGTCCGCCATCGCCGCATTCGCCTTCTTCGCCGAACTCAACCTGACCGTGCTTCGGGGGTCTGCCTTGGGCTGCTGCTACAAGAGCGGCAGCACCGGGGCCTTCGCGGCGTCGTTCGTCAACGCGGTCCGGTCACCACCGCTGAGGGCGCTCTTGGCGCCGCGGCGGCCGCCATGTTACTGTAGTAGCCTGTAGCCTTGTTGGTGCTGTTGGTGCCAATGGGGCTGGCGCTGCCGGAAACGAGGCACCTGCCCCACTGGAACACTGCGCAAGGCATGATGGTCATAGAGGACAAGTGGCTGTTCTCTCCAATTGGAGTGGCCCGAAACAAAGGCAAGCGCGAGCTCACGAACACGACTCTGCGGCCGGAGAGCTACCGAGTAAGGCGTCACAGCTCTTCTGCACTACGGCAGGCTGTGTTTCATCAGAACCTCAGGGACACGTACCGCTAGTCGGCGAAATGTTTGCTGCAATGTGTGTCTTATTCGTGTTTTCCTTCGGTTTTCCCCGTATTATTGTTGTTTTCGGAAATAAATGATGCATGTTTTATGTTTCTACGATGCCTCTTCGTATTGTGGGGTCTCGAAGTTGTTAGCGCCACGCTCTTAGAGCGAACGGACAGAGTAAACACGGTCGGACCGAACCAAAAAAAGCACACAATTAGCAACTTTTAGAACGTCGACATCACCAGCCGAATTATTCTACATGTGTGATCAACACGCTAAACAACCTTACACAATTTTACACAACACTTTAGAACATAACAAACTAATAACACACAAGAGGCGTCGTCGCCAATGCTGGACTCGCCACGAGAACCCACGGCACACGATCCGCAATGCCGTCTACCGCAGACCCTCCGTAAGAGTCTACCGCTCGCTCCAACCATCATACGCCAAAGAGGATGGCTTCTTTCTCATGGTCCGCCTCCCAGGCTTGACGTCAGGTGTCACTGCTGGCGCTATCGTTCTAGCCATACTAATGCATGGTGGTGATAAAGGCTCGCGAGCACAACGCCACCTACGATTCAATGGTTTGACCCGTGAATGCAGCCTATGCGCGCAACACGTGCGCAACGAGACGCTAACTCCTTCACAGAGGTTGTTAGCACCCCCACAGTAGTTAACGCTAACCCAGACAACACACAACATCCAAAGAACTTCCCAAAAAGATCCCAATGTCACGCATTCCAACAGGGTGGGTTTTTAGATGTCCTTAGGACATGCGTGTAGGGTATATCCCAACAGGGTGGTTATTAAGATGTCCTTGGGAGATGTGCACAGGGATCATTCCTAAAAAATCCTCTGTGGGCTCTGTTTGGGAGTTCAACTTAGCGGCGAATTTTCCGTGTTGAAAATTCACCATCAGAAACTGCGATTCCAACGGAGTTAACGGTTCGTGCGCGTGCACAATTGTGTCACGGACGAAGCAATTTTTCGCACACACACACAAAATAATAAACTTGTATTGTGCTTTTTGTGAAATAGATTATCTTTTTTGCTACAGCTATCGCACCGTTGTTTCCCTGGAAATCAAGAAATTCGTGGCAGGGCAGCAGTAACGCTCGCTGTACAGCACAGCCATTGTTCTCGCCATGATCGCACCGAGAGGCGAGATCATGGTGGTAGTGCCGTACTGTAACGTTTTTTTTTTCAAACAAAGTGAACACACTTACATTTCAAGTGTGAAAATGTGCATTAGGTTTTTCATTTTCTTTTTGTTCGGGCTACTTCGCGCTGAGAAGGTGACCCGATCTAAAGCGTCAACGCATCTAGGAGGCGTTGAAAGGGCATAGCTGCATCGCCATCGCCATCAAGTTGCAACAATGGCGGCAATGTGCGCCCAACACGACGGAGGAAGGAAAAGTAAGAGAGGCCCTGACGTCACTCGTTGTGAAGGCGCGATGACGCCGGAATTTATTATTAGAAATAATAGCTTTCTCTGGTTTGTTCACCTGCATTCGAGGTCGTCGAGCTGTTAGTGGTCGGACTACCATTCAAAAGTGGCACTGAATTTCGTCCCCTTTTGGGTGTTCGCGCGTGTCTGTATGTATGTATGTATGTATGTATGTATGTATGTATGTATGTATGTATGTATGTATGTATGTATGTATGTATGTATGTATGTATATATGTATGTATGTATGTATGTATGTATGTATGTATGTATGTATGTGTGTGTACGTACGTATGTATGTATGTATGTATGTATGTATGTATGTATGTATGTATGCATGTTTATATGTCATGGTTCATGACGTGGCCGAAGACAGGAGACTTCGTGTTGTGATTTAACTGTTAATTTGGGCGAACCTGTGCCCGGTAAACGGAAAGTCTAATTACAGCAGCAGTCTTGCACAGATAGCAGTCTCAGACTGATAGCGGCGAACGGAGCGTCGGCCTTCGATCAACAACTGACAAGCGGTGAAGCGCATCGGCCTTTATACTCTTGCCGTCGAATGTTCTAGCGTTATCGCTGGCGGTGGCGTAGGTTCTAGAACAATCTGTACCGTTCGCACAGTGGGCGTGGTCTTGTCGAAATGATCTACTACAGTCCGGAACCTTCTCGAAAACTGCAGGCGCGGTTTGTGCTGAGAATCGTGTGGTGTTTTGGGACGATAACAAAAACTTGGGAAATGGAACGTGGCATTGCCCCCCTCTGAGAAAAGGCATCGTCCCGATGCTTTAACTAAAGATGAAGGTACAACAATAATGCAAGGAGGTACAAAGAATAAATTACGATACAACAATAATACAAAAAACACTGTTTCAGTTTGTTAACGCGCATGAAACGGCTTGAGGCGCGCGACATGGACGACTTCAGGTCGCGATCGGCGTCGTTGAGAGTTCATGATGCCGTCGGGTACAACCTTGTAATCAAGTGGGCCGAGACGTCGAAGCACCCTGTACGGTCCGAAGTACCATCGCAGAAGCTTTTCACTTAGTCCACGTCGGCGTATCGGCGTCCACACCCAAACACGTTCACCGGGCTGGTATGCCAAGAAGCGTCGTCGAAGATTGTAACGGTGGCTGTCGGTCGTCTGTTGATTCTTGATACGGAGACGCGCAAGTTGTCGGGCTTCTTCGACGCGTTGAAGGTACTCGCTCTCACCGAGGTTTTCTTCGTCGGTGACGTTGGTAACATGGCATCGAGCGTCGTTGCCGGGCTCCTTCCGTAGACCAATCTGTATGGAGATATCTGCGTCGTCTCCTGCACTGCCGTGTTGTATACGAAGGTCACATACGGAAGAACGGCGTCCCACGTCTTGTGTTCGACATCGACATACATTGACAGCATGTCGGCGATCGTCTTGTTAAGCCGCTCGGTGAGGCCACTGGTCTGTGGGTGGTACGCTGTCGTCCGGCGGTGGTTTGTTTGGCTGTATGCCAAGATCGCTTGAGTTAAGTCGGCAGTGAATGCCGTTCCTCTGTCGGTGATAAGGACCTCCGGGGCGCCGTGACGTAGAACGATATTTTCGACGAAGAACTTAGCTACCGCGGATGCACTGCCTTTTGGCAGGGCTTTTGTCTCGGCGTAGCGGGTGAGGTAGTCGGTAGCTACTACGATCCACTTGTTTCCGAAAGCCGACGTTGGGAACGGCCCCAGTAGGTCCATACCAATCTGCTGGAAAGGTCGGCAAGGTGGATCAATTGGCTGCAGAAGTCCCGCTGGCCTTGTTGGCGGTGTCTTGCGTCGCTGACTGTCCCGGCATGTCCTCACATAACGAGTGACGTCGGTGGTAAGACGTGGCCAGTAGTACCTTTCTTGTATCCTCGCGAGCGTGCGAGAAACACCGAGGTGCCCTGCCGTCGGATCGTCGTGAAGGGCCTGCAGGAGTTCTGGTCGCAGAGCTGAAGGCACCACAAGGAGGTGCTTAGCTCGAAGCGGTGAAAAGTTTTTCTTTTGTAGAAGACCGTTTCGTAGAAAGAACGACGCAAGTGCGCGCTTGAATACCTTCGGGACTTCGGCGGTCTTGCCTTCGATGTATTCTATTAGGGCCTTAAGTTCCGGGTCGGCCCACTGTCGTTCAGCGAAGTCGTCGGTAGTTATCGTTCCCAAGAAGTAGTCGTCATCCGGGTCGTCGAGTAGCGGTTGGTCGACAGGCGCACGAGAGAGACAGTCGGCGTCGGAGT
Organism: Rhipicephalus microplus; assembly: GCF_043290135.1. NCBI lineage: Eukaryota > Metazoa > Arthropoda > Arachnida > Ixodida > Ixodidae > Rhipicephalus > Rhipicephalus microplus. Next base: position 160,940,527 of record NC_134705.1, on the reverse strand, counting down.
GTTTTTTGCCGGACTTGTAAATGACAGTAGTGTCATATTCTTGAAGTCTCAGGCTCCATCGTGCGAGGCGACCTGAAGGGTCTTTCAAGGTGGCTAGCCAACACAAGGAGTGGTGGTCGCTCACAACTTTGAAGGGCCTGCTGTAGAGGTAGGGGCGAAATTTCGACGTAGCCCAGATGATGGCGAGGCACTCCTTTTCTGTTGTGAAATAATTTGCTTCTGCTTTGGATAGCGATCAGCTGGCGTAACTAATAACCCTTTCAAGTCCGTCAGCCCGCTGCACAAGAACGGCGCCAAGACCTACGCTGCTTGCGTCAGTATGTATTTCTGTCTCGGCGAATTCGTCTAAATTGGCAAGTAACGGAGGCGTCTGGAGGCGATGTTTAAGCTCCTGGAAAGCGTGTTCCTGTGGCGATTCCCACTTGAACTCCACGTCGGCCTTGGTAAGGTTAGCGAGAGGATCGGCGATGCGGGCGAAGTTTTTCACGAACCGCCTATAATAGGCGCAAAGGCCCAGAAATCGGCGCACGGCCTTCTTGTCGGCGGGCGGTGGCAAGTCGGCGATGGCGGCTGTTTTCCGTGGATCGGGACGAACTCCAGACTTGCTGATAACGTGCCCAAGAAACAAGAGCTCCTCATACGCAAATCTGCAGTTTTCTGGCTTCAGTGTGAGTCCGGAAGTCCTGATGGCTTGAAGTACAGCTTCAAGGCGCCGAAGATGCTCGTCGAAACTTGAGGAAAACACAACGACGTCGTCCAAGTACACAAGGCAAGTCTGCCGCTTGTATCCTGTCAGTGCTGTATACATAACGCGTTGAAAAGTTGCAGGCGCTGAGCAAAGGCCGAAGGGCATCACCTTTAACTTGAAGAGGCCGTCCGGTGTTATAAACGCCGTCTTCTCTTGGTCTCTTTCGTCGACTTTGATTTGCCAATAGCCAGTCTTGAGGTCCATTGACGAAAAGTACTTGGCGTTATGGAGCCGATCAAGTGCGTCATCTATTCGTGGGAGAGGATACACGTCCTTTGTTGTGATTTTGTTCAGGCGGTGATAATCGACGCAGAAACGTAGGGTCCCATCCTTTTTCTTCACTGACACCACGGGGGATGCCCATGGACTCTTGGACGGCTGGATAATGTCATCCCACCGCATTTCATCAACTTGTCTCTTCATGGCCTCACGTTCTCGCGTCGAAACTTTGTACGGACTCTGACGGAGTGGTCTGGCATTTTCTTCGGTTATGATGCGATGTTTCGTGATTGAGGTCTGCTGAATTTTCGATGACGACGAAAAGCAATCTTCGTATTGCAGGAGCAGGGCCTTGAGCTGTTCTTGCTTATCGTTCGGAAGCCTGGGATTGACGTCGAAAGCTATGGGAGGGGCTTGGTTCCTCTGAGCAGGTTCCGCAGAATCGGCGAGGGCGAAAGCACAGTGGCTTCGACAATTTCTTCGAAGTATGCGACTGTTGTTCCTTTGTTCACATGTATGTACTCATTGCTGAAATTCGTGAGCATAACCGTTGCTTTGCCTCCCCGCAGCTCTGCAATTACTCTTGCGACGCAAATATTTCGGCTGACCAACAGATGCTGACTGCCTTCAACGACGCCTTCCAAGTCAGGTGATTTAGGAGCGCCGACTGAAATAATGACGCTTGAGCGAGGCGGAATGGTGACTTGTTCTTCCAGCACATTCAAGGCATAGTGTTCTGACAGCGTGCGCGGCGGTAGTGCTTCTTCTGTGGATAACGTTATCGACTTTATTTTTAGGTTGATGACAGCACCATGGAGGCATAAGAAGTCCATGCCAAGGATGACATCTCTCGAGCAACGCTGTAGGAATACGACGTCTGTAGGATAAATACGGCCGTTAATGGTGACTCTCACTGTGCAGATTCCTGCAGGCGTTACGAGATGACCTTCGGCTGTGCGGATTTCAGGGCCTTTCCAAGCTGTCCTAACGTTCTTTAACTTCGCGGCGAACGACCCACTGATGACAGAATAGTCGGCTCCAGTATCGATGAGAGCGGTCACACTGTGGCCGTCGATAAGAACGTCGAGGTCGCTAGTTCGCCGTGTCGCATTACAGTTAGGGCGTGGCGTCAGGTCACGGCTGTGTCGGCTTGTTCCGCTGCTTCCATGTTGCGTCGTCAGGACACCTTCGGTAAGTGAGCTTTCGCCGTCAGGGCTTTGCCTGGTTGGCGTTGTGTTCGGAAAGCTCCGTCGCGGCGTCGTCGTCGTCGGAGGATCTTCGGTAGTTCGTCGCACAGCAAGCGCACTTCCACCGCTTGCTGCCCTTAGTTTCCCGGATGCGGGCTAGGAGACCGGCCCCGCGTTGGGCCGGAGTACTGCCGGGGGTGCGGTGACATGCGGCGGCTGGGCGACGGCGAACGGGAAGGACTTCGTGGTGTCCATTGAGTTCCTGTCAGGTAGTCGGCGATGTCACGTGGCCGTTCCCCTGGCTGCGGACGTGGTGCATCGACGGCGAAGCCACGCAGTCCCATCTGTCGGTACTGGCAACGGCGGTAAGTGTGCCCGGCCTCGTCGCAGTGGTAGCAGAGCGGGCGGTTGTCAGGTGCACGCCAAACGTCCGTTTTCCTCGGCGCACTGCGCTGGCCCGCTGGGGAACGGTAGGACGTCGGTTGGGGGTGGTGGCGTCTGGCGACGGAAGTGCGACGGGGCGGCGTTTTGGCGTGGACGGGGAGGAGCGTTGTGGCGCACTGCAGCGGCGTAGCTCATAGTTTCTGGCTCGGGCAGCGGTGTTTGGGGAATTCGAAGCGATTGCCGAACTTCTTCTCGCACAATGTCGGCGATCGAATCCACTTGAGGCTGCGCCGAAGGCAACAGTTTGCGCAGCTCTTCCCGCACGATCGCTCGGATCGTTTCACGCAGGTCTTCGGAGTCACTGGCTTGAGCAGCAGCGCATTCTGAAGTCAGGCGACGATTGTACTGTCTGGTGCGCATGTCCAGGGTTTTTTCGATGGTGGTCGCCTCGGATACAAATTCTTGGACGGTGTTCGGTGGATTCCTCATTAGTCCCGCGAAGAGCTCCTGTTTGACCCCTCGCATGAGGAAACGAACTTTCTTCTCCTCAGGCATGTCTGGGTCACTGTGACGGAATAGGCAGGTCATCTCCTCTGTGAAAATTCCAACCTTTTTCATTTGTTAGCTGAACCCGGGTCTCTAGTACAGCAGCGGTCCTCTCTTTGCCAGCGACGCTCGCGAACGTTTGCAGAAATGCGCCGCAGAAGACATCCCACGTTCGGAGCGTGGACTCCCGATTCTCTAGCCAAGTCTTTGCGGTGTCTTGCAGGTAGAAGTACACACGACGGAGCTTTTTCTTCGTTGTCCCAGTGGTTGAGGGCGGCCACACGGTCGTATGTTTTCTAGCCAGGTTTCCGGGTCTTCAAACGATGACCCATGGAACGTTGGTGGTTCCCTGGGTTGATGAATGACGATCGCGGGCTGTGACGCTCCGGTTGTCATTGTCGCTGCAGTCGAGGTCATGGCCTTGGTCTTCCGCGCCTTGTCTTGTAGAAGCCCGTACTCCGGTGGGAGACCTTGCTGCCGGCGGCTTGTTCGGTGCTCTTGGTTGGCGTCGGTGTCTTCTCCGCGACGTGGGCTGGGTTCACGGCTTGACGGGGGCGTCTGGTACATGAACGAAGCAGCATCTCCACCAGATGTCACGGGGTCGTGACGTGGCCAAAGACAGGAGACTTAGTGTTGAGATTTAACTGTTTATTTGGGCGAACCTGTGCCCGGTAAACGGAAAGTCTAATTACAGCAGCAGTCTTGCACAGATAGCAGTCTCGGACTGATAGCGGCGAACGGAGCGTCGCCCTTCGATCAACAACTGACAAGCGGCGAAGCGCGTCGGCATTTATACTCTTGCCGTCGAATGTTCTAGCGTTATCGCTGGCGGTGGCGTAGGTTCCAGAACAATCTGTGCCGTTCGCACAGTGGGCGTGATCTTGTCGAAATGATCTACTACAGTCCGGAACCTTCTCGAAAACTGCAGGCGCGGTTTGCGCTGAGAATCGTGTGGTGTTTGGGAGGATAACAAAAACTGCAGGCGCGGTTTGCGCTGAGAATCGTGTGGTGTTTTGGGACGATAACAAAAACTTCAGAAGTGGAACGTGGCAGTATGTATGTATGTTTATGTATGTTTATATATATGTATGTATGTATGTATGTACGTATGCATGTATGTATGCATGTATGTGTGTATGTGTGTATGTATGTATGTATGTATGTATGTATGTATGTATGTATGTATGTATGTATGTATGTATGTATGTATGTATGTATGTATGTATGTATGTATGTATGTATGTATGTATGTATGTATGTGTTTGTGCGGAGACGTATGTATTTCGTGAAATCAAACCTGATGACCCTGAAGAGACTATTTATTTATTTATTTATTTATTTATTTCCAATACTGTCGACTCCAATGTTGGAGTCATTACAGAGGGCACATTGCAGGTAGTATACATTCATGAAGAACAAACAATAACATTCCAATTGACATACGGGATTCCTTACATTATTGGTAAAAAAAACGGATACGAAAACATAAGCCTCACCCAGTACTTTCTGGCCTGCTACAGTGCGCCGTGCAAAAAGAAAAAGAAAAGAGGAAATAGCAAAGGTATGTGAAGCATTGAAGCACTACTGTAGATTACGCATGGTTTCTAACACTGCGGTGAATGTGGATAGTGTGTCGGCATTAGTAGCATTTGCAATCAGTTTATTCCATTCGCGCATTGTTAGTGGGAAAAACGATTTTCCAATGACGTCACTGTTTGAGGAATATTCTTGCAGACTGCATTTGTGCTTATGACGAGTAGGGCGTGACTGTGAAAATGTGACGTACTTAGACACATCTACCCATGTAACAACTGGTACAAGAACCTCAGGCGTGCCTCTTTTGCCCTAGTAGCTAGTTTTTCAATGCCAGAAAAAGCCAGAAGGTTAGTGGGAGAATCTGTACGTTTGAACTTGTTGTGTACAAACCGTATGGCTTTGCGTTGTACTGCCTCTAATTTACTAATACCACTTAGCGTATAAGGAAACCAAACTACGTTGGCATATTCCAATACTGGTCTTATGAACAAGGTATAAACCAAGAGTTTTGCGGGCGCTGATGCAATTCTAAGTCGTCTTTTTAGGTAGAAAAGTTTGCGCAGTGCGGCCGCAGTGACGTTAGCTGTGTGTGTATCCCATCTCAGGTCAGACGTTAATGTAATGCCTAAGTACTTATGCTGCACAACATTAGTCAGTGGTGAACCATGAATAGTGTAGATGAATTGCGATGAATTCTGCTTACGTGTTACCGTCATAGCTGCGGATTTTTTCACATTGATGGACATTTGCCATTTAGCGCACCAATCTGCTAGCTTGGTTAGACATTCATTGAGATTAATGTGGTCTGTGTAGCTGGTTACCTCCTTATAAATAATGCAGTCATCTGCAAACAGTTTGATATTACAGTTAATGTTTGACGTGAGGTCATTTATGAAAATTAAAAATAATAGTGGTCCCAAGACGGAACCTTGAGGGACCCGAGAAGTTACGGGGACTATGTTTGATATATGACCTTCATACTGCACGAACTGTGAGCGATTTGTTAGGAAATTATCTATCCAAGAAAACAATAACCCCTCTCCTATCGCACTTTTCAGTTTAATTAGTAACTTTCTGTGACATACGCAATCGAAAGCCTTAGAGAAATCAAGTAAAATTATGTCTGTTTGGCCACGATTATTTATGGTAGAAGCTAGATCGTGAACTATCTCCGTTAGCTGCGTAACAGTGGACAGGCCACTACGAAATCCGTGTTGATTAGGAGACAAAACTTTTATTTTCTCGAGAAAAACAGTTATGTGTTTGAGAATGATATGCTCTAGTAGCTTACATGAAATGCTAGTGAAGGATATCGGCCGGTAATTTGAAACCAATGACTGTTCTCCTGATTTATGAATAGGTATGATTTTTGCAATCTTACAGTCATCTGGCAGCTGGGATGAAGTAAGCGACTTTCGAAAGATCAACCCAAGAAACTTGCTACACCATTCCGCGTACCTCTTAAGGACCTAGTTAGGAATATCATCTGGACCACTCGATTTTTTAGGATCTAAGTTACGAAGAAAGTTCAGTATTCCTGTATTTGTGACTTCTAGGTGATCGATGCTTGGCGAATCGAGGGATAATACTGGAGGAGTGGCACCATTATCAGTCATAAACACTGATTGAAAAAAATGTTGTATTCGTTAGCCTTTTCCGTTCTTTCCCCTGAATCCGTGTGCGACTGTGTATTATTGCTAGTGCGAAGGTATCTCCAAAATTTGCTTGGATTGCTTTTAATAAAGCTAGGAAGTGTAACACTAAAATAATATTGTCTGGCAGTGTTCTTTTTTTGCTTAAACTCTGATTTTGCACACTGCAGCTTCTGTTGAATGGATGATTTACACTTATGGTTTTTCGCAGCCACACGCAATCTTTTTAACCTACGCTTGGCCTGGATAACCTCACGTGTTATCCAAGGATTATTCCCTGGAGCTTTCTTGTGTTTCTTTGGTATGAAGTTAGTGACACAGTACATAACAGTAGATTTGAAACTTAGCCAAAGTAGATTAGTATCACTGGATGCGTCAAAAGCTAGCTGCAAAAAGTTTTCGAATTCATGTGCGAGATGGGTTAATACGCTGCTATCGTCAGCTTTTTTGAAATCAATTACAGTTGACCCACGCTGCTCACATGATATACTGGAGTCAAGCGGCAGTAAGCATATGACTATATGATGGTCTGATATGCCGTCAACTACGTCAGTGCGAACACGGTCTTCCGGGAAGTGCTGACTAATCAGTATCAGATCTAATATGCTCTCGGCAGTGTTCTGTAAGCGGGTTGGAGATAACACGATTTGCTGAAGGCTAAAGTTCAACATTATGTTTATAAGAGCGTCCGAGGCAGATGATGTGTGGTTTAGCGTAGTCCAGTCAATGTCTGGGAGATTAAAATCTCCCATAAGCAGGACACGAGAGTTGCGAACATGACGCTGCATGAAGTCATGAACTGCAGTTATGCATTCGTGTCCGGATGACGGACCTCGATAAACGCATCCAACGAATATAGAAGTGCTATCGCAAAGAATCCGGCCGAAAATTGCCTCAGCATGTGTTACAGCTGGAAGCGATACATATGAATGGCATTTCTTTATGAGTAGAGCGACGCCCCCGCCACGAGAAGGTCTATCCTTACAGATAACGTAATAATTTGAAGGAACAACTTCACTATCGTATATCTCGGAAGAAAGCCATAGTTCAGTGACACCTACTATATCAGGACTGTATTCTAGTAGAAGATTTTCGAGAGCATCTATTTTGTTTAGAACACTTCTTGCGTTAACATTCAATATAGTCAAGGCTTCGATTTTGCGTGTAGACGAGCTTGGCGAGTTTGCGGTCTTGATCGCACCTCGTCCTTTTTTTTGGGCGAGAACCTTGTCGTTCTTTTCTTCATCCCAGGTAAAGGCTTGGTTATTAATGAACAATTTATCAAACACTAACGACACCTTCTCCTTCTTTTCTCGATTTTCTTTGGCGCTGTTCCATAGCTTTCGCCTGATGTCTCGGATTCTAGGCGAAAAGTCTTCTCCGATTGAGAAGCTGGAATTTTTCAGTTTGTATCCGCTTTTAAGTATCGATGATTTCTGCCTAAAATCTAGCAACTTGAAAATGACTGGTCTACTTTTGTTCCGTTCCGCTCGTCCTAGGCGGTGTATTCGTTCGATAGAAACTCGTTCAAGGCCGAGAGTGTCCTGAACAATAGTCTTATTCACTGCTTGTTCAAGAATTTCACTCGTCTCTCCGTCAACTTCAGGTAGGCCATAAACAATTAAGTTCGATCGCCTACTTCTGTTTTCTAAGTCGTCGACCTTCCTTTCAAGCAATTCATATGCACGTTTCATGCTGACAAGCTCATCCTGACAGAGACTAACCTTCTCTTCGAGTCTTGATAAAGCGTCTAGCTTTTTATCAATATCGACAAGACGTTTTTCCTTGATGAACTTAATATCCGCGGCGATTTCTTTTAGTGCGCTTGCGATTTGATCTTGCGCAGGTCCCGGGTTAGTCTCGATGTCTCCCCCTAAGAGTAGTAATTTTCGCAAAAACATCCTAACACAACATGGCATACAAGAAAACCATGGGCACGGTAGCACAAGCAAAAAAGAATCGTCAGAGCGTATACATTTTCCATATTTCTTCCTCACCTGCACAAGGAAGACGAACGGGTTATCAGACGTCCGCATGCCTGAAGTGTCACCGTGCCCAAGAAGCGTCGAGTGCGCTGCACGAGCTTTTGTAGGTGAGCTGGTGGGTGGTCCTGGGTGCTGATCATGCGCAGTCAGAATCAGGATGGGTAACGGCGAATGATGAGGCGACATCTCCGATGACGTGCAGGATGGGATTGTTGGCGCATGGTAGTACGCCAGCCTGTGGGCCTGCGCCGTAGTGCTCTCCCCGGATCGCAAGCTGCCCCCACCGGAGGTGAGATCTTAGGTTACTATCTTAAGTTACCATCGGAAGAATTCAACGTTCTTTCTCAAACTCAAGTAATTAGGTGCACCTGGCTAAGTACTCTGTTATCGCCATCACTTCTATTTTCGCCCTCCTGTAGCTGTTGACAGGAACCGCATTCCATTCGAAACCAACGCAATAATCTATTTATCTACTGTCGTGGCTGAACACTATAGATTATAGAAGATGAAAGAACGAATACCTTTAAACTTCGCATCATCCGTCCATCATAATTACCAAAAATTCGTGCCTGAAAATTTTTTTGAAGCCTTCGGTATTCCGTATAACACGCACTCCGATCGAAACCGCGAGTGGCGGAAAGCAGCGACTCTCCTTAAAGTGTACGACTGGCAAAAGGATTCTGTCTGATTATATGCTGTAAGCAATCATTACGGAGCCGCAGCAATGACCTAGACTTCGCTTGTCCCTCCATTAAATATATAAAAAAAGACCGCCACCTTCACGAAGTGAATGATATGATCGAGGAACTTGCTCGGAGCCGATCGGGAGAACCCGTGAATCCTCCGTACGAGTCCTCTACCGTCATATAAAGATGTGACAGGTGTCTAAAGGGGTGAATTTACTATCAGCGTCAAGTGAAACCCGAACATCGCCAAGCCTTCGCGATGGTATGGTGCGCACCGTCAAATTATCACGATTGACAGGCGGGCGCATCCTGTTCGGCAACTCTGCGCATATATGCTGCCTGTCCATCGTAATAAGAGAACGCGTGGCGCGCTCTATACCATCACGAAAAGGCTTGCCGCTATTCAGGCTTCGTTTGACACATATACTACAGACATTTATACATACACAAGATGCAATCATTGACCAATCGATGCCATTACATACAAAGATTACATTACTAGCTACAAAGCTGTGGGACGCGTTTTCGTTTGAAGATTACAATTTTTTAGTCGGTGAAGGATGTGCCGAGAGAATCTTTATATAGAGGCTGCAGTTTAATGTTAGAAAGTGCAATTTTAATACATTTCCCGGCTAGAGGGTCTCTTTGCTGCTTGCGTGTCGCCCCTTTGTCGCGGGCTCTCACCTCAAAGTCAGTCTGTCGACGAAGCTTCCTCGCAGCACAAAGTTCGCATAATGCCTTACAGGTGCGTAGCGGGTACCTACCTTATCGGCAGAATGACGAATGGAATAGTGGCATAGTTGGTGTTTCTCTACTCCACAAAGTTACGGTGGACTTGTAGTGGGTACATGGCGCAGTCGCGCCTCTAGCGTACACGCCAAGAAACATGCCCCTAGCACAAAAAGCTTGGCGAGCAAGCTCCTAAAACTACTTCGTAAAACCGAACCTGAATAAGCGGAAGAGATCCTTGTGGCGCTAGCGCTATAGGGAATGCGAATGCTATACCTACATCCTAAATTATTCAGAACCAGCGCTGCTAAATTATGCTTTGGCTGGAGTTCACCCTACCACGTTCCACATTCCCACCCGAAATCCCCCTTTCTTCCCGCAGCGTTGAGCTAATTTGTGTGTCCGCGCATTTGGGAAACCCTAGCAATGAGGCCAGCGATTCTTTTTTTAGCCCGAGGGTCAAGAAACCGGGCGCATACGGATCTCATGAAGGGTTTCTCTATGCAAAGCGTCGAGGGCAAGTCTACCCCGTATTTTCCTAACCCGTCCGTCGTCTTCTTCTTGCGGCAGTGTGCCACTGCAGAGCATGGGACGAAGGTGGCATTTCGGTGCACTCCGTGAACTCGGCAAGACAGATCTCCGCCAGTCGGGCTGGCTGCGTCAGCAACATATTCGACGCACTTTTGAGTGTAGTGGGCTTTTTTTCAGCTCTACTCGTCTAGGTTTTTTCTCTCTCGTTCATGTCATATGCATGTAATACCCCTGGTATTAAAAAAAACGCACAGGCCTGCGCGCTGAATGCTCAGAACAGTCACAGTGAAAGCTGGAAAAGCAGCGTTTCTTCTTTAAACCCTCTTTGGGTAATTACTACGAGCACACTTGCAGAGTATAATCACTATGCCATCTTTCGCCAATCTTCGGAGAAGCATGGTACCCGCTACACGCTTGCAACTTTGTGCAGTTTTAATGTTGTGGCTGACGACGATGAAGAATTATGCCTGAAGCTTTTGTAATGGGGGGAGGGGGACATTCATGTGTCCCACAGGATCCACTCGAACAACAAAACGTAGTGAAACGAAACGCTTACTACTTTCTAGACAGAGCCAACAGACAGCCGAAGCGTCGATACTTCTTAATGGAGGAAAATATTCAAAAAATTTGATGACCACCAAGAAGTGACAACGCAGCAGCTGTATACTGCTATCGTCGCTACAAGATCAAACTCAACTACAACGTTACTTAATCAAGAAACAGTCGTTAGACTAAGTCTGTTCACGAGATCACGTTGTCCCACATCCGTCTTTTTTGTCTTGATGTGCGTACCACCATAAGATGAAGACAAGGTGCGTAGTGGAGTGTTCAGTGTTTATTCAGTGCGCTTTGCTTAAAATACTTATGCAATGCTATCCAATCATAGCTAGCCTCCGAGAACACATACCTATAGATACAATGTGCGATCCACATAGGTCGTTCACAAACATACACAAATGTGAATTATATATTCCAAAACAAAAGAATTCAAGAATGTGTCCTGCCTACACTAAGGGCTACATTGAAAGATAAGCTGTCCATAAACGTCATAAGAAAGGCACGTTGTTAAAGCAAACATTAAGCGTGACAAATTACCACAAAAATATTTAAAACTAAAAAAGAAGCGCTAATCGCCGCAAGTACCCAGTACCCTGTCATTTATAGACCGCTGGGTCCTGACCCAAGGCGGCTTGCTCTCGCAGCAAAGAAGAGCTGCGACGGCGCATTCGGTCGCTCTCCAGTAGCGCCGTCTTGGAATGGCGGCGCTTGTGTCGGTTTCGGGCCACTCGCAGCGGAGAATAGAGCTGCCACTTGTCCTCCATGACCACAATGCCGTGAGCCACGTTCGAAGGCGGCATATGCTTGGTCTCGGGCAGTGCGAGCGCCATCGTGCTAAACAGGAGCAACATGGCGGCCGCGACAGCGTACGCAACGCCCCGTAGCGGCCGCGACTGGATCTCGTTGACGAACACCGCCACTAGGGCCCCGAGACGTCCGCTCATGTAGCAGACTCCGAACGTAGCCCCACGAAGCACGGTCGGGTAGAGTTCCGCGGACAAGACGAACGCGGAGATGGCGGACATGTCGAATATCAGCAACGCCAAGGTGACTAGAACGGCGGAGACGAGGTCAGCGGTGTCCAAGGAGACTGCAAGGGACAGGGCGCCCATGACGATGGCCAGGGACAGCATGCTGAAGACGAGGCAGAGGCGCCGGCTGTTGCGCGTGAGAACGTAGACGTCCGCCACGACGCAGGGCAGACGCAAGACCACGAGGGCGGCGCGGGCACCTTGGCTGGTGCGCATCATGTGGCCCGTGCTGAGGTGAGCAAAGGTTCCAAACGACAGGAACCAGCAGCCGAAGATTATGGCCGACCGCTGGCGCAGGGGCTGGTTGGAAAGCAAGTCCGAAAGCCGGACCCCCTCTGCGGAATCGCAGGCCTCTACTTATTAAGTGCATTGTATGGAGGAAACGCTGCAAGAATATGGCGTGGTAATAAGAAGAACACTGCACATCATATCAGCTTTTATGGGCCACGAGAAACAAGGATACTTTCAGTATTTCTGCATGTTCGACAATCCCGAATTTAATTTATGGCTTGTTCTAAAACGCGCTCCAAAGATGTATACTGTATACTGTTTTATTCGACAGCAACAAACGGGACGTGAACAAACGACGACGCCAATTTAGCAATCGTCCCGTTTGTTTATTCGCCTAGTGCGTAGTCTTTTTTGTGCGCTATTTTATTATGTCCACAGGCGTGCACTCGGGGGAGGGGAAGGGGAGTGGGGGTGGCCGCCCTCTTCACCTTAGACGGTGGGGAGGAGAGGGGTGCAATGTCTGCCTACATTGTTTTCCGAGCGAGTAGAGCACCAATGTCATGGGCGCCTGTGTCGGCACAAAGATCTGTTGGGGCAAATGAGTCAAAATTAGCGGACGTATAATTAGGTGGGGGGCGGGGGTCTCCGACACAAATTACCCCTCACCTCCCCTCATAACGAACCGTGCGCACGCCATGGTTGTCCCATAGCCGAGCAAGCCAAGTGTATAGGCGCTGCTGCTGAACGGAGACGTGTCTTCACTCACAAGCTACATTGAAGTATGAAGGTGACATTGCGTGGTATCATGCAAAGAGATTGGTGGCCGTAACCCGTTCGTCGCCAGTAGAACGGAAGAAATGATCACCGGGGTCCGTGACTGTGACGTTGGCGCGTTCCTGTTCCTGCTGAGTGACCGAGTGACAGTGCTGCCTGCACATCTCGTCCCTGAGCGCCGACAGCCGGCGCCTGAAGACCGGCGGCTCGACTCTGTTGGCTCCGGCTGCACGCGACAGCACGTGCTCGGCGTTGCGCAGCTCATAGGTGGCCATGAGCCAGCAGGGCGACTCCTCTGCTAGATAAGCCGCGACCATCAAACCACACGTGGGAGCCATGTAGGCTACCTGGAGAGATAAAAACATGCTACAGCTCCGCTATACTGTGAAGCACGAGGAAAGCATTGCAGCACGGGCATCCAGAGATTCCTCTTCGTACAGATTCCCGCTGCACCGTTCGGCAAAGCGTCGATGACACCAATGTGTGTGCTAAGCACGTAGCTTTTTCCCGGCACTTGCGGGATCTGGTTAGCGAGATTCGAGAACTCGGTGTGCGACATGAGTTCTACTTCGTGCGGCACATTATCGACATCCTGCTTGTTACGGCAGTTCAGATACGCGTCGTCTACAGCGAGTTTTGTCGGGTAGTTTCCCTCTTCAAAGGTACCGACGGAGCGCCGGAGACGAGGCGGTGTTCCACTTGCTTGCGCGGCCCAAGAGGTTGCCGAAGCGCTTTTAGCATTTTATTGCTAAAAAGGTTTCGGCAACCAAATTATTGCAATTGCTTCCTGTTATAATACCTTATAGCCTAATTGTTCATTCATTTTAACCCGGTTATAAGCAATGCTAGCCTTATAGTCTGTATGGAGTGCTTTACTGCGACATAAGCTCAGACACCTCCAGCTGTAATGTCACTTGCTTATAGCAGACTAAATGGGCCATCTTTTGAATATGCATGTGTTTTTGGGACCCCTTTACTAAAGCCAACATTACCCTCCTAGAGAATGTGCAAAGAAAAGCTTTCAAGTTTATTGAAAATTTTTCTCCGTATGACTCACCCACTCAACTAATGCAGGCTAACAACATGTCTTGCACAAAGACGAAAAACTGTACATTCACTTCACGTTGCATTTACGTTCACTAAATTCAAGAACAGTACGGCGACGGCGGACATTCTCAGAAATTGATGCCCTTCAATATGGTGGCGTATAGTGTTCATATGCATGCGCTATTTCAAGGGCCGTTCCAGTACATGTCCTTGAGCAAACGCTGCATTGTACTTATTCCTGTAGCGTGTTGTTGAGATCGCACCGTCTTACCTGGGCAGCATGCCAGTTCCGGATGAAGACGTAGACGACTTCAGTGTAGACGGCTGCGACGAACGCGGCTGCCGCGACGGCGATGGCGCAGAAGAGGACGCGGTGTTGCGAGTCGGTCACCTCGAAGAGCAACACCTGCGAGGCCACCAACACTCCGGCGGCACCCGCGGATGTCACAAACCGGAGCGCAGCGAACACCGCCACGCTGTTGGCGAACACGAGTGCGGTACCGGCGAATACGAGCAGCACGAGCCAGATGCCGAGCACGGGACGTCGACCAATGCGGTCGGCAGCGATGCCCGCCAGCTGAAAGCAGAGAGTCTAGTACATCAGTTGTCAAGATTCCGTGCCGACCGCTTATGCCCTCGCAATCTCCGGCGTCAGCGTAGCTCTGGCCGACTGGGCTCGGCCTATGCCATCTCCTGACGCCGACGACCTTCGACGACAGTATAGCTCTGACCGACTGGACTTGCTCTACGCCATCTACTGACGCCGACAAGAGCTCTCGCAAGTGGTGCCCCGTGCTCGGACTCCTGTGACAATTTTTCCATGTTTCCTATCTCTCCTATCCCCTCCATTTGTCATCGCTCTCTCTGGCTTACCACCTCACGCCTCTTCCTCTTTTCTACAACTTTACTATTACCCTTTTAATCCCTCCTCACCCCCATCCCTTATGAGCTACTGTTGAGGTGTCGCTCGCTGAAGCAGACGCTTACGGGGCTCTCCTTCCTCTTCCTTTCTCTCTTAAGAATCAATTTTTTAGAGCAGATTTAAGGTTACCAAACAATATCTATTGACGGATTGCGTAAGGGCCTATTAACACGCTGTCCGCACAGCCGGACCGCACATGGCGGGACACATGCCACATGCAAGCTTATGGCAAAAGAGCGTCGCCGAGACGCTCTGTCGCACTATGCTTGCGGGTGCTCTTTCGCCCTCCGCTTGCGTGTGGCAGGTGTCCCGCCACGTGTGGTGTGGGTGTACGGATAGCGCGGGTATAGTCCCACTCATTTAGCAGATTTCCGGTGTCGGTGGTGGTGGCGTCGTAGGTTGTGAGCGAAGAATCGGCGCTGGCCATGACCGAAAATTCTAGGTGGGAGCCAAAGACGTTTGCATTTTCGCTTTACTTCAACTTCCGTAATTAGAAAGAAAAAAAAGCGATTAGAGCACAAGACGAGCGCTCCCTAACAACTCATTAAGGTTGTAGACAGCGCTCGTCTTTCTTCCTCGTCTGGCGTCTCCGTCGTGTTCGTGCATAGTTTCTAACACGCCCAACTCTCAACTTTAGCGTAAATTACGTGCAAAAAAAGGCAGAACACACAAAACAGAATACATCTACTCGTCATCTGTTTTTGGGATCTCTGGCCCTTTAAGGGACACTAAAGAGAAACATTTACTTCATTTAAATTGATAAACTGCACTCTGGTTACCCTAATATAACATGTTTCAGTGTGATAAGTTCGTCACTAGAGGAGAAAATCAAGGTTGAGGTTTCACTATTTAAATTTCGCGCCGAATCTCATTGCGTGATGGCACTAAATTTAAAATGTATTTTCTGCACGTTCGATGACACTGGCTTGAAGAAATTTTCCTGAAACGCCGTATTCTAGGTCTACGACACCCATAGATGACCATTACTTTAATTTTTTGACGCAACAATGTTCTTGCTCTTTCACGGTGTTTGGATCAGGCATCTCGAGGTGAATGTTATTTCGCGTTAAGAGTGCTGTTTTCAGTATTGTAGAATAGTTTTTACTAATACGCGCGAGATCGTTTTACTCTTGTGTCTTTTTTAGGGTTCAATATTGAGGTAGTTATTTCAGCGTGATAACTGCAGCGCAACTAAGGGTTCGTGCTGACGTTCTAGTGTGCTTGTTTTATTTTCACTGTGGTCTTAAACCAGTTGAAACCTGTTTATAGTAAAATAAAGAGGTGCGTGTTTTTCGTGGGGATAGGCGGGATGTTGTCAGGCTACAAAATTGTTCATATTGTCTCGGAGAAAGTAGCAAGCGCTTGTACTGAGGTGCTGTGGGGCTACTGGGATAATTTACGAGTGACGGACATTATTTGCGATCTGCAGTTCACAAATAGGCCCTAGCCAAGCTATGAATTCTTTTAAAATAACACTATTTACCTGCTCCATTCGCACACCGTAAATCTTGCTACAGGTCACTTACAGAAGCGGTACAAATTGCATACAAGGGTTGAACATACCGAAAAACAATTAGTACAAAATAATTTCACTGTGGAATGTAATGGTGTCAAGTTGCACAAAAGCTGAAGTGGCAAATAAAGGCACACAATTAGATATAGTCGAAAATTGTATTGGTTTACAAATCAACGACTCATTGACGTAGAATGCGGGGCGTTTGAAATGCGATATTTGTTGCACATTACTGCTGAAGTGACCATGTCACCATGTGGCAGTGAGGGTGACCATGTAAACGAAGCGTTCGCTGCATCCGCTAGAAAGCCGTTCATTGTGTGATTCCTGGTCATGGCAATGCTCCGCTTCATTCTTTCCCCTACTCCTCACCCTCGTATCACTCCTCACCGTAACTTCTCTTTCCCAATCCCATGCTAGAGAGTACTAGGCTATACTATGTTTTAATCTCTCCCCTCGTCTTCTACCTCCCCACCATCTCACGCCTTTTCCACCTCCTGGGAGAAAATGGATATTCTCGACAGATATTGGTAAAAATTTAAGGACACCGACAAGTCAGACCTCTTAAGAGCTCTGTCGTTAATACAGTAAATATAATCGTGAGCCGGATTCCGAGTAATGCGCAAGCTATGAAAGGAAAATGCAGCTCCACTAGCCGCAGCTCCTGTTTGTGAAACTCACCGGAGCCCCAACAACACCTCCAGCCACGTACGTTGCCGAGAGCGCCAGCACCATCCAACTGCGGCCGCACACCAGGTCCCATTCGTCGACGATGGAGTGGCCGTGCGACTCCGCGAATATGGCGTTGCACCGCTGGTGAGCCGAGCTGGCACCGGACGCGTATTGCCAACCGGCGTCACACGGCACGGTGCTCCGGTTGTCCGGGAGCCCTGCAGAGGACTCGGCGTAGGGCAGTGGAGGCTCGAAGCGTTGGCACTGGCTACGCCTTTCAGTACCGTCTTCTTCCTGTATTACGGGTATGCTGATGTTCCTCCAGACGTTCGGTTCCATGTAGGAGTACTGGACAGTAGGCCTGCGCAAGGTGGTAAGGCGTTCCAGGAGACGTCTTCAATACCTGCTAAAATTGGACGAGGAACGCGATATCATGACTGGGCCCCGTTCGCGTCGCCTGTACTCATACACTGCTCCTTTTTGTTACACCTGCAACTCTTCTCCGAGTAACCACCAAAAGTTTTCGGCGTTCCTCACAACCCCACCCCTTCCTCTTGAGGGTCTGCACTGTTCAGCTTACGTCGGCCGTAACAGCAGCAGCTGATCCAGTTGATCGATTCACCGGGTCGCGCAAGGCAATGGAGCCCTGGACTCAATGAAGGCCCTCTGTACACTCGTCAACGTATATTTTCTCTCTCTTCAGTAAGAGAGTTGCTGCCTTACGAATCGACCGATGTTAGAACTTGTCAATCATTGGAGTGGAACTACGGTGATTCGTCGAATGCTGTAAATGCTTTCTCTCATCCCGATGAACACCCCAGAAGCTAAGCTGCGTGGGTTGGTGCGGAGAAAGGAAGTTACTTCATGAGCGCGTTGTTAGTTCGAGCACTTTTTTTCGAAGGCGTGGCCTACATTCTGTGTGGCTCCAAACGGACGCGTGTGCTCGCAGTGGCCGTGGTAACTATAGATGCGACCCGCGATGCTAGTGGCCGTGAATTTGGATATATGGCGTGGTCATTTGGGTATATAGAATCATTTGTTAAAAGGAGGGCGAACGATTTCTAGCTGACCTTGCAAATATATTGCCCAATCGAGACCGCATGCTGCCCCTAATGTTTAATCATGAAACAAGCGCAATATGTACAAAGACTTAGAAAGGACACCGGACGGAGCACTTACTATAGCTACTGAAAATTTTTATTTCGGAAAGAACACTCTCACATATATATAAGCATAACATGCATGCACGTCACCAAAATCCACCCTTATTATCACAAACAGTGGGAATTAATGAAAAACTGATACGGTAACCTTGCTCTTGCACAACTGGCAGTGAGTCTAATGCTTGGTTCGCGAGCTCTCAACAGCCTCGACTACCGATCGGCGCCGTTTTCCGAACATGCTGAAATGCCGCAAAGCCCCTTTAAGACACATAGGGAGGGCCCACTTAGACGAAATAAGAACAAAATGGCCCATTTATCTTCTTACATTTGAACATAAATTTAAGGAGATGTGGCAATAACATTACCCGGTAGGCCTCCAAGGTGGCGTAATTTCTCACCTAAAGAAGAGCTTCCGACTTCTTTTCTGACAATTATTGACTATAAGTATTCAATCTGGGCAGGTAAGAAGGTACACCTGCCGAATTGCTTATTATGTGACTGCTTTTAAACACACCCACTCGCACACACGCACACACATTAACACACACAAACTTACACATGGAGCTTCGTGGCGCACTATACCTGCACCAGTGGTCCACGGGTCTTGCCAGGTTTGTCGAGGCGATAGCGTGTACGATGGTCGTGAAGAAGGCCAGCGCGGTGCAGAACAGGGCGATCTGCTGAAACCGGCCATGACCGCAGATGAGGACGTGGTCCAGTGGAGACGTGGGTGCCACCGGCGCGACCGAGGCTGCTGCAGTCATGACCGCTGCGACGGTGCTGGTACGGGCAGCCTCCTGATGACCTTCCGTTGACGACAGCGACGATGTCCGTTCGTAAGTGGGCTTGACGGAAGCATTATGAATCGCGAAGCGCTCGTCCTCAGTTCCGCGAGTAGCTGCCATCTTGAAACCTTCCCGGTGCCGACCATCTTGTGACAATAGAAATGACGTCAGAGTGGTAGACGGTTGACTGACGGTGGCCCCTTCGTCACTGGGTATAATGAAAGATTCATGCCGGTCGTCGCGTGACGGCAGCGACGTCGTCAGAGCACTCGTAGGCTGTTTGGTGGTAGCCTGCTCACTATCTTTGCCGCTAGACAATTCAGCGCTCTCCAGCTGGCTATCATGCGACGAGAGCAAGACCCTCAAAGCGGTAAACGGCTGGTTAACAACGGCCGGTTGTTCTTTGTCGCTGGAAGCCATGGTAGACTCCTGCTGACCTTCGTGTGGTGGAAGTGACGTCAAAACGGTGAAAGGCTTGTTGGCGATCTTCAGCTTGCTTCCTTTGCGACTGATGATTCTCGTGGAGTCCGTTTGACGCTCGTGAGGCGAAAACGTCGGAGCGCGAGTAGGCTGGTCAACGATGCTCCGTTTATATTCATTACTAGGGATCACTGAGGCTTCCTTCTGGCCTTCACGTGGTGGCAGTGACATCGTCGCAATGGTCACAGGCTGGTCGGCAGTAACTGGCCTGTTTTCTTCGCCGCTGTCGACGTCAGTAACGCCAAGCTTGCGCTCGTGCGGTGTGAGCATCGGAGCGGACGGTTGCTCTGGGAGCACCCTTTGATCGTCAGATGGAATCGCGGAGGACTCCGGCTGGCCTTCGCGTCGTGGCAGTGACGTCAGAGCGTTCACAGTCTGGTCCGTATGGGCCTGTTCGCTTTCTTTGCCACTGATTACTTCGGCGGTGTCCGGCTGGCCTTCGTGCGTCAGAGAAGAATACGCCCGATTGAGCAACGACTTTTCAACAATGTCCCACCGGTCTAAGCCTCTGTAAGTAACGAAAGGTTTTCGTTTGCCTACGTATGGCAACAACGCCGTCGTCATAGCGTTCGTAAGCTGTTTGGTCGTAGCCTGCTCGACTTCCTTACCACTAGACGTCTTAACGGTGGCCAGCTGGACATCGTGCGGTGAAAGCGATGACGTCAGAACGGGCAAAGGGTTGTTGACGCTTCCTCGCTGGTGTTCATCTCTGGGAACCACAGATGACTCCCGCTCAACGCGTGGTACCAGCGCCGTTGATAAAGAGGTCGCAGGCTGGTTGGCGGTGGCCCGTTCACCTTCTTTGCCATTGCTCGTCTTAGCGTCGTCTAACTTGCGGTCGTGCTGTGACTGCGAGGATGACGTCGAGGCGTTCGACCGCTTAGTGGCCATGGCCTTCTCGTCACCCGCGTCGCTCATCTTTGTTGTGACCCGTTCCTCTACGTGGCACCTTCAATTGGTCTATGCTAAAGTGGCCGAGGGTCCGTGCACACAAATCGGAACTTGAAGCGTGGCTGTGCGAGGCTGTCTTAGCTCTGCCTGGGCTCGAGAAGTTGAGAAGGAGCGACGGCAAACTGCAACCTGACTGTAGCGCGTAGAAGCTGCTTCTCTTCGCGCGATGTCGCGTGATCAAGAGACCTCGCGCCATCTTCTTCTTCATTGACACGATGGTTCTCATTTCTATCACGGTCCTTTGCCAAGCAGGGGGCGTTATCGAGTTGTTGTTTATGATGATGATGATACTTCGCTACTAAGAGTTGAATATGGTAGCGATCCTGTCCATAGCGCGTATTTAAACCACTCAGTTCATACTATATAATGTATGATGATACTCGTGAAAATTAAATCGTGGATTACTACAATGTAATTGATATAAAGTTGAAAGTGGCTTGTGTCAGTAAAGCTTTGTTTATGGCTGCATTCTGTGAATATTGTAGCGTGCTTTAAAGCACGAGCAATTATACGTGTTAAATGTTTTCGAACTTTCAGCACTCAGTATACATGGTCTTAAGGGAATACGCGCCGTAACGTGCGTGCCTCTTGTAGTGAGTGGCCGGCTTTAAACGACGAAGTCGTTATGATCATCACATGTTCTAACACCCTATGGCAATGCAGGCTTGTTCCACGAAGTATTAGTGTTATCACATGCTGTACTGCGATGCCTGTATACATGACGCGTATGTTGGTAAAGCATGATAGCTGTTTGCACTGAACTTTCAAGGAGATTAACTTCTTTTCAATTTACTTGCAAGCAGACACGTGGATGTGGGGTAGAACACCCGCTTGCCACGCAAACGTCCTGGGTTCTATCGTCATTCAAGCTCGGAAGTTTTTATTGTGTTCCTTCTTTGCACACTTCTCGATTTTCCTGTCACGGGCAAAAATGATTCACTTACAATGAGGCTGACACCAACACCACAATTTCTGCAAAACGAGCTTTTTAGCGCTATTGTGTTAATACTGTACCGTCGAGGTTAGCAGGCAGCTTTTTTTTTAAAGAACACAAAAAACACAGCGTATCCAAGAGGTGAATGATGACGAGCGGGGCGAAATGAACGGAAGAACGTCTGGACGGACGGATACATGGACGCTTCGTCCTATTCATCATCATTCACTCTGCCAAACTTCGTGCGCACGCTTATGCCGGAGGTTGTGACATGGCTGTGTATGATGGACGGAAGGATGGACGGACGAACCGATGGACAGACGGATGGATGGATGGATGGATGGATGCGTGGATGGATGGATGGATGGATGGATGGATGGATGGATGGATGGATGGATGGATGGATGGATGGATGGATGGATGGATAACCAATCAGATAGCCTCCTTCTAGTTAATTCTACCCGCTTAAAGTCTGCTTTGACCTCCCTGTCCCTAAACCCCAGTGATTTGAACAACTCTGCGCCATCATCCTGAAATATAAGGTGAAGCCCTTTACAGAACATTATCAAGTGTTCCGCTGTTTCCTCCTCTTCTCCACACGCACTGCATACGTGTCTACCCCTTCGTATTTGGCCCGAGATGTCTTGGTTCGAGGCCTGGGGTGTGGCCTCACCGGTGACCACAGCCGGTAAACACACTCCCTCACCAGAGAAGGATTGGCCACCCTGGTGCAGTATCTGGCCACTACCTCCCACATGCATACGTCAATTAACTCACGGCCTTCAGTACCCAGCGGCTGCGAAGCAACTGACCACGGCGGCGGTCAGATCTCCAACGCAGCAGAGGGTGCTAAGAATCTATGGATCCGGACAGGCCGCCATGGGAACCTGAACTTGGCAACGTTTAACGCTAGAACCTTACCTAGCGAGGCAAGTCTAGCTGTACTATTCGAGGAGCTAGATGGTGTTAAATGGGATATACTAGGGCTCAGTGAGGTTATGAAGACCGATGATGCCTATACGGTGCTACAGAAAGGAACCGTCCTTTGCTATCGGGGCTTGGCTGACAGAAGAGAACTGGGAGTGGGGTTCCTAATTCACAGAAACATACCTGGTAACTTAGAGCAACACTATAACATTAATGAAAGGGTGGTAGGTATCGTAATTAAACTCAAGAAGAGATACAAGATGAAGGTGTTACAGGCTTACGAGCCTACATCTAGCCATGATGACGCTTGAGTTGAAAGCTTCTATGAAGACGTGGAATCGACAATGAGCAATGTGAAAAAACGCAGTATAATATACTGATGGGAGACTTCAATGCAAAGGTAGGGGAGAAGCGGGCTGGAGACCAGGCAGTAGGAGATTATGGCATCTGTACTAGCTACTACTAGAATTCGCAGAACGCAATAGTTTGCGGATTTTGAATACCTTCTACCAAAAATAAGGAAACTTCAGGTGGACATGGAGGAGCCGTAATGGCGAAAACAAGAACGAAATACACTTTATAATGAGTACACAATATAAGGAGGTATAACATGCTCAAAAAACGGAGGGAGCGTCAAAACAGTGAAGAGGAAACTTGGGATAGGCTAAAATCAGATGTATGCATTAAGGGACAAAGAAGGCAAAATAACTACCAATATGAATAGGATAGTTAAAATAGCGGAGCAGTTTTACAGAGATCTGTATACTAGCCGGAACAACCACGACCTTAATACTATAAGAACCAGCAGTTACCCAGATGACACCCCACCATTAATGATAGAAGAAGTCATAAAAGCCTTGGAGAGCATGCAAAGAGGTAAAGCTGACGGTGAAGATTATATAGGTAACATCAGATCTGCTGAAAGGTGGAGAACAGATTGTGTTAGAAAAACTAGCCACCCTGTTTACGAGGTGTCTCCTGACGCGAAGAGTACCAGAGTCTCGGAAGAATGCTAACATAATCTTAATACATAAGAAAGGAGATGACAATAACTTGAAGAAATACAGGCCGATCAGACTGCTCTCCATAGTATACAAGCTATTTACAAAGATAATTACTAACAGAGTTGAAAACACATTAGAATTCACTCAACCAACGGAACAAGCAGGATTTCGAACAGGCTACTCAACAATCGACCACATTCATACTATCAATCAGGTAATAGAGAAATGCTCAGATTATAGCCAACCACTATACACAGCCTTCATAGACTACGAGAAGGCATTTGATTCAGTAGAAATGTCAGCAGTCGTACAGACACTACAGAATCAGGGCGTCGATAAAGCGTATTTAAACATCCTGGAAGAAATCTACAGGCGATCAACTGCTACCATGGTGCTTCATAAAGAAAGCAACAGACTACCAATCATGAAGCGTGTAAGGCAGGGGGATACAATCTCCCCAATGCTATTTACCGCGTGCTTACAGGAGGTTTTCAGAGGCCTAGAGTGAGAACAGTTATAGATAAGAGTTATTGGAGAGTACCTAAGCAACCTGCATTTCGCCGATGACATTGCATTGCTGAGTAACTCAGGGGACGAACTGAAGCTCATGATTAAGGAGTTAGACAAGGAGAGCAGTAAGGTGGGTCTTGACATTAATCTTCAGCAAACAAAAGTAATGTACAACAACCTCGTAAGAGAGCAGTGCTTCGAGATAGGTAAATATCCACTTCATGTTGCAAAAGACTATGTCTACTTAAGGCAGGTAATAACCGCGGAGCTGAACCACGAGATTGAAGTAACTAGACAAATAAGAATAGGGTGGAGCACATTTTTCAAGCACTCTCAAATTATGACATGTATACATGTATATTGCAACTATCTCTCAAGAGGAAGGTATATAACAGCTGTATCTTGCCAGTAACTAGCTACGGAGAAGAAACCTGGAGGATTACAAAGAGGGTTCAGCTTAAATCAAGGACGACGCAGCGAACAAGGGAAAGAAAAATGGTAGGTGTAACCTTAAAAGACAAGAAGAGAGCAGAGTGGACTATAGAAAAAACGGGGGTTAAGGATATGATAATTGAAATCAAGAAGATCAAATGGATATGGGCCGGGCATGTAGCGCGTAGACAAGATTGATTGATTGATATGTCGGGTTAAGCCTCCCACAACCACCATATAATTATGAGAGACGCCGTAGTGGAGGGCTCCGGAAATTTTGACCACCTGGGGTTCTTTAAAGTGCACCCAAATCTGAGCACACGGGCACACAACATTTCCGCCTCCATCGGAAATGCAGCCGCCGCAGCCGGGATTCGATCCCGCGACCTGCGGGTCAGCAGCCGAGTACCTTAGCCACTAGACCACCGCGGCGGGGCGCGCGTAGACAAGATAACCGCTGGTTAATAAGAGTAACTAACTGGATTCCCAGAGAATGCAAGCGGGTTAGGGGAAAACAGAAGGATAGGTGGGCAGGTGAGATCAAGAAGCTTGCGGGTATAAATTGGCAGCAGAGAGCACAGGACCAAGTTAACTGACGGAACATGGGAGAGACCGTTGTCCTGCAGTGGACTTAGTCAGGCTGACGATGAAGATGATGATGATGAGGAGGAGGAGGAGGATGAGGGGGAGAAGGGGGACTTGGTTCGCAATACTGCCATCCTTGCCTCAAACAGTAGAGAACTACCCCGAGTATTATCGTAGATACTTTCCTTGGCTATTTCCTGCTTAAAAAATCGATAGATCTCTAGTGCGGACTTCTTAATCATGCCCATTTTCCACATGTTGGTCTCAGCTTCTTTCGCCTTCTTCTTAACCAATAATTCTTTTTAGTTTGGCCCCCTGCTGTTTTCCAAGTATTTACTAGTCAATTTTCTGGTTCGCTTCCGCCATTTTGTATCGACATTCTTCATGTACAAGTAGCTGAATACCTTCCTAGCCCAACGCTCCTCCCCCCTTTCTCTCAGTCGCTTCTCAAATAACATCTTGCTGCTAGCTTCCCTGCCCTCAAATGATGTCAATCCCATATCACCTTGTACTCGCATATTTGGTGTATTCCCGTGAGCTCCTAAAGCAAGCCTACCTATTCCACGTTGATTGATATGATATGTGGAGTTTAACGTCCCAAAACCACTATATGATTATGAGAGACGCCGTAGTGGAGGGCTCCAGAAATTTAGACCACCTGGAGTTCTTTAACGTGCACCCAAATCTGAGCACACGGGCCTACAACATTTCCGCCTCCATCGGAAATGCAGCCGCCGCAGCCGGGATTCGGACCCGCGCCCTGCGGGTCAGCAGCCGACTACCTTAGCCACTAGACCACCGCGGCGGGGCCCTATTCCACGTTGCTTAATGTCTAACCTTGCTTGAACTTCTGATCTCGTGCACAAGACCACATTGCCGAACTTCAGACTAGAAACTATGACCCCTTTCCACATTCCTCTCACAACATCATACCTATTGTATTTTCACAGTGCGCTATTTTTCATCACTGCTGCATTCCTGTTACCTTTAAATGTTACGTATATTTCGTGTTCCCTTAAGTACTCGGTCCCATTGCTTATCCATACGTCCAGATATTTGTATTTCTCTGTTATCTCAAGAGAGACCTCCTGTATCCTAAGCTCACTACCTTCATTATCATTAAAAATATGACTGCTGCTGTTTTCTTACTGAATGTGAAATCTAGCCTATCTCCCTCATTACCATAAATGTCCATCCATCTCTGCAAATCTTCTTTGTCGGGCATTAGTAATGTATCATCTGCGTGCATCAAGGCTGGTAGTGTCTGTTCAACGCCGATGGAGCTGCACAAGTTTGCGCCACCAGTATTACGCTGCCATAATTAAAGGGTTCATTAACAGGACTTGGTGAGGAAACTCCTTCTGCTGATAGCACGCACTGCAACGAGCATCTCGCTCAAATTTTGTAGTTGCGTGAATCAAGGAGAGATAATAAACAGCGGTCGAAGTTTATAATTTTTTAGTGCGCGCCTTCTTGATTTCGTGATGAGCTTTCGGAGTCATGACGCGCGCTGACGTAGCTTCTTTGTTCCATCTCTCTCTGCTTAGCTTCCAGCCCGCTGCGATGAGAAAGCACTTAAAGGGTGCTACAAACACCTCCCGGTGTCTCTTGTCGTCGTTGACAAATTTTCATGACAATCCATTCCTTGCCCAATGAACTCCGATAATGTGGTGATGAGATGATTACTGATTACTTGGAAAAAAATGGTGTAGGACCCATTCAAATTTGCAGATAAATTGTGATTCATTACTAGGGTGCGTGTGACAGAAATGCTTCGTTGAAATATTTTTGATGACATGCTGCCAAATAAATAGGAAGCCCAAGCGAATCAGGTTTATTTATGTCCACAACTGCTAAACTTCCCCTAATCTCCAAGCGTGCGTTGTCCATTTGTGAAAAAGTTCCGGTCAGTTCACTAAATCGGAGACCACCGCACGCTATACACGTAGGAGCACCACCTACAAACGTGGCCACGTAGGACAGCCACAGGCGTAGCCGCACGCCATTCATCAGTCAACCGCGATGGAGCGCGGGTGATTCGGCGCCCACGTCTGACAAAACACGGTGGTGCTGGTTCCCGTCTCCTGGCGCCCGCCAGGATCGCAGGGAATACTGCTGCTAGCATCCAGGAAGTCGACGATTTTGATGTCACCCGCCGCACGGTTCCAGGGTAGCTCGTAGCTGCGGCATCGTCTTCAGCCTTGACACTTAGGACCATCGGCAGACCATGGGGTTCCAGCCTGGTACACCTAGGCGTACGCGGCTGGGACGCTGCATTTGTGAGCCAGCGATAGCTTGAAAGCGCGTATGCTTTGGCATGTTTTGTCATTGATGTTCACTTTCAAAGCACGCAAGAACAATCACGGGAAAAAAATCACGCCGGCATGTTTTTTCCCGTTCTTGTTCTTATGGTGCGCTATGAAAAAATAAAAAGCGGGAGCTGTTTTAAAACTGGAGAGGGGGATATTAGCGTTGAGTAGTATCTATCTATCTATCTATCTATCTATCTATCTATCTATCTATCTATCTATCTATCTATCTATCTATCTATCTATCTATCTATCTATCTATCTATCTATCTATCTATCTATCTGTCTGTCTGTCTGTCTGTCTGTCTGTCTGTCTGTCTGTCTGTCTGTCTGTCTGTCTGTCTGTCTGTCTGTCTGTCTGTCTGTCTGTCTGTCTGTCTGTCTGTCTGTCTGTCCGTCTGTCTGTCTCTCTGTCTATCATTTATGAAAATTGCAAGTATGCGTGGAACTTCCCCTTGGGCGAGACAGCTTAGAATAACGCATAACATTAGAAGTAGTACTGATACTAAATTTTGAAGGCGACACAAGTTGTGAGATCAGTTTTGTAGACACTGGTACGTAACCCAAAAAATCATAAAGGCAAATAATAATTGGTGGGGTCATACGCGCAAAAACCACAACGTGATAACCAATTATTTTCGGGACCACGATTATATAACATCGTTGTCGCCCATAGTTCACGGAGCTTTTCTACGCTGAAGTGGAAAGGCCCCGCAAAATTTAAACATCTGATGTTCTTCAGCGTGCAGGGGTCTCTAGCATTTCATATTCACAAAAATTCGCAGCTGGATTTCAATCCCGCGTCCTCAGGATCAGCACTTGAGCACCTTATATCAACTAGACCACCGTGGTGGGTGGGAAATATAGCGCTGAAAAAAATTTGATGTCCAATGTAAAGTTTACGTCACGCAAATAAGTGTGTGACACTTCTCTGGAACATCGACGGGGCTCCAAGTGGGAAGCAGGACATGAATACGAGGGTGGCAAATATAGTAGACAGCTTCTCCGCTACGGGACGCCGTAATCGATAGGGTCCTCACTACGGCCTCCGTCATATTCCGTTTTTTCAACGTCGAACCTCAACAATTGATTAACCAACAATCACCTACAACACGTTTATGTGGGGGCTGCCTTCTCGTTGCACGCTGCTGCAGCTTCTGCCGCAGTTTTATCCCACCGCACACATGCACGCAACGCCGGCCGTGGCACGGCTTTTTATAGTCACGTGACCAGCTTTGCTTACAAGAGAAAAAGACAGAAAAAAGAAGCCAGTAGTTTTGCGTCAGTGCTGTCGTAGACACAAAGCTGCGGACTGCCGGCTTGGTCCATCTGTTGAATTCCTCGATGTGAACCGATTGGCTGTCGAAACACTCTGGTTGACTCGATTACTATGACGCCTTCCTTTCATTCAAAAGCATTGAAAAGATTGGGAGATCAACCAGTCGTTGGAGGGGATTGTCAGGGCAGTAAAGCTTCAAACTTAGTATCACTACGTCCCACTATGCAGTTACTAGAATAAGAGTTTGTATCGATGGTTCACTTAGTAGCTTTTCATTTGCTAGCGTCAGTTACTACTTAGGTAGTAAATATTGTGTCAATCAGTTACTACTGAAAATTCAGTAGGCCTACACAACAGTGTAGCTTTCGCATGCCACATTCGCTCTTGACGATGCAATGCAATCTGGTTTGTCAGAATGTCTGTTGCTTCTGAAATTTCATAAATACCTGCACCAGTGGTCCACGGGTGTCTCCCCATGTTTCCCATGACCGGAAAGTACACGAAGGCCGTGGCGAAGGTCAGCGTGGTGAAGACCAGGACGACCCTCCCTCCGGAACCGGACATGACCGATGGATGTGAGTGTTGTCCAGCCGCAACGAGAGCCCAAAGGTACCGCTGGCCATGCTCGTGGTGACAGCAGTCGTCGTCGGCTGGCCGGCTTCCTTCGGCCAACCAAGATGGCGGTGACGTTCGAGATGACGTCATCTGGATAGAAGGAGGTCCCGTCGTCATCTCTTTGCCTCCAAGCTCCCTGGGCGTCTCCCAATAAGCCTGGAGAGGACGACGATGGAACTGAAGGCAAAAGCTTGACATGCCTGATCAAATGTGAAAATGGACCATCGGCCACAACACGTGTGATGCGAAAAATAATCGAGTGTGGACGTCACCTAATGACGTTGCATATCACTGAAATTGGCGACGTCTTCACGACGTCCCACGATATCACGTGACATTTATATTTGGACAAAGGCGAGTTGATCTTGGAGGTAACGAAAGACCAAGTGAGTTGCCGAAAGCTTGCAGTGCCTCTCATCCTTGATGCAATGTAAAACCACCTTAAGTGCCGTAAGCTTTTGAAGGGGGAGGCGGAGAATCGATGCATAAACTGATGCGAAGAAGGCTAAGGCTAACCTTCGAGTTGCTTGAGGAGACTGCATAAGATACCTTAATAATTTTTTTTAATGGACGCGCTTACAAGCTCTATAAAAATGGCATTTTAACGCACACATTTTTAACCATTAAATTAAAAAAACTTACCGCTATCAATCCCTCTCGAAAACGCGTTGAAGGTGTCTCGGATGGCTCGAGGACGAAAGCGACGACTGTGACCTGGCGTTCCTCTGTGACGGTGGACGGCTCGAACGCTTCGTAGCCGCCTTGCGTCGGTGACGGCCAAACCGAGCGATGCGGTGTCGCCGTGGTCGAAGCAGGATGTCGTCGTGGTGCACGGCGCATGGTTCCCAAGCCTGCCATGTTGATGCGAAGGAATGCGCCGGCGTGGCGGGATGTTCAAGGCTGAGGTCCTGAGGTCCTAAAGGCTTCTTCTGAGGAGCTACGCACCGCCACGTCCGAACGGCGAAATCGGGGAACTTCTTCTTGGCTCGTGCGCCGCGTGCCTTCTTTGGCCATAATGATATCTTCAGCAAAAAAAAAGATGTCGAGAACGCAGTTAATTGGTTATTTCTTTCTATCCTGTCTGTGGAGCACTCCATAAAAGAACAATCATAGCACCTCTTTGAAACCTTGGCATGGAAGTAGCAGAACCTGTTCGTCCTTTTTAGGGTCACTCTTCTGGGATACAGTCACAGGGATATTTTGTTTATCATTAAGGAATTCATCAGTCTCACCCATTCATCAGTTGTCACGAACCCACGCACTACCTCTCGCCCTCATACGCGCACAACCACGCCTTCACAAACGCGCACACCCTCTGAATCAGTGGCGTGAATCACATGGGGGTAAAAGGTGTGAGAACCCCTTGTGCTTAGGCTGTGGGAGACGCTCGTTGCGAGTGTCTCCCCTAAAGATTCCTCCTAAAGGCGAAGCTCTTCTCAGTCTGACCTTGTCGTACGTCAAGCGTAACGGGCAGAAGAAGAAGAAAACGAGAAAACAAATTGGCCCCGTATCTGCATGTTAATCTGCAGATGTCGTCGAAAGACGAAAGTCTTGCGTGTGGAGAGAGTGGAAAAAAACATTTATTTGATGTTTTGCGCGAGAAAGTCGGTGAATGGTATTTTGGAGGCGCTGCGTTCGAGTGCCTCGAGCGTTCAGCGGAGGCGAATGAGCGCATCAAGTCACGTCACATGTGAGACATGAGCGCCATCTGGCAGCTGTCTTGGGAAACGAAGCGCGTGGCTTTGAGACGGTTGTGCGCGCCTTTTCGTGCAAGCGTTGCATGGTCAGCGCAGCGTGATAAGCGCTACGGTCCTTGAAATTACCTATGTGTGCCTTTTCTAGTAAACGGCGCACCTGCAGAATACATACGTGTTGTCATGGTGTCCCAGACATGCGCAATAATGGCTTTTAATTTGTTTCTTTATTTATTGTACCCTCAGGGCCCGAGGGAATTACAGAGGGGAGTGGAGATATACATAACATAAGCAATGTAAAACAGCAAAAAAAAACTCACAGCAGATAAGTAAGTCAAATAAAGTAGGCATAAATGACAACAGTTTATAAGGAAAAACGTATACTAAGAATAACCTTATATACACACACACATATATATATATATATATATATATATATATATATATTTGTGTATATATATATATATATATATATATATATATATATATATATATATATATATATATATATATATATATATATATATATATATATATATATATATATATATATATATATATATATGTATATATATATATACAAATATATATATATATACATATATATATATATATATATATATATATATATATATATATATATATATATATATATATTTATACAAATATTTAGAGAAGAATAATAGTTTCACGAAACATATTTTTATCACTTATATAAGCGATATCATGGGGAAGATCATTCCAACTGACACAAGTTCTGGGTATGAATGAGTCATGAAAACATTTGGTGTGACATGATGGAACTGCAACTTTATTGCGGTGATAAGTTCGAGCTGATATGTATGATGGCCTTGTTAATAATTTCTGTTTCAGATAGCTGTTGTAATAAATTTTGTGAAAAAGACATAACGAAG
Organism: Rhipicephalus microplus; assembly: GCF_043290135.1. Taxonomy (NCBI): domain Eukaryota; kingdom Metazoa; phylum Arthropoda; class Arachnida; order Ixodida; family Ixodidae; genus Rhipicephalus; species Rhipicephalus microplus. Next base: position 160,908,994 of record NC_134705.1, on the reverse strand, counting down.
CTACTGACCTGCATTGAGAATTGACAATTGCATAAGTATGAAGGCTAAATCTTGAGCAACATAGATGGACGCTGCGGATGGGGTTGGCCGTTTCAAGTACCCGGTGCCGTTAAGAGTGTACAAACAGACAAATGTACAGCCAGACAGACGGGCAGACAGACGGACGCATGGACGCGTACGTGGACGATGGACGCACGCACGGACGGATGGACAGATGCTTCGCCCCATTCATCATCATTCTCTGCGAGGGTGTGCTGTGATTTTTTTTTCGAAGATAACACGTGTGAATTGCTTGGCAGTTATGTATATAGCGTTCAAGTTTTCAATACGCGTTATTTTTTTTTGTTGGTCTCACTGGCTGAAGGCGTTGACTATTTGAGAGAAGCACTTGAGGAAGCGCCGATTTTGAGGATGGCCCAGGCACCTTTAAATCCCCCCTCTGTTGCTAAGGTACTACTTTATACACACAAGGCAAAATAAACCTGAAATCTTTAATCATTCATTGTATAATACATGTATATGTAGTTTTAAATTAATTTACGTCAAATTTACCTTAAGTTCTGTACTACACTTGGCTTATAACGTGGTATCTGCAAAATATTCTGCAAAAGTCTTCGCTTACTTTTTATGAAAATGCTTGGGTTTAAAAGTGTAGTGTTAGTTTGTACTGTGCACTCACAATGACGAAATGGAAATGCCGACACGACGTAAATATGCGTCTCTCATTCCGCGTGTTTAGTCCATGCAGGTGCGCGAGTTCTGGTTGTGCATGAAACGCGAGCTCTTCTTCGGTAAGAGATAAAAATAAAGCGATCAGCTATTGTCAGCGCCGCCTCGTCATTCAGCGTGGAATGCCTACCGCGTGAAATGTTGTTGAGTAAAGCTTGCAGCTGGGTGAGTTGTTTCACACTTCAAGGTAGAGACAAGGGCAGAAAAAATCAGTCTAGAAAATTGAAATAATTATGACTTCCTTTTACACATGTCATTACCTCTGTTCACAAGCTTGCCGTCACGATGCAATGAATACCTCAGACATTACACATGTCTTCAATTCACCAGCGTTAGGGTAATATGTTGATAATCATCGCGTGCACGGTTCCGACAAGCATTTTTATCACTTCTGTTTTGCGCGGTAGTGGTGGTAGAAAACATTTTAATGCAGGGATTGTACCAGAATTGCTGCATATTGCATGCTTGAATGGCAAGACCCCATTACGGGACGCCAATGGAGTTGGCCGCGGCCCGAGCGCACCTCACCAAGGATCGTTGAGCATCCAAGGTGAAGCAGCCGACTAGGTAGTCCTCCCAAGCCTCTCTAGTAGTAGGGATGGGGAAAAGGGATGAAAAGGGAGGTGGGTTGTAGGGGCACGAAGTGACGACGTGGTAGGTGTCGGCCAGTACCTGGCAGGTCGAGCAGGTGCCACTGGTTTCCAGCAAAAAATGCCTGGAGTCACTTTCAATGTTTTCCTGTCGTAACTACCACCAGTTTCTCGAACATATCTTCCGGGGAAAGCGCTGCCATATTTTTTTAAAACAAATCTGTTGTGTTCTGGGTTTTCGGTTTCGGAATGACATGTTTGGATGCCAGGGGGCGCCGCTCTGGCATCCAGGATTTCAAGGCGACTGCAAAATAAAACCAGTGTGCGAGTTTCTCGAACATATCTTCCAGGGAGAGCGCTGCCATTTTTTTTTTAAAACAAATCTGTTGTGTTCTGGATTTTCGGTTTCGAAATGACATATGAGAATGCAAGTGCGCCGATCTGGCATCCAGGATTTCAAGGCGACTGTAAAATAAAACCAGTGTGCGTTGGGTAACCGTTGAGTGCGGCTGTTGTTCTTCTCTTCGGCGCTTCGCGCCAACCCGCATGTTCGGGCTGGTTGGCGTCCCCTCCGGCCGCGTACGTCTCCGTCGGCCGTCTTCTTCTTCTGCTTTGTCGGAACCAGCCAGCCCCCAACACAGCAATGGCAACGAGGATGGGATTTGCATATGGACTGAAAATGTCCGATTTTTCCGCAAGCAAGACAAGTGCGGTTTCTCGCGGCACACTGCGCAAAATTGGCTAAATGCCGAGCCAATCTGCAACGAAAGCAATGCGCGGTTGCGCTTGGGAAAAAAAATTGCGAACGCGAGTTAGGAGCTCGGTGCTGTTCCTCAAAACCAGAATTTGGCAGAATGGGGTCGCCTTATTGCCGGCTTCCTCGCCCCCACGACGCAGAGAGGCGGCCATGTTGACCGCCACGGAAGGACTGTGCAGGCGGGCGTCCATGTTGGCCGCCGCGCCGAGACGAAGATGAAGGTCTTGTTGGTTATTATGCCAAGTTTGTTCCTCACTATGCTGATGTTGTTAAACCACTGCGTACTCTACTTCATCAAGCACAGCCTTTTAACTGGTCAGCTGAAGCTGAGCAGAGCTTCATTCGAGTTAAGTCAAGACTGGCCTCAAAGCCAGCTGTTAGTATTTTCAATGTGAAGATTCCAATCGTCTCACGACGGATGCATCCGATGTTGGACTGGGAGCAGTGTTTCAACAACTCAGAGGTGATCAGCTGATCACTATAGCTTTTGTATCTCGTACATTGACCCCTGCTGAACGCAGATATTCAGTAGGAGAGCGTGAAGCTTTCGCGTGTTTTTTTGCCTGTGAGAAATGGCATGTTTACTTGTGGGGCCGGCACTTCACATTAGGTACAGGTCACCAGGCACTAGTTGCTCGTCTTACTGCAGGATCCGAAGGCCACCGCCCCATTCGCATTTCCCGTTGGTGTGCCAAACTCATGTATTATAATTTCAGTGTTCAATATTGCAAAGATTCTAATAACGTGGTTGCTGATGCACTGTCGCGCCTTCCTCTTCAGATACCGGTTACTGAAAAGCGGGATGAGGAAGTTGTTTCATTCGTTACTTCCTGCATTACTAAAGCTGAGCTTAGGCAGCTACAGCTGCAGATTCCACTTTGTCTCAAGTTCTCAAATATTTACGTGAAGGATGGCCTTTCAATTGTGCTCTTGCTTCTGAATTCTTGCCTTACTTCGCAGTCCGACAGGAACTGTCTTGTGTCGAGGACTTGCTTTTCCACAATGAACGCGGGATTCCCCCTGCTTCTTTCCGTAACAAACTAATACAGCTTGCCCATGAGGCCCATCCAGGCATTTTCCGCACCAATTAGAATCTCCGAGACAGGTACTGGTGGCCAGCCTTAGACAAGCAGGTGGAGCATGCAGTGTACAACTGCCATATATCTCAGGCAGCTGACACGTCTGCCAAACCTGCATTTTCTCCGTTGCAGCCAGTTCAGTGGCCTGATCGGCCTGGGCAGAAACTCGGCATGGACATCATCGGTCCTTTGCATAATGTTCCGCGAAATGCCCGGTTCATTGTTTCTCTCATCGACTACCATTCCAAATTGCCAGAGCTTTGTTTCACACATACGGTTACTTCTGAGGTCTTCATTGAGTTTGTGTCTTCAATCTTCAGCCAGGAAGGTTTTCCTGATGCCATAGTTACGGACAATGGTCCACAGTTTCAGTCCCAATATTTCTAGGCTTTTCTTTCACAACGAGGAATTCAGCACTTGAGGTCATCAGTTTTCTATCCCTAATCAAATGGGCAAATCGAGCGTTTTAATCGCGTTCTGAAGGAACATATCCAGATCGCCCAATTAGAGCACCGTCCCCTCAAGCAAGTCTTGACTGAATGTTTAGCTTCGTACAGGTTCACACCACAAGGCACCACTGGAGTGTCTCCTGCTCAACTTCTCCACGGTAGGCAACCGCGAGTTGCTCTCGACATAGTCTCTTTGCCTCATAACATAGCAGTGTCTTCTCCTGATCAAATCCGTACCAGGGTTTTTTCTCATCAACAAGCAATAAAAAAGTATGTCGACACCCGTCGAGGTGCAAAGCAGTCCAAAGTTCGCACTGGCGATCTAGTCAAGGTTCGTGTGCCAGGCAAGCGCCTCAAGTATCGGAGTCCTTACAAAGTCTTGGGCCAGGTTAGCCCCACTTCTTTTCGCTTAAGTGATGGTAACATCTGGAATGCTTCGCGCCTTGTCATTTTTCATACGGATTCGCCTTCAACACCTAAAAGTCTTCCCCATCATGTTTCGTCCACGCCTTTCAACTAGTTACATGTGGCCTCCATGTACAGGCATTTCTTCTTCAAGGGGGGAGGAGTTACCAGTCGGTGTCGTTGGTTCAAGTACACCAAGTCTTACGGTTCACTTCGAACCTTCAAATACGGCTGGGACCGTTGAACTGGACTCCGGTCCGCAAAATTCTTCCGAAGCTCATGCTGCGAGCTCTGATGAGACCGCGAGTTTTAACGCTCGTTCAGAGCCTTCACAATCTTCTACTGCTCTTGATGTGTCACATCAAAGCACAAGTGACCAAGGTGCAGAGACACCTGATTCTACACCCAAATGGGCCCGCCCAAAGCGGAAGCGGCAGATGCCGCGTCGGTTCGAAGACTACGTGATGTAGAACTCTTGTTCATTACTGTTCGTGAACATTATTGTTCTGTGCAAAGGTCCAATGCATCCAAATCAATATTGTACTGAGTTGTGTATATTGTTTTCCTGTGCAGTTTCAGGACTCATAGTGTGTGAGTTCGGTGTGCCGTGCTCTGAATTTTCATGTGTTCTAACGTACATACCTTGTATAATACGTTGGTATCGATCATGTATAAATATAAACAGTGTATAGGTGAACTTCTTTCGAGGAGGGGATGATTGTTGTGTTCTGGGTTATCGGTTTCTGTCTCGGAATGACATGTGTGGATGCCAGGGGGCGCCGCTCTTGCATCGAGGATTTCAAGGCGACTGTAAAATAAAACCAGTGTGCGTTGGGTAACCGTGGAGTGCGGTGGTTGTTGTTCTCTTCGGCGCTTCTCTTCGCCAACCCGCGTGTTCGGGCTTGTCGGCGTCCCCACCGGCCACGTACGTCTCCGTCGGCCATCTTCTTCTTCTCCTTCGTCGGGACCAGCCAGCCCCCAACACAGTAAAATCATCATAATTAACGTCGGCAGGCGCCGCGCGCGAGCCCAGAAGAAGCTCTTTGATTTCACCGCTTGGACGTGACTGCGCATCGCTCCACCGAAAAAAAATCCGCTCAGTCGTCCCCCTTCGGCCTCCAGCACCCAGCCAAACAAGGCCGCCCTGTCGTCTCAACATGGCCAACGCCGAAGATGGGCGCCGTAAGCCCTCAGACATGGCGCAGCCGTCGCCACTGTCTCCGCTGTCACCGAGTGAGCTGCGTGACGAGGCGTCCGAGACGTCGAGCAGTGAAGAACACCTGGCCGTCGTCGTCCCCTTCGCCCGACGGCCGTCGGAGTCTACGTCGACGTCGTTCCCGCAGTACCCGCTAGAGGATCAGCAGGAAGAGCTCAGGACATCCATCGGCGAAGATGAGACGCGATCTGCATCGGTCCTGCCGGCCTCCACTCCGTTGTCCCCGCTGTCGGTCGGAGTATTGCAGGAGGCGGCTCAGACGATGCTGACCACCAGCACGGCGACGGTGAACGCGCACGCGGTCAGCACCACCATCGAGCCCTCGTCGCCGCTGGACCACGTTCTCATCATTGGCCACGGCCGGTTCCAGAAGATTGTCCTGGTCTGCACCACGCTGGCATTCTTCACGACCATCGTGCACGCTATGGCCTCGACGACGTTAGCGAGATCTGTGGACCACTGGTGCAGGTACTTCAAGCTTTTCATAGGCGAGCACAGTATAGCTGGAGAGAGGTTGTGTAGAGGGGCAGTACCGTGGTGGGGCGCGCACCCTGTTATTGATATTAGTGACCACCACCTCAAAGAGGGCGCTAACTCTGTCCTACTAGATCTTTTACGTTACTTATTAAGGCGCACAGTTATGGCCACGCACGTTTTTCGACGATAACGATGACCAAGAATCGCTGATGTTGCATTTCACCATCTCTTTACACGCCACCTGAAAGCCAGGGACCAAGGGCAAGCCTTCGTGAGCGGCACGTGATCCCTTCATTTTCAATTTTGCATCGACTGCAAAGCTGGTTCTCTTTTAGAAAACCAGCTCCCCAGTGTTACTGCAACATATTTCTTACTGTGATATATTTATAGTACTCAGTGCTCTTTTCTTTGCGTCAACGCCGTCCTTTCTTTTTCTCATTTGCTCTTTCCCTGTCCTGTGTTTCAAGTGCTGTGCTGTTGACAAGGACTATAGGGAGCCGGGGAGAGCTTCTTGCGCACACTAATGACGCTTTTTCTAGCAAATTACAATCTGATACAATATATCGCACTGCACTGTGTCGCGCGAATGTGGCATGCAAGACGACACTGAAAGAGATCCATCTGCGCAAGACGTCTGCGGAAAAGATATACTCTTCTGGATCAGATGGTTACCCCCGTTGATATATGATAATGTTGGCATTGAGCATAATTCACTAAATAATAAATTATCTGCAGAAGGATAACTCGCTTGGCAGAAAACTATCCTACTAAGCCATAGAGAAATATACATAAAGAACGGACACTTCCGTAGAGCCCTGCGGCCAAGCTAATGCGCTGCTTTCAGCCCCACGAGTGGCTTGTCAGACCCGATAATCACTTGAGCGTAAATAAAATAAGATTTTTTATCTTTTTCATGGTGGGTTTGAAATCGTACCCTCATGCTCCGAAAGCGAGTATCTTTACCACTAAACTACACATCCTTTTTTCTTTCTTTATTGCTTGTGTACATACAAAAACATGAATAAAAAAGAGGTAAAAAGCGTCAAACATAACAGTCTTCTTAAAATTCCTTCATCTGTAGAAGGCTTTTTAATTGATGAAGCCATTCGGGCACCTTTTGTAGAACCTTTGGTGATTCCATGAATGAACAGACAGATAGAATGTAGCATTGCCGAACCAGACGTGCATTAACATCTGCAATGCGCACCTCCATTCTAGATTGCCATATACCGTGCAGGCCCAGTAAAGTAACTGGGTCGAAAGGTATTTCTTCTTCACTTGATACTGGTACGCCATCAAGAAGCAGATCCTTTTTAAAGTCCTTTGGAGAACATCCCAGAAAAAGACAGCATCCCAGCAGTCTCAAAAAACACGTTCGATTGTTTCCGACATTTTGCAGAGAAGGCAATCAACATTTCAAGGAACGAATAAGCCTTTTTCTTGCATCCATTCTTTCATGGGAGAGGTCCAAGTGTGCAATTTAAAGAAAAAGGATTTCGCTCCAGGTGATGCCTCCATTTTTTTTACACGGCTTAAGACAATCTGGCCTGGGCCTACACGGTATGATGTTCCACATAGGGGAACAGGAAGAGCTGTTTCTACTAGATTTTTGTATAACTTTTTGCGCGAAACCGTGCTGAGGTATCCCACTTAAAAGCGCGTTTTTTGAAAGAAACATGAATCAACAACTTCATTTAGAGAACCTCCATATCGTGCTTTCATGTGACCAGGTGGTACCACAAATTCTGGCAACCGCCTTCCAAGCCTAAGCTGTATAACAGCACGTGTGAATGGGTCTCGATTATTTCGGAAGAAAAATAAACTGGCTAACTGACTGACGAAGGCACAAATGACACAAACCAAGTCCACCAGAGAGAACCCGTCTGAATAAGCCACTAAGCTACACACCCGTACTTCCGTAAAGGGAATGCATGTACAGTACATCTAAACCACGTGAATATGCCTCTTTGTGCAAAACAAATTTGTGCTCTGCACAAGGCTCACGTGCAAGGCCCTTTACATTGAGCTATTGCTGCAGCCCACCAGAAGAGTACGCCTTTGTATCCGAGGCTACCTGGAAGAAAGTCGGCATCCCAGAACACCGAGACGGCTCCGTGGTACGTCGCAGCCAGTGCCACCGGTACGACCCCCCGTTCAACCTTTTGTCGGACGAGGCCGGCCATGATGCGTCCACGGACAACCGAAGCGTGATACCCTGCGACGCTGGCTGGCACTTTGAGACGGGACCCATCTCGAACGGTCCCGATTACCACGGGCACTCCGGAAAACTCGACTTCAAACATCCGCACTCCATTGTGGTCGAGTGGAACCTGGTGTGTGGTCGTAAATGGATCGTGTCCGCACTCAGGGCTGCCTATACGGCTGGTGGGTTCGCTGGCGCTCCGGTGAGTCGCCTTCACACTGGCCCTAAGTTCGAGTCGACTCGCTAGAAATCTTGTTTATATACCGAAGTTTGAAGCTAAGCTGCTGCGAATAGAGACGGACGTAAAAATTCTCGTAGACAAACGACTGTCTGGCTATTTCTTTCTGTGTATCGGTCTATCTACGGATTATATGCCAATAAAGCCAAGGGGGCAATTACTGAAAGACACATATGTACACCCAACAGCAAGCGTTTGCAGGATGGTGGATCTACGACAAATGTGAATTTCTGCTTTATTGTTCGTAATAAAGCTGGTAACTGTATAGGTTGAATGCCAAGTGCAGTGTGTAACATTTATTTGAATATTATGATAGCAGAGAAAGTGGGAATTTAGCATTGTCAAAAATTTGGCGTCCCACAATCTTTTTCTGTTGGGCGTACCCTCTACGACTGTTACAAGCTGCCATTCCAGCGTTGCCAGCACGAAGTCGGCGACAGGAATGACCGCAGGTTAGTTCGTTCCGTACGCAAGCACAGACAGTGGAGAGATTAGAGACGTGAGAACAAAAAACAAACTTTACTCTAGTGATATTGCAGCACACGGGTTCTAGTACAACACTTCAATACAACTAACTAAATACATCAACACTTGATATAACAAAAATACATATAAAAACAATTATCAGCTTACGAGAGGAAACTATTACAAACTACGCAAACTAACAACAATAGAACTACGGAGGAAAAAGTTGGAAGATATAAACAGGTGAAGGCATACGTGTGATTACCGGCAGCGTTGCGTTCCCGACGATCGGATGCGAGAAGTCGAAGAGAGTTCTGGCATGACTGCGATGTCGGCGGTGTTGCAACGCTGGTGGCTCCGGGAGGCTAGTGCTTTGAGGAGACCTCGGGCAGGTTGAGCTAACTCGAGGCGAAGTCCCGATGTCTACGTTGCAGGCGTTAATATCGCGTCACAACTAGACGAACGGCTAAGTTTATGTGGCCAGCCTATATAGAGCCACACTAAAAACTTCTAGAAGAGATACTTGTTGATCTGTTTCTAAACCATGTTAGTCAGCGACTAGTCTGCCTAGCAGGGCAAAATCCTGTGCGCTCAAATTTCCCTCGTGTCCCCTCGCTCTCTTCCTTGGGGACAAGATACCTCTACATGGGTCCAATCATGCGCGTTTCATTGTGGGAAACTCCGCTCCAAAAATATATTGACCCCACCCCTTTTTAATTAGGAGAGGGCCCTCAACTAGCGAGAGTGACAACCTGTTGGGGTGCTGTCATACGGCTTGGCCCCAGAAGTTTTCCCGTGGGAACGGTCAGACTGTTTGGCTCTCAGCCGGTGCGTCCTGTAGTCTAAACCTTTTTCGGGATACATCGCGGCCTTCCACGACCCTGCAGACGCCGCCGTAGGTACAAAGGATGAAACATCGGCGGCGATGTTCGAAGAACCCCTCATTCTGCTCTTCCCGGCTCTCTTTCACGCGCCCGCGATTCCCACAGTCAGCGGGGTAGTACGGCACCCGTTAATTGCCGTGACGCCGGGTCGCAAAGATGGCGGTCCGTGACATTCCCCCCACTTTCAGATTGTTATTCATAACATTTGCTCACACGGAGGGGAATTTTTCTACAACAAGGAACAAAACACCACCAACAAGGGAGACATGAGAACTGTCCCTCTCATACACAACATAAATAGGCAGAGTGCATCAAATTAACAACAAAAGGGAAAAAACAATTGTTTGGGTACCAGCTTCAGTTACACGCAACAATGTCAATGCGCCATACAAACAAGAAAAAGAAATAGCTGGGTATGGCCGCCATCAATACAGAATACATTGCCCGAATGTATACTACGAAACAAAACGGAACAGGTGCGCTTCTACTGTAGTAAAATCTTTCAATGAGCATTACAACATGTAAAAACAACCAATGCACCAAGCAAAAAGAAAATAACTCAAAATACACTTCTTATACAATGAAATACGCACATACAAACAGAAAACAAACGACGAAAGGCATAAAAAAATGACATGTTCCCCAGACCTCACGAACTATATCCGGCTCAAGTAATCGGCTCCCACGTTTTTGCTACCCTTAATATGCGTAATGGTGAACTGGTACTCTTGGAGTAGTAAAGTCCATCGAAGTACTCGAGCGTTCAGCTGATTTGCCTTTTGGATATAACTCAGATGCTGGTCGTCTGTCTGGACACAAAAATGTACTCCATATAAGTACATGGAGAATATCTGAATTCCCCATACCAACGCAAGACATTCGCGTTCGATAGTACTATAGGAAGCCTTCCGTGGAAGCAGCTTTCGGCTGGCATAAGCAGTGGGGTGGAGCTTGCCTTCGTGGGCCTGCTTGAGCACGGCTCCGAGACTTGTGTCCGATGCGTCCGTTCGAAGTACGAATGGTTGGTGCAAATTTGGTAGCCGTAGTATCGGCTCCGTAGAGACATGTTGTTTGAGACTTCGCAAAGCCTCCTCGTGGGCTGCTTTCCCTCTCCTCGTATATTTTCAGTAAGTTGGCGTGGAAGATTTTTCTGCCGCCAGCCGTGTCTACGATGTAGTCAGCTTCACCTTTCTTTTCCCGGACTTCAAAACGGCCCTGGATTTCAAAAGGGTTTGGACTTTTGGCTGTATGACATCATTCGCACAAAAAAAGTGGCGGATCTCCCTAAATAGAAATCGGTATAACACGAAAGTGAAACGTGTTTTTACCAAGGTAGTTGAGCGTTTACTGTGCATTGTTTCAGCAAACGCAACAAATTGCAAAGTAACGTTGAAAACGGCGGGCAGCTCTAAACTTGCAGCAGACAGCTCACGCAGATTACACGCACCACATTAGCATACATAGAACGAGCGTAAAATAACAATTGTCACAGCTTGACAACTGAAAAGCGCTCTTTTCAACAGAAAGAGGCGGGAAACGTGCGCACAAGTATACGCAGGACAAGCACGAACAACTGTCACAATTCTTCCTGCGTCGTGTGTCAGCAGCGTGCTCCTTTCATACACGCAGCCGCGGCAGCGTGTGAAGTGACCTTCCTCACCTCCCGAATTAAGTGTCCCATAAGCGCGCGTGCTGGAGAGACTTCGCTCCGTGGAAGCGACAGATTTTAAAGTGCGCCCAACGCGAGCCCGTCCCGCCATCTCGTCACTGATAACGAAAACGCACTAATGTTTCGAAGCTTTGAGGACTGCCAAATGATGTATGGTGTTTATAAATGACTTGCCATTAGCACTCCAGCCAAGGTACACTCCGTTCCGTAGTGGTTAGCACCGGGAGCTGAAATCGATAGGTTGCTGAATCGATTACGCGCGACGAATGCTGGCTCTTAAGTTTCTTCTTTCCAATCTGCTAGTACATTTTCTTCAACGTCACTTCCGTGACGGAAGTACGTCAGCGGAGGCGTGGTGGACACCGGCATAAAGCAACACCACCTAGACTATTCACAAGGGCCCTCCAGGGAGAGCGTGACGTCACGCTAGTTGCCCACCTGCACCCCGGCCGTCGTCGCCACTCGTTCTCGTTATATCTGCTGTGGGCACTCATTGAAAGCCGGTGTTTCTTTTTTTCGTTCTTTTTTTGTTCCTGCGCGGTCTGCATTTGTTTACGCTTGCCTTTACACTTTAGTGATCAAACTGTAATAGTCAGAAATGCATTTGTAGAAGTGGTTTTATTAGGACGAAAGGCTAAAACCACCCTACCTAATTTCTTGTTCAAGGTTTTGATTTTTCTATCAGCTGCCTTTTTGTGCGGTGCTTTGGATGGTGTCATTTCGAAGTCTACAAAAGTTGTTCCGAGCGACATTTGTTGCAACACGCACTACAAGCCGCACGATAGTCTCAGAGGTATGGCCATTTTCACAAGTCTCTAGCTCAACATCTCCTAGCAGTGATGTGGTAATGGAGCTTACAATGCCACGTTGGTTGTTCGACGCGAGGAACGCCTTTGCATTTTCTCCTTTGGTGAGCTTTTCGACAACAAGCGTTGTCACCAGCACCATGTGCACAGTACATGGCTGCGGAAACTTTAAGCTTCCTCTTAACAAGTTGTCAATCATTGTGTTACCTTCCACATCTATGTTCCTGCTCTCCAGGACGAGCACGCTGCTGAAATGCGCATGACAGCTTCTTCAGAGCTGAATGAACACAATATCCCGCGATATAAGCAACGACCTCCATGTCGTGCTTTGGGTATGTTGCGATACTTCTGTGTCACTTTCGCTGCTGATGTCTGGCTGCGGAAGCATCAGCAGCTTTTGCAGACGAATTTTCTTTTCGGACTCCAGAAGCTGCCTCACGGAAACATGATATTGTGCACCAGCAAGCTGACTGTAGCGACCGAAGCGATCTTCAGGAGTGTCAGTTTGAAATTTTCCCAGCAAGACATACTTGAACTTCAGTTCTTCTTTCTAAACAGTACCGCGACAGCTCAACAAGGGAGTAGCAAGTGAGTCTCAACGCAGAATATGTTTCCCTTGTCAAGCAGCCACGGCTCATGTTCACGCTGCTCCAAGCATCCAGCGAGTCTACCATACCACTCACTGGATTTCGAAGGGTGTCGTTCAGTCGGCGACCTTTCAAAGGGGTCTTCACGTTGACGATTTTCCACCACGTCGATATGATGTTTATGAAGAGAGCTGTTGAACTGGCACATGTGGTTTCAAGGGCATCGCCACGCGTCTCAAGTGCGTTTGATACAAATGGATTAATGACATTTAACACCAACTTTACATTTTGTCTCTCCATAGGTGTTGGATTGATTGCCTTGGAATTTAGCTTGTAGCCAAGCTTGAGAAGCGATGTCTGCTCCAGTGCATACAGCTGCCATACGCCTTCAAATGATGCTCCTTGTATTCTGGGCGGCCCGTTTGGCAATATTCCTGACAGGCTCACTTCAGAAAGTAAAAGCATATTCCTTCGTTTTTTTGATTCATCCAGTTGTTCCTGATGCATTTCAGTATGTGCACAGGGTCTACGACATAAAACAGAGGCCGATTGTTGTCGGCTAGATGAGGATATACAATGTTTACTTCCTGTTTCTCTGAGAAAAACGACATCATTTTCCGGTTGAGGGAATTGTTGTCGGTAATTACAGCAATGACCCTGAGGCCCATAGATTCTACTTCTAAAATTACTTTCTTGCAGAACTCATGTAGATTTTCGGCAGTCATTTTAGCAAAAGGAAGAATGCGAAGCACATCTTTGTTAGATAACAAGAGCGACTGAATTATGAAAACATGAGCGGTTGTGACTGCCTCTTGAGAATTGGCTGCAGATCCAACTATGCTGCCCCCTTTATAATCGAAGTATGGCTTGGTATGAATTTCATCAACCATTAGCGTCACCGTCTTTTCGTGTGGCTGCATGCACTTCACTCTTTCTCAAATGTAGGAGAGGAAGTTCGCTTCGTTTTTCTCCTTCAGTGGATCGCCTCCATACTTGGAACAAACGCGGCGCAGGGTTGAAGGATGGCGTAAAGTCAATGTCGACGCTGATCTGGCAAAGCTATAGGCGTGCGGAGATATAGAGTCCAGGATGCTAGAAAACACTAATGTTTCAGCACTGTAACGACGAATGGGGGCAGCGAGTGCGAGAGCTATTTGCTCATTTAGCAAACGAAACAAAGCACTGTGTTCTTCGGTCGTGTCACTGTCTTGGGACAGTTCATTCAATAAGGAGCCGATATGCTGCAACACTGACGCTGTTTTCGACGGACATGCAACTTCAGACGTCTCAGTCATGTGGTTTTCCAGCTGCTGGAGCAGTGAGGACAACGTCCGGATGTCATGCACTGCGTCTGGAACTGCGCCTCCGCAAGGTAATGAAACCAGCTTGATCATACTTGCTGAGACTGCAAGTGAGAGATCAGCAAGCACAGTGACGGAAAACCTCACGTGCGGTAAAGGATTATCTTCGATGCGGAGAAACATCACACAACGATCGTTGGCCTTGATGGTCCAGAAATCATTACTGCATACAGCAGAAAGCTTGCCTCTTAAGTGTTCGAAAGAGGACTCAGCCTTTCTCTCCTCTTCGCTTTTTTTGCGCATATAAAGTCCTTAATCGCTTTGCTCAAGACCTCGTCTTCCATTCGAGCTCGTTTCGAGACAGGAGATTCTCAACGATTGCGATTCATGCTCGGGTAGGACGGACAGTTCGGAAACACTGATGGTATAGCATCTGAAACTAGGCGCACCCTCTCGCTGTCGACTGTCAATGTCCGTCCCGACGCTGCGTCGAAATGTGACAGCTTTGTGATGAAGTCAGCCTCGAGGAAGTGGAGTTCACAGACCTGTGCCAAGCATAACAGTGACTTCATTACTTTCATACGAAACGGGCTAATGGGAACATTGACACGAGCCTGAGTATTTCTGTTCTATTTTACCGCACTGCCCTACCTGAAGTGCGACAAAACTACCATCGCCACTCACGATACTCACTCCGTTCAACAGAGACAGAACGCCAGTAATGCGATAGAGCCGGTAAGACAACAAACTTCAGCAGTTTCTCACCTTGGAGTGTATGCTTGGTGGGAAATCCTTTCGCGGAATGGCTTTTATCCAAGACTTCTTCCGAGCTTCATCCTTGGGGAATGCGAAAACACGCACTTTGGGACCACTGTCATAATTGCCGCGGCACTCTGGAACACAACAACGTCCCATGTCACACTGATCGATGTGTAATCACATACTCACAAATACAACACCAATAAAATAGGACACGTGGGAACGGAGGAAGACTCAGAGCAGTGCGAGGCAGCACCAAGCCTAACGCAGTCTAACTAGCGAAGCAGGTAGCGATGAAAGGCAAACCTGTCGTGGCATGTCCGCCGTTCGGGGTAAAAAAGTGCGCGGGCTGACCAACACCACCACCTGAGCGACGCGTCCTCGGCCACTGGACAGTCGGTGATATGCCCGGGGAGGGGTTGAGGCTGCCACCCAGGATCCGGTGAAGGACGACTCTTGCGACGCGTCTCACGAACAAGTAGAAGATGCGTTTAATTTACATATTTGCAAGAGAAGTACATTGAAACGAGAGTGTACAGACGCGCCTTTCCATCACAAGGGCCCAGAGTGCACTCGAGACGAGCGGGCCAGCGAAGTCCAGAGAGAGAGCACAGCGCACTCCCGACACGCTCCTTTTATAGCCGTCCGTGCACGCGCTAGACGCCGACTGTGTGTCCCAGTGCCGCGTACGTTCATTTCCTGCGGCACACACAGACGCCTCCCGTGTTCCTGCAGGACGCGGACAGCGTTTGACCGTAACGCCGATGAGCGTCCCTTGCAAGCCACCTCCTTTCTGCGCCGGTCATAACATCGGACAACTAGCGTGACGTATGCCGTCTGGAGAGAGGGGTATGAACGGGCCTTGTGAATAGTCTAGGTGGTGTTACATAAAGCACCTTGGTGTTAAAGAGAAGTGGTCATAGCTGACCTTAGAATGAATGGTAATTTCCTGGCTGCGTGCTTTCAGGAGTCTCGACCACCGATAGGCCGTGTTGTCTGACCATGCTGAAAAAGTGTTGCAGACACCAATTACGTCTTGCATTGCCGTCGTTTTACTTTTCTCGTAATGCTTCCACGCCAACTCACCCAGGTGGCCGGCATCGCGGCAGACCGCATCGGTCGACGGCCCGTGCTGTGCTTGTGGCTCGTGCTGCTCTTCTTCGCTGGCACCATGCTCGTGTTCGCCCTCACCGTGACCGTGTTCGCCGCGCTCCGGTTCCTACTTTCGGCCGGTACTGCCGGTGTGGTCGTGGCGTCGCACGTGCTTCTGTTCGAGGTGACTGGCGCGCGCTATCGCGCCTCTTACTGCGCCGTCGCCATCGCCAGTGGCATTTTGGCTGCAGACGTCTACAGCAAGCTCATCTACGTCTGCATCCCAAACTGGCACCTGGCACAGGTATAGCTCGGCTCACTACCTGTCACATGGCTGAATCGCGCTCTCTCAAAATGAATTGAATACTCACACTCCTTCCCGCGTTCTCGCGGAGGTACACAAACAATCACCCCAATTTGTTCAGTCCACATTGCTCACAGTGTGGCATCCTTGGCCTCCCTCTTTCATATACTATGGGACTGCAGCAAGAATGATCTCCTGACCACTCCCTCATCCGAGGAGCGAGAAAGTGTACTCCACGATACGAACCTGCAAGTCAAGCTCCGCGCCATACCGCGATGAGGAGGTGGTGGCAAGGCACGGGCTGAATACCATTCCTCTGTGAAATATTTCACTTAAACAAAGTTGCTTCTCACTCTTCTCGCTCAGTCCTGACATATAGGTAGGAGAGGACTAACGGCAGCAGGCGACGCTGGCTGACGCTGCTGCGTCTGTACCTTATAATGTGGGCGGGGTTGGGGGGGGGGGGCACCGTAGCGCAGTGGTGCGTCGGGCGCGTTATTCGAAGGTCACAGCTTCGGATCCTGCTTGTGGCAAGTTATATTTTCGTCGTCGATAGAGCAGAGAGCAATGTTGATGCTCGTATGTCTCCCAAATATTTCTAAAGGCGATTGCCTTAGCGTGGATGTAGATACGTGTATTTTCGCCTAAAAGATCTTGGCTCATACCCACAAGGAGGATAAACTTAGGGTGATCTCTAGATGGTCCTGTGATGTCTATTGCGCCTGATACAGCTTTTACAACAGAACATAGGCTCCAAATATATTCGTTTACTTCAAGATCCAATGAAAATGAAATTACCTGCTCGAGACTACGACCTTATTTTGCTGGGGATAATAAGTATTCTATTTGCAAACTGGAAGAGGTTATAACAAAATGTCCATGCCGTATAGCTTCACTTAGTATGTGTTAATGCAGATGTGCCCCATTGGTTGTCACATACTTTACGTTTTAGTTGTAAAGAGCTTGAAAACTTCGATCGTGTGCAACAACGAAGCTGTTAAAGTTGGGAGTTAGACATCCGTTAACAAAAAACCCTGCTGCGTTGTCACAGGAATCACCACAGCTGCACGCAACCTGTGATAAAAACAGCCACGCCACCTCTGCGCCAAGAAACGGCCGCCTCCTTAGCAGCTGGCATAGTTTCTTTCACCGTGGCTCAGGGACAGCGATTTGAACACATTCAGACTGGTTGGCTTTGCGCGTACTGCTTATCGGCCTGTGTCCATGATGATGATAATGATGCGTTGAACATGGTAAATACTCTTTTATTGGGATCGGCTAAGTTGGTTCGCGTCTCGTCGGTGTTACCCGCGCGCCGTTCGCATAGTGCGCGAACGAATGCCTCGATCTCTCAGTCTCCTGTATATTCGCCGTGCGTGGCGGATCTTTTGTGGGGCAAGGACGGAGCATAGCGGCGGGCGTGTTGAAGACGCTTGCTTTCGGCTCCCTTGGCTCACGTCTCGTTTGTGTCCCCCGCCCGCCGTCTGCATAGTGAGCGAACCAGTGGCTCTCTTAGTGTCTTTGAAAGCTGTGCGTGGCGGATCGTTGGTGGGGCAAAGACAGAGCAGAGCGGCGGGCGCGTTGAAGACGCTTCCTCTTGGCTAATTTGGCTCGCGTCTACTCGGTATTACCCGCGCGCCGTCTGCATAGTGCATGAACTAGTGCCTCTCCCAGTCTCCTGGATAGTCGCTGTACGTGGCGGATCGTTGGTGGGGCAAGGACGGAGCAGAGCGACGGGCGCGTTGAAGACGCTTGCTCATGGCTTCCTTGGCTCGCGTCTCGGCGGTGTTACTCGCACGCCATCTGCATAGTGCGCGAACTAGTGCCTCTCACAGTTTCCTGGATAGCCTCTGTACGTGGCGGACCGCTGGTGGGGCATGAACGGAGCAGAGTAGCGGGCACGTTGAAGACGCTTGCTCTCGGCTGCCTTGGCTCGCGTCTCGTTGGTGTTACCCGCACGCCTTCTGCATTCTATAACATGGTCGGACGCATGGACGGATCCTTCGCCTCACTCGGTATCATTCACTCCGTGGATATACTGTAATTCTTTTATAAGTTAAAATATTGCTGTAGTAATAATACCCACACAAGTAGAAACTTAGTCTCAGTCGTTTTGTTTCGTAAAGGTAAGCACAAACGGCATCAAAAGAGTTGTTGTGGCTGAAGCCCAACGCAGAAGCCTCGAAAGTAAGTGTATAGTCACTTGCGTAGTTCAGCCCCAGCTTGGCGAATAGGATAACGAGGACTCTCTTAGTAATCTGTATCGACGACATGACAAAAAGTAATACTCTGGTCTTTCCATTTCCCTAGGTTATGAGCAGACCAGCCCTGTGTGAATATAAATTTAACAGTGGGGGGGGGGGAGACACGTCATCGTAGTCTAGTTATTATGACTTCTAACTTTCTAATAGCACACCACCGGATTTTCGACAGAAATTTTGTATCACTAAATTCTGCCCATGGCGTTATTTATGGTATTCTATGGCATATGCACGAAGGGAAAATTTTCTGTATCTTATCGCAGTTATTATGGCCACTTCACGAAGGAACAATAGTGCGTAACCATTCAGTGGCGCGAGGGCTACAGAATTAGCCATTTCATTCAATTCTGATCCACATTGGCCAGGTAACCATAATATTTTAGTAGCTTGAGCTGTGGGGGGATTATCATAAGCGTCTTTAACGCCATTGCTATTGATGAGGTTGTAAGCCACGTACACATTGGCAGGTGGGTCAGTAATTATTATTGCGTTATTGGTATTCAAAGGTAGCTTCTCCAGTGCTGGAATGTTCATAAGGTCATCGTCATCGGGATCTTAGTTGCGTGGCAGAAATTTTAAAGCGACAGCGTTAAAAAGCTCGTTTCGCAGAAATTCCAGTGTCGACGTCGTTGTCAGTGGCGGCGTCGTTGGTTGTGACAAAGAAATCGAGAAAGACGCCAATAAATAAATAAATATTCTGGGTCTCATTGAGGAAGGAGCCCGAATCGTTTGCGTGCCAAGAAAGCGTTATACCGCAGAGCCATGCGTTTGCTTGTAAATGTGGTGAAAGTAACTTTCTAAAATGCAGTGAAAGTAACTTGCATGCTTTAACAAATACACGCGTCCTGTACAATTCGACATGTAATATTGCAGTAATAATGCGTGGTACAAGCATACATAGCAATCGGGCGTCAGAACATGCGATTATCATGATGAATGGTTTAAAGCGCGCCACCCACTACAAAAGGCACACACTTTACTGCGCCTTTGCCCATTAAGGCCACGTGGTTGGTGGCCTTAATGTTCGAAAAGACTTCACGGACACGATTGCCCGTGGCTTAAAGTATACTGCCTTTAAACAGAATGCAGCCATATGCAAAATTTTCACTTACACAAGCCGTTTTGAACTCGGCCAGTGCACACCAGGGAAAGGATATCCTTATCGCACGAGAAGGGTTTCAAAACCAAGGATGTCATACTAATAACCTCTTTGTTCGAAACATGCGCACGAAGCGCCATCTGTCGTCGGCCCCAGCGGTGGCCTGCTGTAACTGAATGGAATATAGGCAAAAAAGAGAAGATATCTGACGAAAAAAATCACAGCATATTCATGGAGTGAATGATGATGAGTAGGGCGAAGCGTCCGTCAGCCAGTCCGTGCTTCCATCCGTCCGTTCGTTCTTGCTTCCATCCGTCCGCACGACCATCCGTGCGTCCATCCATGCGTCCGGCCGTCTGTCCATGCGTCCGTCCGTGAGTCCATCCATCCGTCTGTCCGTCCTCGTGCATACATCCACCCCTACGTCCACGCGCCCATACATCTGTGCGTCCGTCTGCTAGTCTGTCTGTCAATCCGTCCGTCCGTGCGTCCATGTAGTGAACACTCCAAGTACCACCATCTCCCATCTCACAAACCCTGTGACACATACATACATACATACATACATACATACATACATACATACATACATACATACATACATACATACATACATACATACATACATACATACACACATACATACATACATACATACATACATACATACATACATACATACATACATACATACATACATACATACATACACACATACATACATACATACATACATACATACATACATACATACATACATACATACATACATACATACATACGGAGGAGCACCAGACCCACGCCAAAGGAGCTTCACCCCTAAAAAAGCTAGTTATCGATGATGACTCCCGCTTTTAGACAGCAGAGACTTAGCAGTCAGGCAAAGTTACAGCGCCACACTACAAACCTCCTAGCTTTCCACACATGTGTTTAATTTTTAACAATGGGATTTCATGTGTTTCTACGGGCGTCATTCAATTGTCCTGGGAAGCCACAAGCTTTTTAGTGTGATACTGCAATTTTCCCAAAACGTACGAGCGGGTCTCTGCCACATAAAACATAAAGGTATGATTTTTTTCACCCATTTCCCCTTCAGTTGCGGCAGGCCGCCGTTTCTGCTACCGAGAGATGGTACCACGTCCAAATGTCCCCAATTCCTAGCAATGCGTTCAGCTCTCAAAGGCGTACCTCAATGATTCCCCAATAAAAAAAATGAATCAGAGTGGTTTTGATCTCAAGTATCTAAATTAGCATGTATAATTTATTCTAACTATTCTATGTTTCAGTAGTCATACATTTTCATGATCACTTTTCCTTATAATATTAGTCGACCATTAACCGATGAGCTTGTGTTAGGTCCTCTGCCTGACGCCAGCAGAACACGTGTGGTTATACGAGCCGTCATCGCTTTCTTAGAAGCCACTGGACTGGATGCCCGTCTGTAGAGTTACCAAGCCTAATAAGAAAATATCATCTGTTTACCTTACCATCGTCATTCATCACTCTTTCACTCCCCAGTCACCCTTCCCAGTGTAGAGTAGCAGGCCAGCGCAAACTATAGCTCAGGCCGACCTCTCTACCTTTCTGTAAATAAAGTCGCGCTCTCTCTCTCTCTTTCCTTACAAATTGTTTCTTGGCGAATCTACCTGAATGGGTGTGCGCGCCACACTACTACACCACCACCACAACCATCATCATCGTCATCGTCGTCGTCGTCGTCGTCGTCTAATCACCGTCGGTGTTACGATTCCCATGCTGCACCACGACGAACTCGAATCAACCTGTTTCACTATGCCAGGCTTTGTGTAACCTAGTGCACACTTCCAGTATTTCTTAACTACTCGCAATTGTTACACTAGCCACAGAAAAAATAATTCAGATATTTCACTCACGACTTGCAAATTACTCTGAATACGGACAACATTCTATCCTTCGAGGCGTTCTCCGAGCGACGGCCGTAGTAAAGTGTGCTGCGACATACGAATTTCTTTCTGACAAAGTGACTCGCTCGAAATTTATTTTGCAATCATTTCCACTAGTTTATCGCTCTTGATATTGTAGCACTGTCCTCTTACCTTTAGTGCGGTATAAGTTTAAACACTCTCGAACATTTCTCTGCCCTAAACGAGCGGTCGACTACTCATTCCTCACCTTGATTCGAAAATATTCCGTTCATGTTAGCCACCGGTTTCATTGTCGTTCGTCCGTAGTGCTCAAGAGCCATTAGTCAAGAGTAGAGCGATCAAGTAGGTGATTAGTACACTTGGCACGCCCCGAGTTCATTGCAACGTAATAAAATGATGGTGGTTATCACAGTTTACGAACACACACTAATACATGCGATTTCAGTCTACAATCCATTCCACACGGCTCTTGACAGGAAGTTAAATAACGGAAAATACCACCACAGAGCTTGTCCTCATATCAGCGTTAAGTTCAACCAGGCTTCAACAGGACAACATCAGAAAGTTTACCTGCAGGTCAGCAGCAAATGGAAGTAGGTGTTTCCTTCGAGATTAAAACAAAATTGCTGAGTATACCTCAAAACTTTTCTCGTTTCATTCATTTTTCATCACACACAGTGGGATTTTCGATGAAGCCGCCAATAGGCTCGCGATGATTTCTATTATTGTCACAGTGATGTCTATATTCAATCATGCAGTAACATTTGCCCTTTTTGCAGTTGCGATCAAGGCATTCTTTCGAAATATTGCAGTTTTTTTTCTTTAAACCAACACACAATATCAGATTCATGGCGGCTCCTTCCCGAGAGATCTAAATATACCTATTTTAAAAGAATCTGCGTTAGTCCTCTCTTTTGTAGGGGTAGCTCACCGGATGTCCTATTCGTTAATGCCCCTGCATTATCGTTTCTTTCCCACACAGACTAGCGTGAAATGTTTCTCGGATGATCATGATTCACAGCGTACATCCACTTAGGGAAATCAGTGAAGAATCGGTTGCACATGCAGGCGGTGTTTATCCTCAATAGCTTTTTGAATCTTTGATTCATCTTGGCTCAAAATCTACGAAAGGAGTGCGTAGACACACCAGAGTGTAAACCCACCACTTTGATTATTTACACGGCCGTTTCCGAGTACAGCACTCAGCTCATTCCTATTCCTGCACACTATTTCATATCTCTATACCCCTTTGAGCTACATATAGCGTTTGGCTGCAGGTCAACTATGTAACTGGTCGTCTGGACTTATGGTTGGGCAACTGTGGGTTATGCGACTTAAACACGTATTTGCGAGAAAACGTAAGGATCGATATCCTTGCATGCATGTCGGTTGACTTCATTTCGCACTATTCATAATTGCCAGTAATACAGCATATGATCATATCTGGCTCTTGCATTAGTGTAATGCACTGAACTAACAGTTCCTCTATCTTTGTAGTCGTGTGGCTTGGAGACATCTCCAAGGCTGAATCTGAGCCAGCAGGTTCTTGGCTGGGTCTTTGAAGGCAAAGCAATACGATCGAATCCTTAATTGTGCATGGCTGTCAACTAGCACAACAGCGTTAACGTGTTCGTCAGTTCTTGAAACTAGTCCTTAAACACGTGGTCTGTCAGCCTATCGACTGCGACTGAGGATGCGCGACGACGAACACAACTCGCGTAAAAGTTCATTGTCTCAAAACCACCCTAATCTACAATTAACTTAATCGAGTAGTTCGCGTACAGCGATACACTTGCTTCTCTTCCGCGTCCTGCAGTTGGCGTTAAGCAATTCGCAAACTAAGAGAGTGTCACTCGCGATACCATCAAAGTTGCGAGTATCTTGCAGCTGTAAATTTAAATCAAGGTGGCCTATAGAGTTGAACGAAAGCACAATGCAGATGCCATAGCGTGTTGTCAAAGTTAGTAAGTAATGTCTTGAGGCTCTTAGTTTAACTAAAGGCAGCGTATACAGTTCAGCAAACACAAATCATAGTATCGGGGCCCTGTAGCATCGGATATAAAACTAGCTGGCTTATTGCAGTTGCCTCAAGGAGGAACCACGCCCCTGTTTC
Organism: Rhipicephalus microplus; assembly: GCF_043290135.1. Lineage (NCBI taxonomy): Eukaryota > Metazoa > Arthropoda > Arachnida > Ixodida > Ixodidae > Rhipicephalus > Rhipicephalus microplus. The sequence goes on along the minus strand of NC_134705.1, from coordinate 160,885,607 downwards.
TTTACGCCATCCACAGAGGTTGTTCTAGGACGCCGACGCTTGCCGCCGCCTCGGGCCACTCGCAGCGGAGAGCCGAGCAGCCATTTCTCCTCCATGGCCAGCATGCCCTGCATTGTGTTGGAAGGTGGCAGCTGCCTCGTCTCCGGAAGCGCGAACGCCATCACGCTCAGCACCAGCAACATGGCGGCCGAGACGGCGTACGCAGCGCTCCTTAGCGGCGGAGACGGGATCAAGTTGACGAACGGCGCCACGAAGGCGCCTAGCCGGCCGCTCATGTAGCAGCAACCCAACGCAGTGCCGCGCAGCACGGTCGGTTACAGCTCGGCGGAGAAGGCGAACAGCGTGACGGCGGAAAAGTCGAAAGCGAGAAGCCCCGAGATGACGAGAGCGGCGGAGAGCTTCGCCGAGGCGCCGAACAGCTCCGCCACTGACAAGGCGGTGGCCACGACGGAGAGTGCCAACATGCTAAAGCCGAGGGACAGGCGTTGACCGGCGCGCGTGATGGCGTAGACGTCCGCCACGACGCAAGGCAGTCGAAGCAAGACGAGGGCAATGCGGGCCAGTTCGCAGTTGCGCAACAAGTCGGTCGTGGGGAAGTGCGCGAACGCGCCAAACACCAGGAACCAGCAGCCGAATATGACGGCAGACCGCCGACGCAGGGTGTGTTTGACCAGCAGGTCCAAGACGCGGACTTCTGCGAGTATTGATTAGACTGTTATGTACATACGCGGCATAATGTGTGCTAACGAGGGTTTAAAGGGGACGACAATCACATCATCGTAGCTGCAACCACTTCACAGAAAGATCGACCAGTCAAGTCATCTTGTTCTTACATTTTTTTTCAAATATGGTAAGACAATTGAAACTCAATCTGATGAAACACGATTTTTCGAATTTCGCGAGATAACGAAGAACTAGCGATTCTACGTCAAGTATCGATAGAATTCCTTGTTGCCATCAGCTTGAATTAACGAAGCATTCATGGCACTGAACACGATTCAACGAAGTTTCTTTGGAAATAAAACGAGCAAAAGTACTATGATTTCTTTCCACTTTTCTCTTATAGGACAGATGGATAAATGGATGTGAAACTGTTGTATCCATTCATCCATCCTCTGAGTGGCATGTGCTGTAATACAATCCCGTTAATATATCTAGCGTCTCTAGTTACGACCCTATTGTTTTATTGAGACCAGGTTCCATGCGGCAGCCGGAAGTGCTTTTACGTGTCAAATGGAGCTGAGCGCAGTCAGTGGTGGTCTGTTGTCGCCTCTACTACTCCCACAGAAATATAATGGCTGCTTTCGTTATTGGATTGTTTATGCGACAGATGACAGTGATTGTCTCCTTGAAACTTTGTTGCTCTGCTTGATCGCATAAGAACTTCAGTCGTTGTCACTGTCCTAAAAGATCGGCAACTTGTCGTAGTTTCACGTGACCATCGAACGTGCCTGTATCCCCCACCCATGGAAAGAGTTTCTGGTCGGGCTGCCCTCGCTTACTTTACACACACTCAGGTGTGTATTAGTGGCAGCCGTGATGTATCTTTCGGCTGATGCTACTGTGGTATACTGGGTTTCTCTTGACCCCAGGGGGCGTACTTTCGTTGAATATCTGCATTGTAATGAAGAGTTCCGTGAGTTTCCACCTGGGCTGCGACTCCTTTTCTCTTCGTCGGGACCTTTGTCTCTCTTGCGTCGAGTCCGACGCGCGATAGAACAGCTGCATTAGAATTATAGATTTTGAGGGACAAGAATTCCTTCGTGTACGCCACGAAGTTCACGATTTAACGAAATAAATTGAGCGCCCTCTTCAGCCTCAAGTTTATATCATTCATAATGCCATCATGTGGCTTTCAGTACGTGACCAAGGCGTACTCTCCGGACAACCAACAGTATTCCTCCCCTTGTATTGGGTATGCGCAATCAATGACCAGTGCAGGATTGAGCCAACGCGTTCGCACCGTGTTCCGAGACGATGGCGCCTTCCGGTTCTTGCTGCATGTCTAGCCGCTCATTCTGCCGGTTCAGCTCGATCCTGAGGCGAGAAAGGCGGCGTCTGAACATGCTCGGCTCAATGTTGTTGACGCCGGCCGCCCACGCGAGAACGCTCTCGGCGTAGCGCATCTCGGAGACGGCCACGAGCCAGCAGGGAGACTCCTCCATCAGGTACACCGCGACGATCATGCCGCACGAAGGAGTCATGAGGGCAACCTGCGACACATTCGAGTAGCTTCAGGCCTCCATAACATTGTTGAAATGAAGACAAATCAAGACTCCAACCACGATAAAAGCAAATAAAAGCAACACGTTTCGGTCAGAGTACGAGAACCGGGTTCACAAGTAGAGATCATAGCGGGAGCAGTCCGGTTTTGCATGTCATAAAATGCGACGTAAGCAACGCGTGTAGACGTGTGGAAGGTTTCCGTAATTTCGATTGGGTGTGTGCGCCATTGTCTGGCTTGTGATAGATTCGATATGAACATACGTATTCCGAACAAACGTGACATAATTGTATTCATGTCTGTTCCTAACCAGATGGGTCAAATAACAACTATCAATTTCCAACAGTGTTGACTTGTTGGTATAGCAACGGTACTCTGCAAAAACTAATCTACCGATACCTCTTGAGCAATCAGTTATCCAATGAGTTACCGAATCATTCGCATTGGTCAACGATGAATTGGCGATAGATGAATGAATTGTAAGTCAAGTTCAAGCGATATCAAGCAAAAGAAGTGGGCATGCTGTGTATCGGCGAGATAACCGGTGGGTATTGAGGGATATTAGTCGAACGGTGGGTGGGGGTGGAGTGCACTTTCACAGAAACCTAGCGAAACGAATTTTTTCTTCATTCTGGTATCTTCCAGACAGTCTCCGATTCCTTATTGCTGCCGCCCCTTGAAGTATATAGTACCTGAGCTGCGTACGTTCTGTTCGTTATACTTCCTCTTGCTACAGAATGTACTCGTAAAAGCTGTCGTACTTCACAGAAAGTTGAGCTGAAGTGGCTAAAGCCCTTCGCAGCTACCTTAACATTGCCCCGCGCATACGATATGTGCAAACTTCGTTCTCGTTTGCGTAAGGTACGTTGTTTAGCGTGTGCATAGGATCACAAAAGTTTTATAACTGGATGGTGTGAAACACATCCAGGGCATATTGGTATCCTGACAGGGATGTTATGGGTCTCGTGACGTTCTGTGAAAAGTAGGCACAGTCCTGCGAAATTCGGGACGGTTGGTAACCATAGTTTACGGGTATAACGTGGCAGCTCCGAGAACTGGACCGGAGCTCACGAGAGGCCCATGTACCGCCTTGCAGTGGGTGTCTATTCAGGTTACGATGATTAGTCAATTCAATCAAGCTACACTGTCATAAAAACAGTACTTGAACTGTTTGTGTGAGCCCTGCCTAGCCAAGTATAAAACGCTCTTTTAAATTGAAGAGGTAAATTACTGTGAGCTCTCCTATGAGAAAGGTTTTCCCTCGCGGAGAGTCGTGGAACGTGATAGAGAGCTAAACGTACCACTTCAAAGAAACACAATATTACTGAGAAGTAACAGAAGATAATGTCTGGGATGGTATAGGGGATGTTATTATCAGTAAATGTATACTAAATGTGAAGAAGAAAGAAAAATGGATGAAAATATTACTTGCCGCAAGCAGGATCCAAAGCTGCGACCTTCCAATAACGCTCCCGACGCACCACTGCGCTACGGTGCCCCCCCCCCCCCCCCGCCCACATTATAAGGTACAGACGCAGCAGCATCAGCCAGTGTCGCCTGCTGCCGTTAGTCCTCTCCTACCTATACAGGACTGAGCGAGAAGAGTGGGAAACAACTTCGTTCAAGTGAAACATTTCACAGAGGAATGGGATTCAGCCCGTGCTTTGCCGCCACCTCCTCATCGCTGTATGGCGCGGAGCTGCTTTTGCAGGTTCGTATCGTGGAGTACACTTTCTCGCTCCTAGGATGAGGGAGTGGTCAGGAGATCATGCTCACTGCAGTCCCATAGTATATTAAAGAGGGAGGCCAAGGATGCCACACTGTGAGCAATGCGGACTGAACAAATCGGGGTAAATGTGTGTGTACCTCCGCGAGCACGCGGGAAGGAGTGTGAGTATAGAATTCATTTTTAGAGTGCGCGATTCAGCCACGTGAGAGGTAGTGAGCCGAGCTATACCTGTGCCAGGTGCCAGATCGGGATGCAGACGTAGATGAGCTCGCTGTAGACGTCTGCGGCCAAAATGCCACTGGTGATGGCGATGGCACAGTAAGAAACGCGATAGCGCGCGCCAGTCACCTCGAACAGAAGCACGTGCGACGCCACGACCGAAAGTAGGAACCGGAGCGCGGTGAACACGGGCACGGTGAGGGTGAACACGAGCATGGTGCCGGCGAAGAAGAGCAGCACGAGCCACAAGCACAGCACGGGCCGTCGACCGATATGGTCTGCCGCGATGCCGGCCACCTGGGTGAGTTGGCGTGGAAGCATTACGAGAAAAGTAAAACGACGGCAATGCAAGACGTAAGGGGTGTCTTCAACACTTTTTCAGCATGGTCAGACAACACCGCCTATCGGTGGTCGAGACTCCTGAGAGCACGCGGCCTGCAAATTAACATTCAGTCTAAGGTCAGCTAGAAGCCACTTTTATTAGCATGAAGGTGTTTTATGCCGGTGTCCACACGCCTCCGCTGACGTGCTTCTGTAACGGAAGTTACGTTGAAAAATATATACTAGCACAATAAAAAGAAGAAACCCAGACGCCAGAATTCGTCGCGCGTAATCGAACCAGCAACCTATCGATTTGAGCTCCCGGCGCTAACCACTACGGCACGGAGTGTACGTTGGCTAGAGTGCTAATGGCAAGTCATTCATAAACACCATACACCGTTTGGCAGTCCTCAGATCTTCGAACCATTAGTGCGTTTTCGTTATCAGTGACGAGTTTGCGGGAGGGGCTCGCGTTGGGAGCGCTGTAAAAGCTGTCGCTTCCACGAAGCGTGGTCAGTCCTGCACGCACGTTTATGGGACACTTCATTCGGGAAACGACGAAGGTCACTTCGCATGCTGCTGCGGCCGCGTGTACAAAAGGAGCACGCTGCTGGGCCACGACGCAGAAAGAATTGTGACAGTTGTTCGCGCTTGTCCTGCGTATACTTGTTCGCACGTTTTGCGCCTCTTTCTGTGGAACAGAGCGCTTTTTCAAGTGTCGAGCTGTGACAGTTGTTAGTCCGCGCTGGTCCTATGTAGGCTAATGTCGTGCGTGCCTTCTGCGTGAGCTGTTTGCTGCAAGTTTAGAGCTGCCCGCCGTTTTCAACGTGATTTTGCAATTGGTTGCGTTTGCTGAAACAATGCGCAGTAAACGCTCAACTACCTTGGTAAAAAGACGTTTCACTTTCGTGTTACACCGATTCCTATTTAGGGGGATCAGCCACTTTTTTGTACGAATGATGTCATACAGCCAAAAGTCCAAAACACATATATAAATTGACGGCCATTGGCTGATTGGAGCATCGTTGGCTGCAAAGACACCAAGTATGCCACCAGAAGCCACAACGTGCCCGCCTTGGAGCTCGTAATTACAGGAAAGTAAGCTTCACAAGAAAGAAAATACAGTGCTCATGGTCATGTATCGCGCGTGACGTCACTTATTTACCCCGTGTCATCCCTCCCTGCTTAGCCTCCTAAACCATGGTCGGCACGAAGGAAGATAATTGTGATTCAATAAACTCCTTTACGGAGACCGTTCGATAGATGTTCTGCAGGGCCGCTTTAGGGGTCTGAAAGTGCCACCAACGCTTGGTGTGTTGCAAAACTTGTGATTTATTCTGCTTAGTTTCTCAGTTGAAGAATTGTCGTAGAGTGTACACCCAACCGGAAACGTTTGTGGGACGCCAAATGTTTGACAAAGCTAAATTCCCACTTTCTCTGGGAACATATTAGTCAAATAAATGTTCCATACTGCACTTGGCATTCCAACCTATACAGTCACAAGCTTCATTACGAACACTAAAGCAGAAATTCACATTTGTCATGGATCCACCATCCCGCAAACGCTTGCTGTTGGGTTTACATATATGTCTTTCGATAATTGTCCCCCCTCGGCTTTATTGGCATATAATCCGTAGATGGACAGATACACAGAAAGAAGTAGCCAGACAGTCGTTTGTCTACCAGCTTATTTACGTCCGTCTCTATTCGCAGCAGCTTAGCTTCAAACTTCGGTATATAAACGAGAATTCTAGTGAGTCGACTCGAATTTAGGGCCATTGTGCAGTCGACTCACCGGAGCGCCAGCGAACCCACCAGCCGTATAGGCAGCCCTGAGAGCGGACACGATCCATCTACGACCGCACAGCAGGTTCCACTCGACCACAATGGAGTGCGGATGTTTGAAGTCGAGTTTTCCGAAGTGCCCGTGGTGATTGGGACCGTCCGAGATGGGTCCCGTCTCAAAGTGCCAGCCGGCGTCGCAGGGTATCACGCTTCGGTTGTCCGCGGAGGCGTCGTGGCCGGGCTCGTCCGACAAAAGGTCGAACGGAGGGTCATACCGGTGGCAGTGGCTGCGACGTGCCACGGAGCCGTCTCGGTGTTCTGGGATGCCGACGTTCTTCCAGGTGGCCTCGGATACAAAGGCGTACTCTTCTGGGGGGCTGCAGGAATAGCTCAATGTAAAGGGCCTTGCGCGTGAGCCTTGTGCAGAGCACCACCCTCCCCCTCTTCCCCGCTCAAGTTTCTTTTCGTCATGCCTGCGCGTACAAACACACTACAAGCGCACCCATAAACATACATAAAGTATGGCATGACACATATCCCTCTCCCTTCTTTTTTTCTCCTAGACGAAAAAAGTATTTAATTACGCTGCTGTTGTATTGTAATTTGGCGGCTCCGTCGCCGACGAAGAAGAAGCGTAGAACCCCAGCCGCCATCACCTCCAGTGGGAGCTCTGGAAAGCCGCCACACGGATTGGCGCAGAGCGCCGAAGGACACGTCTGCCTCGTCTGAGTGCTCGTCACCAACTCTTCACACATATACACATCATGATACACATGCCTCTTAGGCACCGCCCAGCGGCGCCTCTACATGTCGCTGCCGCGCCAGGCGAAACACGCAGCAATCCAAACGAAGACAAACAAGCAGAACACAACACCACAGCTATACGCCCCAGTAACACGATGGACGTGATCGCAGGCGGATCAGTCACGTGTCATGTTACGTCACTCGGATCCCTCCGCAGGCAGTATTCGCGCGACAGGGGAGAATTCTTGCTACAAGCGGGGATTGTGACATTCATCCCCGAGGATCACAACTGTGTTTTGGGCTTCAATCGTTTCACGAACCGCTCCGTGCAGACCGAAGCAAGGAGGCGGGAACGGGTGACGCATGGTGATGTAGTACGTGATCACCGGGGTCCAATCACGATTTCTTCTGTCGGGTGAATGCAGCTTAACCAGAGAGAAATATACTAGAAATTGCTCCCGTATCTGCATGTTAATCTGCAAATGTCGTTGAAAGACGATAGTCTTGCGTGTGGAGAGAGTGAACAAAACATTTATTTGATGTTCTGCTCAAGAAAATCGGTGAATGGTATTGTGGAGGCGCTGCGTTAGAGTGCCTCGAGCATGCAGCAGAGGTGAACGAGCGCATCAAGTCACGTTGCACGTGAGACATGAGCGCTATCTGGCAGTTTTCTTGGAAAACAAAACCCGCTGCTCTGAGACGGGTGTGCGCGCCCGTCTCAGAGGTGATAAGGTGTAGAACGCAAGGCGACGGGTAGGTGCCGCCACCGTGTTGTCTTGGCAAAGCGTTGGAAACACTCGCCTTTTCGTGCAAGCGTTGCATGATAAGCGCAGCGTGATAAAAGCTACGGTCATTAGAATTACTTATGTATGCCTTTTCTAGTAGAAAACGCACATACAGAATATATACACGTGTTTATGGTGCCTCAGATATGCGCAATAATTGATTTTTAATTGACATTCGCCCAAGTATGAACGCTGAACTTTGAGCAACATAGGTGGGCGCTGAGGATGAGGTCGGCCGTTTGGCTTAGCGACTGGTGTTGTTCAGAGTACCCGATACCGCCAAGAGTGGACAAACAGACAAATGTACAGACAGACCAAAATTTTTGGGTCGAAGGTCCCAAAAAAGACTACTGTCTTTAAAGGTGACCACTAGAGCCCTTAGGAAACCACCCCGCTAGAAAGATTTGACCAACTTCAAGATGACGTACGCATGGTCACTATCACTCCTTTCTTAACATATGTAATGGCCGCCTCAGGATCACAATACACACCCAAGTTTGGCATAAATATTTTGCAAAAAAGAAATGTTATTCATTTGTTCAATTTTCGATATCCGCTCTGCATCATCTCCCGTGGAGGACGTTTAATGCCTTACACAAAAAATCAGTAAAGACTGACTAGAAAGTGTTGTGTTTCTGCATTTCTTTGCACACAGAGGCATATTCATGTGGTTTAGATGTTCTTTACACATATTCCCTTTGCGGAAGTACGGGTGTGTAGCTTAGTGACTTATTCAGACGGTTCGCTCTGGTGGACTTGGTCTGTGTCATTTGTACTTTCGTCAGTTAGTTAATCGATTTATGTTTTTCCGAAACAATCGAGACCTTTTCATACGTACTGTTATACAGCTTAAGCTTAGAAGGCGGTTGCCAGAATTTTTGGTACCATCTGGTCACATGAAAGCAAGCATTAGAGGTTTCCAAAAAGAAGTTGTTGATTATGTCTCTTTCTAAAACGTGCTTTTCATTGAAATACCTAAGTACGGTTTCGCGTAAAAAAAAGTTATACAAAAATCTAGTAGAAACAGTTCTTCCTGTTCCCCTATATAGAACAATATACCGTGAAGGCCCAGGCCAGATTGTCTTAAGCCGTGTAAAAAAATGAAGTTATCACCTGGAGCGAAATCTTTTTTTTTTAAATTGCACACTGGGACCTAGCCCGTGAAAGCATGGATGCAAGAAAAAGGCTTATTCGTTCTTTGGGGGGTTGATTGCCTTCTCTGCAAAAAGCCGGAAACAATCGAACATGTTTTCTTGGACTGCTGGGATGCAGTCTCTTTCTGGGATGTTCTCCAAAGGACATTAAAAAAGTATCTGCCTCTTGATGGCGTACCAGTATCAAATGAAGAAGGAATAACTTTCGACCTATAGTGACGTTACTGGGCCTGTACGGTATATGGCAATCTAGAATGACGGTGTGCCATGCTGATGTTATGCACGTCCGGTTCGGCAATACTACTTTCAATCTGTCTGCTCATTCGTGGAATCACAAAAGGTTACAAAGAGGTGCCAGAATGGCTTCATCAATTAGAAAGCCTTCTACAGATGAAGGAATCTTAAGAAGACTGTTAAGTTTGACGCTTTTTACCTCTTTTTTGTTTATGTTTGTGCTATGTACACAAGCAATAAGGAAAGAAAAAAAAGGCTGTGTAGTTTAGTGGAAAAGACACTCGCTTTCAGAGTATGAAGATACGAGTTCGAATCCCGCCATGGAAAAGGACAAAATTGTTATTTTACTTATGCTGAAGATATTATCGGGTCTGACAAGCCACTCGTGGGGCTGAAAGCAGCGCAGTAGCTTGGCCGCAGTGCTCTACGGAAGTGTCCGTTCTTTATGTATGTCTCTCTAGGGCTTAGTAGGATAGTTCTCTGCCAAGAGAGTTATCCTTCTGCGGATAATTTATTATTTAGTGCATTATGCTGAATGTTACCATTATCAGATATTAACGGGGTAACCAGCTGATCCAGAAGAGTACATCTTTTCCGCAGACGTCCTGCGCCGACGGATCTCTTTCGGTGTCATCTTGCATGCCACATTCGCGCTACACAGTGCAATGCGATATATCGTATCAGATTGTAATTTGCTAGACAGTCAGTCAGTCAATGAACTTTATTTACAAATTGTCCTGAGGAGCCGATTCCCCTCAAGAGGGAGGGTCGGCTGCGGGCCGCACCCACGTGGGGACAGGAAGAGCGAGCCCCTCCGCCAAATTGCGGGTCCTCTGGACAGCCCGGATTTGGACCTCTCGGTCCGAGCTGGTAATTGCCGTCCTCCAGGCAGCTTCTGTGCTGAGAGGCTCGCCATCGCGCAGCGCCGCGCATTGCCAGAGCATGTGGGGTAACGTGCAACGTCTCTCTTCGCAATGAGGGCATTGCGGCTTTATGCTGTCGATAAACTTGCTGTACACTAAAGGCGACGGGTAAGTACCCGTTTGCAGCATTCTTAAAGTGACTGACTGGGCCCTAGAGAGTTGCGGGTGTGGGAGCGGAAAGCTACGCCTGGCCAATTGATAATTTTTGCAAATTTCGTTAAAGGTGAGGAGCGAATCAAGCTGCCGGATGCCATCCCCAAAATTAGATGCCGATTGCCCGTCACGGTGGGACAGTTCGCGTGCTCGGGCATGGGCAAGCTCATTGGCATTGGGGATAACAGGGTGGACATCCTTGCCCATGTGGGCAGGAAACCAGGTGATGTGGCCGTCGATTTCCGTGCAATGTGGTCTTTTGGTAAGAAGATGGGCCGCCTGCTCACAGACTGATCCGGTCATGAACGCTCGTGCAGCAGCTCGAGAATCAGTGAAAATGCGCGTGCGCATGGGAATCGCCACGGCCATTGCTATAGCAGCCTGCTCTGCCCTAGCCGGCGTGGTATCTCGAAGAGATGCTGCTGTGAGGATTTTACCGTGAAGGTCAGTGACCACAGCCACGAAATTGGATGTGCCGGGATACTGTGCTGCGTCAACGAACGCCACAAGTTCAGGGGTGGCAGCGGCGGAACTGAGGAGTGACCTAGCCCTAGCGGCCCGGCGGCCGACAATGTAGAGAGGGTGAACATTTCTAGGAATTTGTGAGACCGTAATCTGCTCCCTCAATTTGGGTGGAAGCTGTATCTTTTTGTCTGCTACCATAGTTGGTTCGCAGCCCAGAAACTCCAGGATGCGTCTCCCAGCTTTGGATGAGGACAGTCGTGCAGCTTGTGCTGTTTGTTGCGCTTCTGCAATCTCACTAAATGTATTATGCATACCAAGAGCCTTGAGCCTTTCCTCATTTGTGTTGTTTGGAAGGCCCAAGACCCTCTTAATGCACTTTCGAATAATCGCATCCAGTTTCCCTTGTTCTTTCCTTTCCCACCTATGCGCTGCGGCAATGTAATTAATGTGACTCATAAGAAAGGCATGGAAAAGCCTCATGAGGTTGGCCTCACAAAGCCCTCCACGCCTGTTAGACACACGAAGTATAAGCTTGACCATGCTCTCTGCCTTTGCCGCAATACGAGTCAGAGTATGAGAGTTACTTCCGTGCTCCTCCAGGAACATGCCTAATATCCGAATTTTATCGACACGGGGGATGGCCTGCCCTGACCGTGTGTGAATTTCGATCCTGATCTCTTCCGGCGGAAATGGAATAGTGGTGAACTTGCGTTTCTCCGGCTGTGTGTACAGGAGGAGCTCCGACTTGGCGGTCGACAAGTGCAGCCCCGTGCTATCCAAAAACTCCTCCGTGCACCTGAGGGCCTGCTGGAGGGACTCCTCAACGTCTCCGTCCCTACCCCCAGTGCACCATATAGTAATATCGTCCGCATACAGCGCATGTCCGATGCGGTCGATACGAGAGAGTTCGAGCGAGAGTTTCCTCATCGCGATATTAAAGATTAGCGGCGAAATGACCGATCCTTGAGGGGTTCCCCTAGGTCCAAGGTGAAATTCCTTGGAGCAGAGGTCCCCGAGCCGAATGGTGGCAACGCGATCCCTGAGAAAAGAGCGGACGAACCCGTAAAAGCGGGCCCCCAATCCCAACTCAGAGATCGAATCCAGTATGTGAGGATGTGAGATATTGTCGAAAGCTTTCTCCAGATCGAGTGCAAGAATCCCTCGGACATCTCTGGTGTCTATGTCGAGAATTTGATGTTTAATCATTTTCATAACGTCCTGCGTAGAGAGCGCGGGACGAAAGCCAATGAGATTGAAAGGGAAGAGCTCGTTTTGTTCAATGTGATGGGAGATTCGGTTAAGGATTGCATGTTCCGCGACCTTACCCACGCAAGACGTGAGCGAGATCGGTCGGAGCGTGCCGAGCCCGAGAGGTTTACCAGGCTTGGGAATGAGGACGACAGAGGCCGTTCGCCACTCCTTCGGCACCTGCCCCGACTCCCAAACCCGGTTGACCTCGTCAGTTAGTAGCTCAATGGATCTATCGTCCAGATTTTTAAGTAGCCTGTTAGTGATACCATCCGGCCCGGGAGCCGATTTTCCATTGAGATCAAAAAGGACCGCCCTGATCTCTGCCGTGTTGAAGGGGGAGTCCAGCTCCGCATCCTCCAGACCAGAGAAATCCGGGTAGTCTGCATCCGTGGTAGCCCCCAGGGGGGGTACCTATCCGCCAGATGTTGTAAGATTTGATCATTGGAGAGCCCAGCAGACCTCTCCTTGTGAATGAGCCGATCAACAGTGTGTTTCTGATTAGCTTTAGTTTGCTTATCTCCCAGGAGGTGCTTGAGAATGTTCCATTTCGCCCCTGACCGCATCTGCCCATCGACAGCGTTACAGACCTCATCCCATTGTTGTCTGGCCAGGGTTTGGCTGTACGATTCAATCTCCTGTTTGAGCAGAGCAATTTTCTTTCTGAGCCGCCTGTTGAGTCGCTGCGTACGCCATCTGTTAAGTAAGGAGTTTTTGGCTTCAAGGAGCCTCGCTAGGCGGCTGTCCATGCGTTCCGTTTTAAGATCCGTCTCCACCACCTTAGTGGCAGCTTTAACATCTGCCTTAAGACGCTCAAGTAGCTGGCCAAGGTCATCGTACTCTTTTTCATCGCTTTGTCTGAGTTCCCGAAAGGCATCCCAATCAACAATTTTGAAGACCCGCGGCGGCGGTGCTTTAACATCGAGGGAGATAGACGCGATGAAATGGTCGCTCCCCAAGTTCTCATGCAAGTTCTGCCAGAAAGGGCACTCGACGTTCCTGACAAAAGCCAGGTCCGGCGTGGTGTCCCCTGCTACAGAGTTGCCGAGACGTGTGGGAAAGTTGTGATCAGTAACTAGTAACATATTAAGATTGGTAGTATGCTGCAGAAGCGCCCGACCCTTAGCCGTATTATTGATATAGCCCCATGTCTGATGTTGCGCATTGAAGTCGCCAGCAACTGTCAACGGAGCCGAGCCCGCGATTTTGGAGGCTTTGCAGAGAAGCGCATTAAAAGTCTCCCGAGTATCAGATGGTGAGCTATAAACGTTGAGAATGAATCGGTGCTCCTTAAGCCGAGAGTTTGGGATTAACTCAATGAGTATGTGTTCCACCTTTAGGTCTGGACGTACATCGCGAACCTCAAAGGAGAACTCTTTGGATATGAGGGTGGCGACCCCGCGTTTTCCTTCCCCCTAGCAGGCCACGGAGCGATAACCCCGGAGGGCCACCTCTCCTTTAAGGGTCTCCTGGAGGAGTATTACGGCTGGCTTATTCTCCTGTGAGCTGACGAACTGCTGCAAGACTGCCTTCTTCCTGTGGAAGCTCGCGCAATTCCATTGCCAAATGACAAATGTTTTATTTAGCTTCGCCATGATTCCTACTTAGGTTTTGCTCCACCACCACCACCCTTGCAGAAAGGGACTGGATGACAGAGCTGACACCAGCGATGGCCTCCTTAATTTCATGGACCACCCCCATAATTTCCTGTTTAAAGTCACTGAACTCCTTCTCGATATCTACCGGAGGGTCAGCGGCTTTTCGCTTACCGCCTCTAGGTTGTGCCTCGGCCTGCTGCACTTTCACCGCCCCTTCCGGCGTGCGTTCGCGCTGCCTAAGCTCCTCAACTAATGCTTTAATCTCCTGAAGCTCACTCCTCAGAGTTGCATTCTCACGCTCAAGCTGCTGTATTCTAGCCGTAGCTTGCTCTGGCAACTGGTGCTGCACGATAGTGCGAGACTCACGTTTTGGGCCCACTCGTTCGGCCCAGGTAGGTTCCGGCTGAATCCGGGCACAGGAGGCAGACCTATCCCTCGAGCGAGAGCGGTGACCCGCACCCCGCCTAGGGTTATCAAGGCCACCCCCCTGGTTGAACCCAAGCCCGGGAGCTTGCTGTGGCACGAACTCCGCGCGCTGCTTGTTTGCTTTTCTCCGTCGTCGCCTTCTACGCCGAACGATGTAGGGAAACTGGTACCTGCTTTTGCAAGCCCGATCCGCCGTCGGATGCGCTCCTCCACAGATGGAGCACTTCGGCTGGCACGTATGATTCTCAGGGGGCGATGAGACCCCACAGTCCGGGCAGGTGATGACTGTAGGAGTGGGACAAACGTCCGAGCGATGTCCCAGCTTTCCGCAGGTTCGACAGGCGTCGATTTGTCGTCGGTAGAGCGTGCACCGGATCAGGTTCGTCCCACACATGACGTAGTTTGTTACTTTCATACCGTCAAACAGGACGATCACCGTGGGCGTTTTCTTGAAGCGCCGTACTCCAAGAACCTTCGGATTTCTTGCGTGCACAAAGAGCTCACCAAGCCGGTCATCAGAGAGCTCAGGGTCGATATCGCGAACAACTCCTCTGCACGTATCCCCGGGTGGCGTCACGTAATTAGAGACTTCATGGAGCGTTTCTCCCACTCGAATTTGCTTCACTTTAGCGTAGGCTTCTGCGTTCCTAGCGTGTGGCGTGCTGATCACAAAAATGTTCTGCATTTCATATTTCTCTATAGCTTAGTAGGATAGTTTTCTGCCAAGCGAGTTATCCTTCTGCAGATAATTTATTATTTAGTGAATTATGCTCAATGCCAACATTATCATATTTCAACGGGGGTAACAATCTGATCCAGAAGTGTATATCTTTTCCGCATTTGTCTTGCGCAGATGGATCTCTTTCAGTGTCGTCTTGCATGCCACATTCGCGCGACACAGTGCAATGCGATATATCGTATAAGATTGTAATTTGCTAGAAAAAGCGTCATTACTGTGCGCAAGATGCTCTCCCCCCTTCCTCAGTCCTTGTTAACAGCGCAGCACTTGAAACACAGGATAGGAAAGAAGCAATTGAGAAAAAGAAAAGACGGCATTGACGCAAAGAAAAGAGCACTGAGTACTAGAAATATATTGCAGCAAAAATATGTTGCAGCAAGATTGGGAAGCTGGTTTTTTAAAAGACAACCAGCTCTCTAGTCGATGCAAATTTGAAAATGAAGGGATCACGTGCCTCTCACGAAGGCTTGCTCTCCGTCCCCGGCTTTCAGGTTACGTGTAAAGAGATATTGAAATGCAACATCAGCAATTCTTGGTCATCGTTATCGCCGAAAAACGTGCGTGGCCATAACTCTGCGCCCTAATAGGTTACGTGAAAGATCTGGTAGGGCAAAATTAGCGCCCTCTTTGAGGGGGTGGTCATAAATATCAATAAGAGGGCGCGCGCCCCCCCACGGTACTGCCCCTCTACACATCCTCTCTCCAGCTATAGTGTGCTCGCCTATGAAAAGCTTGAAGTACCTGCACCAGTGGTCCACGGATCTCGCTAACGTCGTCAAGGCCATAGCGTGCACGATGGTCGTGAAGAATGCCAGCGTGGTGCAGACCAGGACAATCCTCTGGAACCGGCCGTGGCCAATGATGAGAACGTGGTCCAGTGGTGACGAGGGCTCGATGGTGGTGCTGACCGCATGCGTGATTACTGTAGCCGTGCCGGCGGTTGGCGTTGTCTGAGCCGCTTCTTGGATGACTCTGACCGACAGCGGGGACAACGGAGTGGTGGTTGGCAGGACTGATGCAGATCGCGTCTCATCTTCGCCGACGGATGTCCTGAGCTCCTCCTGCTGATCCTCTGGCGGGTACTGCGGGAACGACGTCGACGTGGACTCCGACGGCCGTCGGGCGAAGGGGACGACGACGGCCAGGTGTTGTTCTTCACCACTCGACGTCTCGGACGCCTCGTCGCGCAGCTCACTCGGTGACAGCGGAGACAGTGGCGACGGCTGCGTCATGTCTGAGGGCTTACGGCACCCATCTTCAGAGTTGGCCATGTTGAGACGACAGGGCGGCCTTGTTTGGCTGGGTGCTGGAGGCCGAAGGTGACGACTGAGCGGATTTTGTTTTTTTTTGGTGGAGCAATATGCAGCCACGTCCAAGCGGTGAAATCAAAAAGCTTCTTCTGGGCTCGCGCGCGGCGCGTGCCGACGTTGATGATGATGATTTGTCTTCAAAAAATACCAGCGCCCTCCCGGGAACGTATGTTCGAGAAACTCGTGGTAGTTACGATAGCAAAAAGATTGAAATCGATTTTAGACATTTTTTGTCGAAAATAAGCGGCACCTTCTCGACCTGCCATGTTGTAGCCGACACCTACCACGTCGTCGATTCATGCCCCACCAACCCACTTCCTTTTTTATTCGCTTTCCCCATCCCAACTAGAGAGGCTTGGGAGGAGTATAGCTGCACGGCTGCTCCACTTTGGATGCTCAACGATCGTTGGTGAGGTGCGCTCGGGCAGCGGCCAACTCGACTGGCATCCCGGAATAAGGTCTTGCCACTCAAGCATGCAATATACCACAACTCTCTGGTACATTTTTTATAATGAAATGCTTTCTACAACCACTACCACGCAAAAAAAGAAGTGATAAAAGTGCTGGTCGCAACCACGCACGCGATGATTATCAACATATATCCCTAACGCTGGTGAATTGAAAACATGCTGAATGACTGAGATATACATTGCATTGTGACGGTAAGCTTGAGACAGAGATAACGCCATGTATGATAAAAAGCCATAGGTTTTGAAATTTTCGAAACTTACTTTTTGCCCTTGTCTACACCCTAAAGGGTGAAACAACTCGCCCAGCTGAAAGTTTTACTCAACAATATTTCACGCGGTAGGCCTTCCACGCTGAATGACTAGTTGGCGCTGACAATACGTGATCGCTTTATTTTTACCTATCACCTAAGGGTAGCTCGATTTTCATGCACCACCGGAACTGGCGCACCTGCATGAACTAAATACGCGGAATGAGAGACGCATATTTACATCGAGTCGGCATTTCCGTGTCGTCAATGTGAGTGCACCGTACAAACAAACACTACACTTTTAAACCCAAGCATTTTTATAAAAAGTAGGAGTGGAATTTTGTAGAACTTTTTTTTGCTCACATGAGATACCACCTTATCAGCCAGGTGTAGTAGATAACTTAAGGTAAATTAGACGTAAAATAATTTAAATATACATATGCATGTAATATAAAATGAATGATTAAGTATGTTTGGTTTATTTTACCTTCTGTGTATAAAGCAGTACTTTAGCAACAGAGGGGGGAGGGATAAAAGGTGCCTCGGCCATCCTCAAAATTGCCGCTTCCCCAAGTAAGTGCTTCTCTCAAATAGTCAAAGCCTTCAGCCAGTGAGACCAAGAAAAAAAAATAACGTGTATTGAAAACTTAAATGCGATATACATAACTGCCAAGCAATTCACACGTGTGATCTTCAAAAAAAAATCACAGCACACCCTCGCAGGGAATGATGACGAGTGGGGCAAAGCATCTGTCCATCCGTCCGCGCGTGCTTCCATCATCCACGTAGCCGTCCGCGCGTCAATCCGTCCGTGCATGCGTCTGTGTCTCTGTCCGTTTGTCTGTCCGTGTGTCGGCCTTTTTGTCTGTTTGGCGACGAGCGCGAGCCGCCGCTGCACTCCACGCCCGCTACTCCGCTTCGTCCATGCCGCACCAACGATCCGCCACGTACGGCGACGATCCAGGAGACTGAGAGAGGCACTCCTTTCCCGCGCACCTAGGCACAGACCCCGCAGCAACCAATTGGAGAGTAGCGGAATAGCACCATCTAGAATATCTACGGCCTTCCTTTTTATATATACGGCCTTCCTTTTAAATATACGGCCTTCCTTTTTAATATACGGCCTTCCTTTTTAAAGACGATAAACTTTCTTGGGGACCTTCGACGCAAAAGTTTTCGTCTGTCTCTGACTGTCTGTCTGTCTGTCTGTCTGTCTGTCTGTCTGTCTGTCTGTCTGTCGGTCTGTCTGTCTGTGTGTCCGTCTGTCTGTAAATTTGTCTGTTTGTACACTCTTAACGGCACCGGGTACTTGAAACGGCCGATCCCATCCGCAGCGCCCATCAATGTTGCTCAAGATTTAGCGTTCATACGTATGCAATTGTCAATTAAAAACAATTATTGCACATGTCTGGGACACCATAACAACACGTAAGTATTCTGCATGTGCGCCTTTTACTAGAAAAGGCAAACATAAGTAACTTTGAGGACCGTAGCGCTTACCACGCTGCGCTGACCATGCAACGCTTGCACGAAAATGCGAGTGTTTCGAATGCTTTTGCTAAGACAAGACGGTGGTGGCACCTACCCGTCGCCTTGCGTTCTACTATCACCTCTGAGACGGGCGCGCAGACCCGTCTCAAAGCCACGCACTTCGTTTTCCAAGAAAGCTGTCAGATAGCGCTCATTTCTCACTTGTGACGGGAATTGATGCGCTCATTCGCCTCCACTAAACTCTCGAGGCACTCTAACGCAGCGCCTCCAGAATAACATTCCCCGATTTTCTTGCGCAAAACATCAAATAAATGTTTTGTTCACTCTCTCCACACGCAATACTTATCTTTCGACGACATCAGCAGATTAACATGCAGATACGGGGCCAATTTGTTTTCTCGTTTTCTTCTTCTTCTGCCCGTTACGCTTGACGTACGACAAGGTAAGACTGAGAAGAGCTTCGCCCTTAGGAGGAATCTCTAGGGGAGACACTCGCAAAGGGCGTCTTCCACAGCCGAAGCACAAGGGGTTCTTGACACCTTTTACCCCCTTGAGATTTACGCCACTGATTCAGAGCGTGTGCGCGTTTGTGAAGGCGTGGTTGTGCGCGTATGAGGGCGAGAGGTAGTGCGTGGGTTCTTGACACCTGATAAATGGGTGACAATGATGAATTCCTCAATGATAAACAAAATATCCCTGTGACTGTATCCCAGAAGAGTGACCCCAAAGAAAGACGAACAGGTTCTGCTACTTTCATGCCAAGGTTTCAAAGAGGTGCTACAATTGTTCTTTTACGGCGTGCCCCATAGACAGGATAGACAGAAAAAACCAATAAACTGCGTTCTCGACATCTTTTTTTGCTGAAGATATCATCATGGCCAAAGAAGGCACGCGGCGCACGAGCCAAGAAGAAGTTCCCCGATTTCGCAGTTCGGACGTGGCGGTGCGTAGCTCCTCAGAAGAAGCCTTTCGGACATCAGGACCTCAGCCTTGAACATCCCGCCACGCCGGCGCATTCCTTCGCATCAACATGGGAGGCTCGGGAGCCATGCGCCGTGCACCACGACGACATCCTGCTTCGACCGCGGCGACACTGCATCGCTCGGTTCGGCCGTCACCGATGCAAGGCGGCTACGAAGCGTTCGAGCCGTTCACCGGCACGGAGGAACGCCAGGTCACAGTTGTCGCTTTCGTACTCGAGCCATCCGAGACACCGTCAACGTGTTTTCGAGAGGGATCGATAGCAAGTTTTTTAATTTAATGGTTAAAAATGTGTGCGTTAAAATGCCATTTTTATAGAGCTTGTAAGCGCGTACATTAAGAAAAAATATTAAGGTATCTTATGCAGTCTCATTGAGCAACTCGAAGGTTAGCCTTATCCTTCTTCGCATCAGTCTATGCATCGATTCTCCGCCTCCCCCTTCATAAGCTTACTGCACTTAAGGTGGTTTTATATTGCATCAAGGAGGAGAGGCATTGCAAGCCTTCGGCAACTCACTTGGTCTTTCGTTACCTCCAAGATCAACTCGCCTTTGTCCAAGTGTAGATGTAACGTGATATCGTGGGACGTCGTGAAGACGTCGCTAATTTCAGCGATATGCAACGTTATTAGTTGACGTCCACACTCGATTAATTCTTCGCATCACACGTGTTGTGGCCGATGGTCTATTTTCACATTTGATCAGGCATGTTAAGCTTTTGCCTTCAGTTCCATCGTCGTCCTATCCAGGCTTATTGGAAGATGCTCAGGGAGCTTGGAGGCAAAGAGTTTACGACGGGACCTCCTTCTATCCAGATGAAGTCATCTCGAACGTCACCGCCATTTCGGTTGGCCGAAGGAAGCCGGCCAGCCGACGATGACTGCTGTCACTACGAGCGCGGCCAGCGGTATCTTTGGGCTCTCGTTGCGGCTGGACAACGCGCCCATCCATCGGATGTCCTGTTCCGGAGGGAGGGTCGTGCTGGTCTTCACTACGCTGACCTTCGCCACGGCCTTTGTGTACTTTCTGGTCACGGCAAACATGGGGAGACACCCTTGGACCACTGGTGCAGGTATTTATGAAATTTCAAAAGCAACAGACATCCTGCTAAACCAGATTACATTGCATCGTCAAGAGAGAATGTGGCATGCGAAAGCTACAGTGTTGTGTAGGCCTACTGAAATTTCAGTAGTAACTGATTGACACAATATTTACTACCTAATTATTAGCTGACGCTAGCAAATGGAAAGCTATCAAGGGAACCATCGATACACACAGTTATTCTAGTAACTGCATAGTGCGACGTAGTGATACTAAGTTTGAAGCTTTACTGTCCTGACAATCCCCTCCAACGACTGGTAGATCTCCCAATCTTTTCAATGCTTTTAAACGGAAGGAAGACGTCATAGTAATCGAGTCAACCAGAGTTTTGACAGCCAATCGGTTCACATCGAGGAATTCAACAAATGGACCAAGCCAGCAGACTGCAGCTTTGTTGAAGCAATACGTTTTTGCAGACTAGTCTGTTCATACTTGAAAAATTGAATTGCTGCCCAAACTTGAAGGAAAGCAAGGGAGACAGGAAAGAGCACTCTTTCCTGTCTCCCTTGTTTTCCTTCAAGTTTGTGCAGCAATTCAATTTTTCATGCAGCTGTGTGTCTACGACAGCACTGACGCAAAACCATTGGCGTCTTATTTTTTCTGTCTTTTTCTCTTGTAAGCAAAGTTGGTCACGTGACTATAAAAAGCCGCGCCACGGCCGGCATTGCGTGCATGTGTGCGGTGCGATAAAACTGCGGCAGAAGCTGCAGCAGCGTGCAACGAGAAGGCAGCCCCCACATAAACGTGTTGTAGGTGATTGTTGGTTAATCAATTGATCAGGTTCGACGTTCAAAAAACGGAATATGAGGGACGCCGTAGTGAAGACCCTATCGATTACGGCATCCCGAAGCGGAGAAGCTGTCTACTATATTTGCCACCCTCGTATTCATGTCCTGCTTCCCACTTGGAGCCTCGTCCTCGTCCCAAAGAACTGTCTCACACTTATTCGCGTGACGTAAAGTTTACATTGGATATCAATTTTTTTCTTTCAACGCTATATTTCCCAGCCACTACGGCGGTCCAGTTGATATATGGTGCTCAACTGCTGATCCCGAGGACACGGGCTAAGGTACTCGGCTGCTGACCCGCAGGTCGCGGGTTCAATTCCCGGCTGCGGCGGCTGCATTGCCGATGGAGGCGGAAATGTTGTAGGCCCGTGTACTCAGATTTGGGTGCACGTTAAAGAATCCCAGGTGGTCAAAATTTCCGGAGCCCTCCTCTACGGCGTCTCTCATAATCAAATGGTGGTTTTGGGACGTTAAGCCCCACAAAGCAATCAATCAATCATGATCATGAGGACACGGGATTGAAATCCAGCTGCGAATTTTTGTGAATATGAAATGCTAGAGACCCCTGCACGCTGAAGAACATCAGATGTTTAAATTTTGCGGGGCCTTTCCATTTCAGCGTGGAAAACCTCCGTGGACTATGGGCGACAATGATGTTATATTATCGTGGTCCCGAAAATAAGCCGTTATCACGTTGTGGTTTTTGCGCGTATGACCCCAACAGTTATTATTTGCCTTTATAATTTGGTGGGCTACGTGCCAGTGTCTACAAAACTCATCTCACAACTTGTTTCGCCTTCAAAGTTTAGTATCAGTACTACTTCTATTGTTATGTCTTATTCTAAGCTGTCTCGCCCAAGGGGAATTTCCATGCATTCATGCATGTTTTATAAATGATAGATAGATAGATAGATAGATAGATAGATAGATAGATAGATAGATAGATAGATAGATAGATAGATAGATAGATAGATAGATAGATAGATAGATAGATCGATATATAGTGTCACAGGTAATGGGTATGAGCCATCAACTGTAGGTGGAATCCCTTGGAACTGAAGAAAGGAGAGGGCTTTTGCGTCCTGGTCTGAGGGCAAGCAAGACGTCGATTCGTCGCTGTCTGTTATTACGTTCGCGGCACTGGTGGAGGTGCTGGGTAAATGCGCCTCGGCTGCAGATTTTCAGCCGACACACCGAGCTACTTGGAGACAGCTACAGCTCGCACGACAAGAAGCAGTCGCCGCCTGCGAGGACTATCTCCCGAATACGTTCCCCTCTCTCAAGACGAGATGGCAACTTCAACTACCAACCAAACGAGTCAAACTAACGAGGCCTATTCTTTTCTCCCGCATGTTTTTCATGCGCCGCAAACACCACGCTCATTTCATGGAGACATTTATGAAGATGTTGACTACTGGCTTGACCACTTCGATCGAGTTGCCAACATCAACGAATGGGATGAAGCTCGCAAGCTGCGGAGAGTTTACTTTGCGTTAGAAGACTCTGCCAAAACGTGGTACGAGAATCACGAGTGTTCCTTTGCGACGTGGCTTGAGTTCAGCCGACAGTTTCGTGATGCGTACCGCAGCACTGAAAGGAAAGAGAGAGCGGAGCAGGCTATCCAGTCTCGGAATCAACGACCCAACGAGAGAGTTTAGATGTTTCTCGTGGACATGCTTCGACTCTTCAAGCGTGCGGACCCTGCAATGTCCCTGGAAAAGATGGTGCGGCATTTAATGCGTGGGGTAAAAGAGCAGCTCTTCGCCGGACTCGTGCGCAACCCACCGACGACTGTGGCAGAGTTCATAAATGAGGCAACCACAATGGAGCGTACTCTCCAGTATCGGTCGTCACAGTATGAACGCCACGACGTGACCCCTGTTGCGTGCTCTATCGGGGCTAACAGCGAAAGGCATGCCCTCGCAGAGTTCATAAGAAGCGTCGTGCGGGACGAGCTGCGCCAACTCCAAGCAGCGGGACCCCAACCACCCGTAAGTGCTCTCGCAGACTTAATCCGAAATGAGATCTGACAGGTGGTCACCCCACTCGCACCAACAAGGCCTGAGGCCCCTGTGCTGACTTATGCGGCGGCTCTGCGATCTCCTGCACCACATGGACCTGATCCCACCATGGGGACAGTGGATCGGGCTAGCCATCAATTCCAGGGCACCTCTTCAACTCCGCCACCCGCCTCAAGGTTTCCGAGTGCACCAACTTATCGTCCGTCTGGATCGCGGCAGAACGCCACAAAGGCCAGCGTGTGGCGTACGTCAGATAACCGTCCACTCTGCTACCACTGTGGCGAAGCGGGTCACGTCTACCGTAATTGACAGTACCGCCAACTTGGTCTCCGTGGCTTTCACCCCGATGCTCGGTGCCCGCGTTACGGTGAGCGTCCCCGCGACGTCGAAGCGTACCTTACGGGCCGGCAAGCTCCTCGCCTTGGTCAACGCCCTCAATCACGATCACCATCACCTCGCCACCCCACGTCACCTAGCATTCCCTCGTCATCTTATGCTCCTTTCAGAGGCCGGTCACCGAGTCCCCACAGGGGAAACTAGAAACCGCGGCTTCTGGGGGTGAAGCCGCGTCCCAACGAACTGTCAAAGAGCCTCCTTCGACGCTAAGACCCGACGAAGATCGTTCTGACTTTCCAGTCATTTCCGAAAATCATAAGACTGTTTCCGCCGACATCACCGTTCACGTCGATAATCACGTCGTCACTGCCCTCGTCGACACCGGCGCCGATTATTCGGTTATGAGCAGCACCCTAGCATCCCAACTGAGGAAGGTAACTACCCCTTGGCAAGGATTGCCGTTGCGCACGGCAGGGGGCCACCTCGTCACGCCGACTGGAATGTGCACAGCCCGTGTTCGAGTCCGTGCTTCGACGTTCACAGGGTCTTTCCTCGTATTACTTGTGTGCTCCCGTCCACTCATTCTGGGGCTGGACTTTCTTCAGGAACACGGCGCAAGTATTGACCTACGAGACTTGCAGGGGTCGTTCGAGGACCCGTTTCATACTGAACCGAAAAACGCCCGCTCATCGAAGGCTGCCCTACGTGTATCCTCCGAATTTGTTACTCTGCCTCCCCGCAGCAGCCTTTTTATCAACGTTGAATGTGACCAAGACGTCCCCGATGCTGTAATTGCAGAAGCAAACTTGTCCCTACTTTTTGCACAACAAATCTGCGCTGCCCGAGGTATTGTTCAGTCCAGTAGAAAGCAGGCTTGCCTATTAGTCACGAATTTCAGCGAGGAGTATCGCCATCTTTCCAAACACACTGCGATCGCATACCTTGAGGATATTGCCGACGTCCCTGGTCCCTCAACATTATCTGCTCTTTCGTCGTGCGACGATTCCGCCATGATATTTGCAAGCACTCTCGACGTAAACCAGGGTCTACCATCTGCACCACGGGGACGTCTTTTGAAGCTACTCGGCTCATTTCGGGACTGCTTCGCTAAGACTTTGAAAGTTAACCAAACACCGCTTGCCAAGCATCGTATAATCACCGAGCCTACCGAGAGACCCATCCGACAGCATGCCTACAGAGTCTCGCAAAAAGAACAAGACGTTATACGCCAACAGGTCCAGCAGATGCTCAAGGACGGTGCCATCCAGCCATCGACCAGTCCGTGGGCGTCCCCTGTTGCGTTAGTAAAGAAAAAAGATGGTACTCTGCGATTTTGCGTCGACTGCCGAAAGTTGAATAAGATCACGAAGAAAGACATGTATCCTTTGCCACGAATAGACGACTCGCAGGACCGCATTCGCAATGCTCGTTACTTTTCTTCTATGAATCTACCCAGCGGCTATTGGCAAATATCTGTTGGTGAGCGCGACCACGAAAAGACCGCCTTCATTACTCCTGACGAACTCTACGAGTTCAAGGTCTTTCCCTTCGGCTTATGCTCGGCGCCAGCTACTTTTCAAAGAATGATGGACACGGTTCTTTCTGGGCTAAAATAGCAATCGTGTCTTGTCTACCTTGACGATGTGGTCGTCTTCTCGGACACGTTTGAGCAGCACGTCCAGCGCTTACAGGCAGTTCTTCAGGCGATTAGAACAGCTGGACTTTCTCTCAAACCTGAGAAATGCCACTTTGCATTCGAGGAACTGAAATTTCTTGGTCACGTTGTCAGCCAAGCCGGTATACACACAGACCCTGAGAAAACGAAAGCTGTTGCCGGATTTTGTGTCCCAACGAACAAGCGTGACCTCCGCCGATTTCTGGGACTCTGCGCATATTACAGACGCTTCGTCAAAGGCTTTTCTAAAATTGCTGAACCGCTAAATGAACTTACGAAAGGCGGCGTACCGTTTGTTTGGGGTCATGATCAGCATCATGCCTTTGACACGCTACGAAACCATCTCCAAGCCCCACCTTGGCAGTTTTCTGATCAGAATTTCGAGCATGCAGTCGCTCTTCTGAAAGAAACCATCGGACGAGAAGATAACTTAAGAGAGACCTACATAAAAGAGCTTGCAAATTTGGAAGCAGTGAAGAGCCCTAAAGATGTAGATGGGTTGAAGAACTAGATAAAACATGTTTCAGAAGGACCAGAGAGACCGCAGAACCGATACGTCTTCGGTTTATTGTGTACAGAAGAGGAGAAATAAAAAAATATGCAGAGCGTGACCCTGGCTACTTCTTCTTCTTCGCCTCCGAGCTCCATCTTCCATCTGTTTTCTACATCTTCCCGCCGGCCAGATTCAACCGAAGCAACCTTCGAGCGAATATAACAGTTGAATCCGCCTCTTGACTGATTTTCCTTCAGGTGTACGAAGCAAGCATGTTCTCACTAGTCCATCCTTGCCTGGGAAAATCTTTTCGATCTTGCAGAGTTTCCACCGAGTTCTTTTTCGCGCTTCTCCAAGCAGAAGTACATCTCCTTCTTGTACATTTGCTTGACGCTCCGTTTTTCTGCTGGCACACTTAAGCTCCCTCAGGTACTCCTTTTTCCATCTGGTCCACCATGTTATCATAGCCTGTTTTCTTGCACTCCAGTAATTCAGCAAACTGTATTCTCCGAGTCTGTTTTTTTCCTGCTTGTTCATTGCTTGCCTGCCTCCTATAACGGCTGCCGGTGTGATGGGTTGTGGCTCGTTAGGATCGTCATACACATAAGTGAGAGGCCGGTTGTTAAGTACTCCTTCTGCTTCAACAACCACAGTCCGTAGTTCTTCTTCCTCCAAAAGTCGAGCACCTATAGTTTTTGCCATGGATGTCTTAAAGCTTCTGATCAGTCTTTCATAAAATCCTCCCCACCATGGAGCTAACTCTACAATAAACTTCCATATTTTCAGGTTACTGGCATACTGTTGAACCCTTTCATCTTCCATCTTCAATATCTTGTTCATCTCTTTCTCAGATTTCTTGAACGCTTTTGCATTATCACTGTAAATAGTTGTACACAATCCTCTTTAGCTACGAATCTTTGGAACGCTTGTATAAACGCTTCTGATGACATCCTCTTGACCAACTCCAGTTGTATGGCTCTTGTTACTGCACACGTAAATATCACAATGTAAAACTTTGTAACTTTTTCGCCTTTCTCCTCTCGAGCATTTACCGGTCCAGCAAAGTCTATACCAACAGTGTCGAATGGCCTCGTCTGTGTTATCCTGCCAGCTGGTAGTGGTGGAATTTCTTGTGCCATTGGTCTAGAATTGAATCTCCTACATGTGATGCATTTCTTTATCACATATTTCACCATCTGTCGGGCACGCAGAATCCAAAACTTCGTTCGCAACGCCACCGTGCATTGTTACTTGATGCGCGTTCAGAACTAGGAGTTCTGAAAAGTGACTTTCTCTTGGTAAAATAATAGGATGCTTCTGATCAAAGCTCAAATCACTCCACTGAAGCCTCCCTTTTACTCTCAGGACACCTTGATCATCTTCGAAGGTGTTCGTGCCGTACAGAATCATGTTGTCATATATTCGTGTCACTGCGTTTCGTAGCGTTTTCTGCTCCTGCTTTATCAGCACAAACTCTGCCTTGTCCAATTCTTCTCCTGTCAGCGAACCTGTTTTCCTTTCTTTTCGTCGGTTTCCTATATAACGCATCACCTACGCGGTAACTCGTAACGCTTTCTTGTATGATCCAAATCTGCTCACATCAATTATCTTTTCTTCACCCGTGGTGGTAGCTGAGCTTGCCATGGTCTTTTCTTCGTCTTTGTTGTCATGACTGTCCGATTCTTGCGTGATGTCATAATCAGGCCTTTGTTTTTCATTCTTGATCCACGTGGGGCCTTTCCACCATAATTCACTGTCCAGCAAACGTTTCGTCTTCATCCCCCTTGTCATCAAATCCGCAGGATTTTCATCGCTTTTAACATAACCCCATTGACTCTCATTGGACTTGCTCTTAATTTCTGCTGCACGGTTGCGAACAAACAGATCTTTCGTCTTATTTGACTTTATCCAGCATAACACAATTTGAGAGTCAGTCCAGAATTTCACACTCCTCAGTTTCCTGATGAAATTCTCAGTTATATGACTGGCCAATCTGACTGATATTGTGGCTGCCAACAACTCCAATCTTGCTAGTGTAATCTTTTTGATTGGAGCGACTCTACCCTTTGCAATGTATAAATTGGCTTCATTGCTTCCATCGGAGTATTTATTCTGTTACAATGTATGCTGCTGCTCCATACGCCATTGGACTCGCATCGGAGAACACGTGTAGAGTCGATGCTTCCACTTCAGCTTGTCTGTTGTCATAGCATCTGTTAACGGTGAAGTCATCTAAGTGCTGAAGCTCCTCCGACCAGTCCTTCCAAGCTGATCTATGCTGGCTTGGTAACGGGTCATCCCATTTCAGTTTATCCATTCAAATTTTTTGCAGCAATATTTTTGCTCTGACTGAAAATGGTGTCAAAAAACCAAAAGGGTCATATAGTTTTGCCGTGTCCTGCAAAACCTGTCTTTTTGAGAGTTGTCTCATGTCCTTGTCATTTCGCCATGTAGTGTCGGGAAAGCTCAACACGTCGTCTACGAAATTCCATTTCAGTCCCAAAATCTTGATTTGTCCATCTTTTCTTATCCCTCGATCCAGATCCTCTCCTTCTTCATCAAAGAGTTTTCTTAGCTCGGCGTCATTTGAAATTCATTTTCTTAAATTCATTCCCGCATAGTGAAAAATATCTCGTGCTTCTTTGTATATCTTTGACAATGTCGAGTATTCGTCGGCTCCTAGTAAAACGTCATCGACGTAGATTCCTTTCCGGAGTTGCGCCACAACTGCAGGATATTTTTCTTCGAATTTATCCAAATGTTGATGAATCGTGGCCGCTAGAAGGAAGCTACTTGGTGTAGTTCCGAAAGTAACCCTCGTCATCCTCTATGTTTTTATCTTCGGGGTTGGAATATCTTCGCTGGGTATTCTTTCCCACCACATGAATCGCAGTGCGTCTCGGTCATTTTCATGTATCTTGATCTGCAAGAATGCTTTTTCCACGTCGGCTGACATAGCGATCTTGTGATGTCGAAAGTTTATCAGCAAGCTTGTGATGTCGGGGTTTAGGTTTAGTCCCTTTTCCAAGTTGCCATTTAAGGATTCACCTGGATTCTGGCTTGACGATGCGTCAAAGACGATCCGTATTTTTGTCGTTGTTCGGTCCTTCTTGATTACTGCTTGATGCGGCATGTAGTATACAAATTTGTTCTGTATATCGGATCCAGCATCTTCTTCGACGTTTTCTGCTATTTCTTGCTCAAAGTACTCTCGAATAGCTTTGTCATAGGCTAGGAGTTCATCTTTATCCTTGCATAATTTTTTGGTCACCTGGATAAGCCTCTTTTCTACAATGGTGGTGTTGTCGTCCAATGTCACGTTTTCCTTCCATGGTAGCCGCACTTGATATCTTCCTGCCTTGAACTCCATTGTTTGTCGGACGTAGTCTAGCACATGTTCATCGCTCAACTTTGTTGCTGATTTCTCCTTGATGCCCATGTTTTCCAAGTCCCAGAATCTCTGCAGTTCATTCACAGTCGTGTCCGACTTGGCACTGACCTTGAGTACCATAACCGTCGATGATTTCATCGGCGCACAATGAAGTCCTACAGGACCTTGGACCATCCATCCCAATATTGTTTCTATTGCCATTACTTTTGGATGAATCTCACAAATGCGACCAGTGACTACAGTCCAGTAATAATCTGCTCCAATTAATATAGAAGTTTCCATATTTTTTCTTTCTTTGTCCGTCTTCTCGTTGTCATCAGCCAAACAAACTCCCATCGATCTTGCTCTTTCGTGTATTGTCAACGGTGGCGATGGTAGCACGTCACAGGATATAACTTCTATCTCCAGTGCCTCAATCGTGACTGGCTCCGAGATGGGATCCTTCCTCACGCTGACCTCGACGACTTTCATGTCTAGTTCCATCTCTCCTCCTCCAAATGATCCTACAGTAATCCTTTCGGATCTTTTTACCTTGCACGCTAGTTTTCTTGACAATCTTTTGAGGATGAATGTCCTCTGACTCCCGTTGTCCAGCAGAATCCGTGCGTAGCACCCGCTGTCTTCTCCCTCCGTCCACGAAAAGGCTGTCTGCAGTAGTATGCACTTGTGTTCATCAGACTGCTGTGCGTGCATGTTGCAGGACTTGCTGGTGTCTAACCGGTCAGGTTGCGCGCTTTTGCGCAGTTGCTCAACATCATTACCGCTTTGCTGCTGTGCTGACTTTCCTGCAGGCGTACGTGGTCGACACATGGATGTCGCGTGCCTCCCCTTGCATGTTTTGCAGCGTACGTTAGCGCGGCATATCTTCGCCGTGTGGTGAGGTCTGGTGCATCTGAAGCACCTTCGTTCCCGTTGCAAGGCTTCTTTCTTCTGTTGCATACTAATGATTCTTCTGCAATCTTCCGTGTAGTGTCCAGTCATCTCACAGAAGATGCATTTCTTAATCGATATGCTTTGAAGCGTAGATGTTCTAGTCCGCCTCATACTGTGCGGTGACTGGGTCACGTCGTATTTGTCCACTCGAGTTTCTTCTCTGCTGCGTATATATATGTTTAAAAACTCCATAATTTCTTTCAAACTGCTCGTGCTGTCTCTTGACGCTGAGTCCGATTCCGTAGTTGCTGGTCTGTTGTCACCTTTTTTTATCTCTTTCATTTTCATCTCAATCCTCATATCCACCGGTAGCGCAGATTTTACAACAGGAGCTATCACTGTGGCGTAACTACCCATTTCCACTCCTAATGACTGCAATGCTCGTGTGTTCACTTGCAACTTTTGGAAGAGTTTCTTCAACCCATCTACATCTTTAGGACTCTTCACTGCTTCCAAATTTGCAAGCTCTTTTATGTAGGTCTCTCTTAAGTTATCTTCTCGTCCGAAGGTTTCTTTCAGAAGAGCGACTGCATGCTCGTAATTCTGATCAGAAAACTGCAAACCTTCTATGAGGGACGCAGCCTCCCCGCTCAGAGACGCCAGAAGGTAATTAAATTTTTGATTCTTCGGCATGTTCGCTCTGTTATGCACCGATGTCTCGAACTGATGCCAAAACCTTGTCCATCCTGTTTTTTTCCCATCAAACTTGATCATCTCAAGACGTGGCAACTTAACAAGCTCTTGCGTCTCAGAGATTTGGTTAGTACTTTGCACTGAACTCGCCTGTTCTGTGACTATTCTCGTAGTCAATTGCGTCGCTTGTTCTAACTCGCGTAATCGCTCCTCTATTTTTGTCGTTGCAGCGACGATCTTCATCTCATAATGCAAAACTCTTTCAAATTCTGCCTCCGCGCTGTCTTCTTCAATGAACGGTTCTATCTGTTCGTTAACTTGTCTTAGCGTCTGTGACACGCTGTTCATGTGGTTCAGAAGCGTCATAAGTTGCGCTCGATTGGCGTCTTCTTCTATCTTCTTATCGATTTCGCTCGTAAGCGTCGTCACATTTGCTCGAAGCGTCTTCCGATTCTTCGATAGGACCTCTTTATTCATGCCTAAAATGTGTTGAAAGAGCTCTTGCCTTTTTATGTGCGTCTCCAACAGTCCTCGGTCGTGGTCCTTCTCTCGATGGTTCGTCCTTGAGCCAGACGCCGCTGCTTCGTTCTTCAACCCGTTGTTGCGAATGGGGTTGAAGTCTGTGCGTCGGTCTTCAGATCATCCTGGTCACGGCACCATGTTTCAGAAGGACCAGAGAGACCGCAGAACCGATACGTCTTCGGTTTATTGTTGACAGAACAGGAGAAATACAAAAAATATGCAGAGCGTGACCCTGGCTACTTTTCTTCTTCGCCTCCGAGCTCCATCTTCCATCTGTTTTCTACACCCACCTGTACTCGGTCACTTTGACGATAACGCTGCCACAGAGCTACACACGGATGCCAGCAACGTCGGACTTGGAGCTGTACTGGTTCAATGGCAAAATGGCGTAGATCGCGTGATTGCCTAAGCAAGTCGAACACTATCATCTGCAGAGAAAAACTACTCTGCAACAGAAAAAGAATGCTTAGCCGTTGTTTGGGCTATAACAAAGTTTCGCCCTTATTTATACGGTCGACCATTCAGGGTAGTTAGCGACCACCAATCTTTATGCTGGCTCGCCAACCTCAAAGACCCTTCTGGTCGTCTAGCACGCTGGAGCCTTCAGATGCAAGAATTTGACGTTACAGTCATTCACAAGTCAGGACGCAAACACACTGATGCTGACTGTCTCTCACGTGCACCAATTGGAAGTACGAACGCGGACGTTGAAGAGGACGATACATTCCTTTCC
Organism: Rhipicephalus microplus; assembly: GCF_043290135.1. NCBI lineage: Eukaryota > Metazoa > Arthropoda > Arachnida > Ixodida > Ixodidae > Rhipicephalus > Rhipicephalus microplus. The sequence goes on along the minus strand of NC_134705.1, from coordinate 160,853,735 downwards.
TCTGTATCAGCAACCGACTTGGCTCAACAACAACGCGACGACATGGAGCTAAGCCCGCTGATTGACTACCTCGAAGGCCAAAAACACAGCCTTCCTCGAAACTTTGCACGTTCGCTGGCCTTGTTCTGCATCAGGGATGGAGTCTTCTATAACAAAAATTTCGACAATACCCAGGCTACTTACCTACTGGTTGCGCCGACCTCGCTTCGGGACGATATTTTACATGCTTGTCACGACGAACCATCATCCGGACACCTTGGCTACACGCGCACATTGGAAAGAATTCGCCGCTCATACTACTGGCCCCGCCTCGTGAAGACAGTCAAGCAGTACTTCCGCACATGCCGCGACTGCCAACGCCGTAAGACTCCACCTGTCCGACCAGCAGGACTACTACAGCCTATCGCCACGCCGAAGACACAATTCCATCAAATTGGCATTGATTTGCTCGGCTCATTTGCCACCTCTTCGTGTGGAAACCGGTGGATTGTGGTTGCCATTGATTATTTAGCGCGTTACAGCAAAACAAAGGCCCTGCCCAAAGCTACCGCAGCCGAAATCGCACAGTTTTTTGTCACCAGCATTGTACTTCGTCACGGAGCGCCAGTTGTGATAATTAGTGATCGTTGTACAGCTTTCACCGCAGAGATGCTCCAAGAAGTGCTGAGACTAAGTGGTACAGAAGTGGTACATGACCACTGTGTCGAGTTCATTGGCCAAGGAATGGATTGACGTAAAAATTTGTCAACAACAATAGGAGAGACAGGGAGGAGTTGGTAGGACCCTTTAAGTGCCTTAATTCTCTCTCATCGCAGAGGGATGAAAGCTAAGCAAAGAGAGATGGAAGAAAGAAGCTACGTCAGCGCGCGTCATGACTCCGAGAGCGCATAACGAAATCAAGAGGGCGCGCACAAGGAAACTATAAACTTCGAGCTCTGTTTGTAATCACTCCTTGATGCAGGAAACTGCAAAAATCACCCAGCTCAATTTGGCCGAGATGCTCGTAGCAGTGCCTGCTATAAGCAGAATGACTTTCCTCACCAAGCCCAGGTAATGACCTGTTTAATTGTGGCAGCGTAATACTGGTGGCGCAAAGTTGTACAGCTCCATCGTCGTTGAATAGGCACTACCAGCATTGATGTACGCAGATGATATTGCCACGACATAGTGCCTGCATTCAAACAACGCGCCCATCACCACGCGCACAGGGACATACATGCGCGCCGTCTAGTGTTGCGCAAAGACGATGATGATAGCACGAGAACCCAGCTGGCCCCTGCTGATGTGCTCCACGCGCTTGGGACTCTTCTTGAAGAAGTAGAAGAAGAAGATATCTTGGTGTTCTGCTGTAACGGGCTACGACTATAGTCCCTTTGAGTTGTGGGCACAGGTTCGCCCTTTAATAAATACGTTTTATTATACCGCGATTCCTTCAACATCGTTACATTTCTCGTGGACGTGCTGGGTAATGAATCAAAGCCCTACGAACGCAAGACAGCGTAGCCCCGACCACCAGCCAGTTGATCCTGCGGAGCCGACACCTGTGCATCAGAGGACCAGTCGCCGCCTGCGAGGTGATTCACCAGAATTCAGTCCACTCCACTTTACGCCAAGGGAAACTCAGTCAATGGACGCCGCCACCATGACAAGTCATGTAACACCAGCCCAAGTGGTGATAAATCAGCCTCGCCAGCCACCAGTATTTCATGGCGACTCGTATGAAGACGTAGAAGATTGGCTGAACCTCTTTGAGAGAGTGGCACGTTTGAACGGTTGGGACGAGAGAGAGAAGCTCCGCCGCGTATACTTTGCTTGGGAGGACTTCGCAAAGACGTGGTATGCGAACCATGAAACCTCCTTTACGACCTGGGATGAATTTCGGCGGCAAGCTCGGGCGACTTATGCCAGCGCGGATCGCAAAGAAAAGGCGCAGGCTGCGCTCGAATCCAGGAACCAACTCACCAACGAAAGTGTCGCAATGTATATCGAGGACATGATCCGCCTGTTCAAGCGCGCAGATTCCCATATGACCGAAGACAAGAAGCTACGCCACCTCATGCGTGGGGTGAAGCAAGAGTTATTCGCTGTTCTCGTCCGCAACCCACCACGAACAGTTGCGGAGTTTCATACGGAAGCGACAGCCATCGAGAAAACGCTAGAACAGCGGGCTAGACAGTACAATCGAAACATAAACTATGCACCTGCCAATGTCTTCTCTGGACGCCAGCGAAGTGACATGGACACTCTGCGAGAACTCATCAGGTCGGTGATCAGGGAAGAGCTCAGCAAGTTGCAAGCACCTCACACTACAGCAACACTGTCTGTCGTCGACGTAGTACGAGATGAACTGAGGCAGATGATACATGAGCCGGAGCGTGTGCCACAGCCCATCCAGCGCATCCCAACGTACTCTGAAGTACTCAGACAACCCGCGGCGCACACTAATGCAGCAGTTACGATGGCCTCTCCTTGCCCACAAACGGTACGCAGCGCACCTCATCCACTGGAACCGATGGCTACCTACCTGCCACGAGCCCGTGGTGTAGCTCGCTACGTGGATCAAAGGCCCCGGAAAAGTGACATCTGGCGTGACCATGAGCGCAGGCTTTTGTGTTTCCATTGTGGGGAAGCAGGTCCCCTATATAGGTTCTGCCCTTACCGAAGGGCAGGATTAAGGGGCTTTCCGTTGTACGCACCATGCCCTCGAAACGGTGAACGGCCAACGGAGATCGAAGAGTACTTGTCCGCGCGCCAGAGCCCACTCACTCCACGCCAACATCAGCCAAGATCGCCGTCGCCCAGGCGTTACCGATCACCCAGCTCACGTGCTTCTTCCGCACGGTCTGGGCACCGTTCTACAAGCCCACACCAGGAAAACTGAAGCAAGCGACCTGTGGAGGTGAGGCCGCTGATAACGACAGTTGCGAAGATCCTCCATTACGGTTTCAAGGTGACGATGCTATGTTTACAGAGGATAAGCGCAGCAGTGCAAAGATTACTTCAGATTTGCGGTTGAAAATAGACGGATACGAGCTAAATGCTTTAGTTGACACTGGCGCTGATTATTCGGTAATGAGTCACAAATTGGCGAAGAAACTGAAAAAGGTTGTGACAAAATGGAGTGGGGCACAGATACGCACGGCAGGTGGCCACACTATTACACCGCTCGGCAGATGCACCTCAAGGCTCGAAATAAGAGGCTTTATTTACGTTGCTGAGTTCATCGTGCTGCCAGACTGTTCAAGGGAGCTTTTACTAGGAATAGATTTTCTGCAAGCCAATGGAGCCATAATTAATCTGCGCAGATCCAGTGTAACGTTTTCGACCGAACAAGCTATGTCGGTGGAGGAATCGAAAAAGCGACGTCTTACTGCTCTGCGCGTTGTTGATGATGACGTCACAGTGCCACCACGCTGTAGTGTAATGATGCTTGTTGAAAATAAGGCATTTTGTGACCACGAAGGAATAGCGGATGGAAACGTAAAGCTCTTTTTAAACAAAGGAATTTGCGTGGCGAGGGGTGTTGTTCACTTAACGAATGGCCGCTCAGTTGTCCTCCTTACGAATTTTGGGAATGAATGTCAGCACATCATGCAAGGTATGGCTATCGCCTATTTCCACGAGTTCTGCATGGCGACTGAACTACTCAGTTTAGCGACAACGCCAGCCACTCCACAAGAGACCTGCAACGTCGACGCATCAGTTAACGTCAACCATAGGCTCCCAGAATATCAAAAGAAACGATTGTTCGCCCTTACAAAAGAGCTTTCGGACTGCTTTTCAACGTCCTCTAAGGTGCGACGCACGGCTATTGAAAAACACAGGATTATAACAGAAGAAGCCACGAGACCGATTTACCAACACCCATATCAAGTATCGCAAAAGGAAAGAGACGTCATCAAGAAACAAGTGGAGGAGATGCTTTCAGATGACGTGATCCAGCCTTCCAGCAGTCCATGGGCGTCTCCCGTAGTGCTTGTTAAAAAGAAAGATAACAGCCTTCGATTCTGCGTCGACTATCGGAAACTGAACAGCGTAACGAAACGGAATGTATACCCTCTGCCGCGTATCGATGATACACTCGATCGACTACGGAGTGCGAAATACTTCTCCTCCCTTGATCTCAAGAGCGGATATTGGCAAATTGAGGTGGATGAGCGTGACCGTGAAAAGACGGCATTCATAACCCCGGACGGCCTCTACGAATTTAAAGCGCTTCCGTTCGGCCTGTGCACAGCGCCAGCTACGTTTCAGAGAATGATGGACGCTGTCCTCGCTAGACTGAAATGGCAGTCCTGCTTGGTGTACTTGGATGACGTCGTATTTTCCGCTACATTCGACCAAAATCTAGAGCGACACTGCAGAGTATTAGAAGCCATTCGTTCAGCAGACTTGACCATCAAGCCAGAAAAATGCCACTTCGCTTTTGAAGAGCTTCGATTCCTCGGACACGTCGTCAGCTCCGACGGCGTTTGGCCAGATCCCGAAAAGACAGCTGCCATCGTGAAGTTCCCGACACCCAAAGACAAGAAGTCAGTACATCGCTTCCTGGGTTTATGTGCGTACTATCAGCGATTTGTGGAAAATTTTTCGAACATTGCTGAACCACTTACTAATCTGACAAAAGACGAGGTGCCCTTTAGGTGGGAAAGTGAACAACAGGAAGCATTTGATGAGTTAAGAACACGCCTGCAAGCCTCTCCAATCTTCGCCCACTTCGATGATACTGCCAAAACTGAAGTTCACACTGATGCGAGTAACGTCGGCCTCGGAGCCATTCTAGTCCAGCGGCAAAACGGCCAAGAAAAAGTGCTAGCGTATGCCAGCCGCAAGCTTTCGAAAGCTGAGACAAATTACTCTGCAACCGAAAAAGAGTGTCTCGCGGTCATTTGGGCCATAAGTAAATTTCGGCCGTACCTCTACGGTAGACCGTTCCGAGCAGTAAGTGACCACCATTGCCTGTGTTGACTAGCGAATCTTAAGGATTCCTCTGGCCGACGAGCAAGATGAAGCCTTAGGCTACAAGAGTACGATGTTACTGTGGTATACAAATCTGGGAAAAAGCACAGCGATGCCGACTGCCTGTCACGCGCGCCAGTGGAGACAAGTGAGCCGGAGGAAGAAAACTTCCCGTTTCTAGGCGTCGTCCAGGCATCAGAAATCGCTGAACAACAACAAAATGACCCCGATTTGCTGCCGCTTATACAGCGTCTCCAAGGACTCAACGTTAAAGTCCCGCGCACTTTATTGAGAGGGCTCCCTTCGTTCTGTCTTCGGGAAGGGGTCCTTTACAAGAGGAACTTCAAGCCTCATGGTGACAAGTTTTTACTCGGTGTACCTGCACCTTTACGAAACGAGATTCTGCACGCATGTCATGATGAGCCAACATCTGGGCACATGGGTGTCAGCCGTACATTCGCCAGAATTCACCTAAAATACTACTGGCCAAAACTGTTATCATCAGTTCAGCGCTATGTGAAAACTTGCCGTGAGTATCAAAGACGCAAAACTCCATCCGTGAAACCTGCAGGTCTCCTCCAACCAATAGAATAACCGCATGCCCCATTCCAACAAGTCGGTATGGATCTCCTAGGCCCGTTTCCGACATCGACTGCACACAAGAAGTGGATAGTCGTAGCCACGGACTATCTCACTCGCTACGCTGAGACTGACTCGCTGTACACTGCAACAGCTCTTGAAGTTGCCAAGTTCTTCATCAACAACATAGTCCTCAGACATGGTGCGCCTAGCGTGGTAATTACAGATCGTGGCCCAGCTTTTACTGCAGACCTAATGAAATGTCTGATGCGAATGACCCATACAGACCAGAGAAGAACTACAGCATACCATCCTCAAACAAATGGCCTAACGGAGCGCTTGAACAGAACTCTGACTGATATGCTTTCAATGTATATCGACGTCGAACATAAACTGTGGGATGAAATATTACCTACATCACGTTCACATATAATACAGCCGTTCAAGAAACAACGCGAGTGACACCATTTCAACTTGTATTCGGCCGAAGAGTCACCACTCCACTGGATGCCATGTTCCCACTGAATGATGAAAGCAGCAATCCACCTGGCCTAGACGACTTCCTGCAAAGAGCTGAGGAAGCACAACAGATGGCGAGATACAGAATACGCCGCCAACAGCGTATCGACTCCTAGCGGTACAATCAGCGTCGTACCGAAGCGCATTTTCAACCAGGTGACAAAGTATGGATATGGACCCCAGTGCGTCGCCGTGGACTTTTTGAAAAACTTTTAGATGCGGAAGCATCTTATACTCGCGCCTTGTAGTGCGCCGTCCGCGCCGTCCGCACCGCTTCTCGAACATTCGACAGCTGACGCGCGCGCATGCGCCGTCGCGCCATCGCCCACCATCTGTGCCGCGCGCGCTTCTCCTTCGAGAACATTCGACAGCTGACAGCGCATGCGCCGTCGCGCCGTCGCCATCTGTGCCGCGCGCGCGCTTCTCCTTCGAGAACATTCAACAGCTGACAGTGCATGCGCCGTCGCGCTGTATATATACTCAAGGTCGGCGCTCGCTCGCTCAGTTGCCGCTCGTCGGTTGGTTTGTACGGCGCGTCGACGTCCAAGGTCGCGGTGAAATGAATTCCAACGAATCCACAAACACAATGATCGACGTCCCTTCGACCAGCGCCGTCCTTTCGCATACGTGTGTACGTGTTCACTCATTTAACACCCCCTCCTACAACCACGTTAACCAATTTAGCCATCGACCCAAGTAAGTCGCAATTTAACACCCCATTTCACAACCACGTTAACCAATTTAGCCATCGACCCAAGTAAGTCGCACTTTAACACCCCGTTAACCAATTATATGCTCCGCATCCTCCTCAGCGTTCCCCCGAGGGAAGCTGCGGGCAATTTTTTTAGCCGCTACTTCGGGCCTTACGAAGTACTCCATCGTGTAAGCGATGTAACTTACCAAGTCAGATCGGCTATACACGGGAGCTCAAAACGCCGCAACCCTACAGAGGTTGTACATGTAGTCCGGATGAAGCCGTACTATGAAAGATCACCGGAAGACCAGTGACGCCTACCACGAATCTATTCATTGCCTGACGCATCGGGACGATGCGTATGAGGAGGGGGATTATGCCACGACATAGTGCCTGCATTCAAACAACGCGCCCATCACTACGCGCACAGGGACATACATGCGCGCCGTCCAGTGTTGCGCAGAGACGATGATGATAGCACGAGAACCAGCTGGCCCCTGCTGATGTGCGCCACGCGCTTGGGACTCTTCTTGAAGAAGTAGAAGAAGAAGATATCTTGGTGTTCTGCTGTAACGTGCTACGACCATAGTCCCTTTGAGTTGTGGGCACAGGTTCGCCCTTTAATAAATACGTTTTATTATACCCCGATTCCTTCAACATCGTTACAATATAGTGCTAATGGCTAACAACAAGGAAGATTTGCAGAGATTGACGGACATCTGCGGTAATGAGGGAGATAGGTTAGATTTCAGATTCAGTAAGAAAAAAATCAGCAGTCATAATTTTTAATAATAATGAAGGTAGTCAGCTTAGGATACAGGAGGTAAAGCTAGAGTTAACAGATAAATACAAATATCTGGGCGTACGGATAAGCAATGGGACTGAGTACTTAAGGGAACACAAAATATACGTAACGACTAAATGCAGTGATGAAAATGGGGCACTGTAGAATTAGAAAATGGGGCACTGAGAAATATAGAAAGGGGTCATGGTTCCCAGTCTAACGTTCGGCAATGCGGTCTTGTGCATGAGAGCAGAAGTTCAAGCAAGATTATAAATTAAGCAACGTGGAATAGGTAGGCTTGCTTTAGGAGCTCACGGGAATACACCAAATCAGGGAGTACAAGGTGATATGGAATGGACATCATTGGAGCGCAGGGAAGCTAGCAGCAAGATGAAATTTGAGAAGCGATTGAGAAAGATGGTGGAGAAGGGTCGGGTTAGGGAGGTTTTCAGCTACTTCTACATGAAGATCGTCGATACGAAATGAAGGAAGTGAACCAGAAATTTGACGGATAAATACTTAGAAAACAGCAGGGGGCCAAACCAAAACGGACTATCAGTTAAGAAAAAGGTGAAGGAAACGGAGACCAATATGTGGAGAATTGGCATGATTAAAAAGTCCGCACTAGAGATCTATTGAACTTTTAAGCAGGAAATTGCCAAGGAATTGATGTGTGATAATACTCGGGGTAGTTCCCTACTGTTTGAGTCGAGGACGGCGGTATTGCGAACCAAGAAATTATCATCATTATCATGATCACCAGCCTGACTACGCACACTGCAGGACAAAGGTCTCTCCCATGTTCCGCCAGTTAACTCAGTCTGTGCTATCTGCTGCCAATTTATACCCGCAAACTTCTTAATCTCATCTGCCCACCTATCCTTCTGTCTCCCCCTAACTCGCTTGCCTTCTCTGGGAATCCAGTTAGTTACCCTGCATGACCAGCGGTTATCCTGTCTACGCGCCACATGCCCGGCCCATGTTCATTTTCTCTTCTTGATTTCAACTATGATATCCTTACCCCCGTTTGTTCCCTAATACACTCTGCTCTCTTCTTGTCTCTTAAGGTTACACCTACCATTTTTCCTTCCATTGCTCGCCGTGTCGTCCTCAACTTAAGCTGAACCGTCTTTGTAAGTCTCCAGGTTTCTGCTCCGTAGCTAAGTACCGGCAAGATACAGCTGTTATATACCTTCCTCTTAAGAGAGAGTGGCAATCTACTTGCCATACTTTGAGAGTGCTTGCCAAATGTATTCCACCCTATTCTTATTCTTCTGGTTACTTCAATCTCGTGGTTTGGCTCCGCGGTTATTGCCTGCCCTAAATAGACATAGTCTTTTACAACTTGAAGTGGATTGTTATCTATCTCGAAGCGCTACTCTCTTCCGAATTTGTGATACATTACTTTCGTTTTCTGCAGAATAATTTTAAGACCCACCTTTCTGTTCTCCTTGTCTAACTCCGTAATCATGAGTTGCAGTTCGTCTTCTGAGTTACTCAGCAATGCAATGTCAACGGCGAAGCACAGGTTACTAAGGTACTCTCCATCACCTCTTATCCCTAACTGTTCCCATTCCGACCGACCGACCGACCGACCGACCGACCGACCGACCGACCGACCGACCGACCGACCGACCGACCGACCGACCGACCGACCGACCGACCGACCGACCGACCGACCGACCGACCGACCGACCGACCGACCGACCGACCGACCGACCGACCGACCGACCGACCGACCGACCGACCGACCGACCGACCGACCGACCGACCGACCGACCGACCGACCGACCGACCGACCGACCGACCGACCGACCGACCGACCGACCGACCGACCGACCGACCGACCGACCGACCGACCGACCGACCGACCGACCGACCGACCGACCGACCGACCGACCGACCGACCGACCGACCGACCGACCGACCGACCGACCGACCGACCGACCGACCGACCGACCGACCGACCGACCGACCGACCGACCGACCGACCGACCGACCGACCGACCGACCGACCGACCGACCGACCGACCGACCGACCGACCGACCGACCGACCGACCGACCGACCGACCGACCGACCGACCGACCGACCGACCGACCGACCGACCGACCGACCGACCGACCGACCGACCGACCGACCGACCGACCGACCGACCGACCGACCGACCGACCGACCGACCGACCGACCGACCGACCGACCGACCGACCGACCGACCGACCGACCGACCGACCGACCGACCGACCGACCGACCGACCGACCGACCGACCGACCGACCGACCGACCGACCGACCGACCGACCGACCGACCGACCGACCGACCGACCGACCGACCGACCGACCGACCGACCGACCGACCGACCGACCGACCGACCGACCGACCGACCGACCGACCGACCGACCGACCGACCGACCGACCGACCGACCGACCGACCGACCGACCTATACGGTGACAAGCTATAGTGGCCCACGACCACCGTACCATATAGAAACATGGTACGGTGGTCGTGGCCCTGTATAGCTTCGTTAGTTAACAAGATCCATTCTATATCGTGCTGTCAATACATTTAGTGCGATGCGCCCTATATACGCCGTGGGCCGTGTTGTCGTAGTGATGCCGTGTCATCGTCTTCATGCCGTGTCGTCGTAGTCGTCGTTGTAGCCAGTTGCCTTGCTTGTCAATTAAAACGGTGTCACAGCATATCCACAGAGTGAATGATGATGAGTAGGACGAAGTGTCAGTGTGTCCGTCCGTCCATGCGTACCGCCGGTCATTATTCAGCTCTTGGATACGCTGTACTTTTTAATTTTTTCAAGGAAAGCTGCCTGCTAACCCCGACGGTACAGTATTAAAACGATAGCGCTAAACAGCTCGTTTTGCAGAAATTGTGCTGTCGGCGTAAGCCTCGTTGCATGTGAATCATTTTTGCCTGTGGCAGTAAAATCGAGAAGTGTGAAAATAAAAGAAACAATTAAAATTTGCGAGCTCTAATGACGATGGAGCCCAGGCTGTTTGCGTGGCAAGCAGATGTTATACCCCACATTCACGTGTCTTCTTGCAAGTACATTGAAAATAACTTAATCTCATTGAAAGTGCAGCGCTAACAGCTATCATGCTTTACCAACATATATACGCGTCATGCATACAGGATTCACAGTACAGCATGTGATAACACTAATATTTCGTGGAACAAGCATGCATTGCCATGGGATATGTGATGATCATAACCACTTATTCGTTTAAAGCGGGCCACTCATTACAAGAGGCATGCACTTTACGGCGCGTATTCCCTTAGGACCACGTATACTGGGTGCTGAGAGTTCAAAAACATTTCACACGTACAATGGCTCGCGCTTTAAAGCATGGTACCCATTACAAAGAATGCAGCCATATGCGACAGCTTCACTGTCACAAGCCACTTTCAAATTCATATCAATTACATTGTAGTAATCCACAATTTATTTTTCTCGAGTATCATCATACATTATAGTATATGAACCGAGTGGTTTAAATACGCACTATGGGCAGGATATCGCTACCACGTTCAACTCTTATAAGCGAAGCATCATCATCATCTTCATCATCATCAACAACAACAACATCAACAAAAACAACAACCAGACAGCGCCCACTGCTGGGCAAAGGACCGTGATAAAAATGGGAACCATCGTGTCAATGAAGAAGATAATGGCACGAGGTCTCTTGCTCACGCGACATCGTGCGAAGAGAAGCAGCTTCCACGTGCAACAGCCAGGTCGCAGTTCGCCGTCACTCCTTCTCAACTTCTCGAGCCCAGGCAGAGCAAAGACAGCATCCCACAGCCACGCTTCAAGTTCCGATTGGTGTAGACCGACCCACGGCTACTTTAGCATAGACCAACTGAAGGTGCCACATAGAGGAACGGGTGACAACAAAGATGAGCGATGCGGAAGACGAGAAGGCCACGGCCACTAAGCAGTCGAACGCCTCGACGTCGTCCTCGCAGTCACAGCATGACCGCAAGTTAGATGACGCTAAGACGAGCAATGGCAAAGAAGGCGAACAGGCCACCGCCAACCAGTCTGCGACCTCTCTGTCAACGGCGTTAGTACCGCGCGTTGAGCGGGAGTCATCCGTGGTTCCCAGATATAAACACCAACGAGGAAGCGTCGACCACCCTTTGTCCGTTCTGACGTCCTCGCTTTCACCACACGATGGCCAACCGGCCACCGCTAAGACGTCTAGTGGTAAGGAAGTCGAGCAGGCTACGGCCAAACAGCTTACGAACGCTATGACGACGGCGTTGGTGCCATACGTAGGCAAACGGAAACCTTCCGTTACATACAGAGGCTTAGACCGGTGGGATATCGTTGAAAAGTTGCTCAATCGGGCGTATTCTTCTCTGACGCACGAAGGCCAGTCGGACACCGCCGATGTGATCAGTGGCAAAGAAAGCAAACAGGCCAATGCGGACCAGAATGTGAACGCTCTGACGTCACTGCCACCACGCGAAAGCCAGCAGGAGTCCTCCGCGATTCCCGCTGACGATTAAAGGGTCCTCCCAGACCAGCCGTCCGCTCCGATGCTCACACCGCACAAGCGCAAGCCGGGCGTTACTGACGTTGACAGCGGCGAAGAAAACAGACCGGTCACTGCCGACCAGCCTGTGACCATTGCGACGATGTCAGTGCCACCACGTGAAGGCCAAAAGGAAGCCTCAGTGATCCCTAATAATGAATATAAGCGGGGCATCGTTGACCAGCCTTCTCGCGTTCCGACGTTTTCGCCTTACGACAGTCAAACAGGCTCCACGAGAATGTCAGTGGCAAAGGAAGCAAGCCAAAGATTGCCAACCAGCCTTTCACCATTTTTACATCACTTCCACCACACGAAGGTCAGCAGCAGTCTACCATGGTTTCCAGCGACAAAAAACAACGGGCCGTCGTTGAACAGCCGTTTACCGCTTCGAGGGTCTTGCCCTCGTCGCATGATAGCCAGCTGGAGAGCGTCCAGTGGCAAAGATAGTGAGCAGGCTACCACCAAACAGCCTACGAGTGTTCTCATGACGTCGCTGCCGTCACGCGACGACTGGCATGAATCTTTCATTATACCCAGTGACGAAGGGGCCACCGTCAGTCAACCGTCTACCACTCTGGCGTCATTTCTGTCGTCACTAGATGGTCGGCACCGGGAAGGTTTCAAGATGGCAGCCGCTCACGGAACTGAGGACGAGCGCTCGGCGGTTCATGATGCTTCAGACAAGCCTACTTACGAACGGACATCGTCACTGTCACCAACGGAAGGTCATCACGAGCCTGCCCATACCAGCACCGTCGCAGCAGTCATTACTGCAGCCTCGGTCGCGCCGGTGGCGCCCACGTCTCCACTGGATCAAGTCCTCATCTGTGGTCACGGCAGGTTTCAGCAGATCGCCCTGTTCTGCACCGCGCTGGCCTTCTTCACGACCATCGTACACGATATCGCCTCGGCAAACCTGGCAAGACCCGTGGGCCACTGGTGCAGGTATAGTGCGCCTTGAAGCTCCACGTGTATGTTTGTGTGTGTCAATGTGCGTGCGTGTGTGCGAGTGTCTCCTTAAATTTTGTTCAAATATAAGAAGATAAATGAGCCATATTGTTCTTATTTTGTCTAAGTGGGCCCTCCCTAGTTGGCTTTAAGGGGCCTTGCGGCATTTCAGCATGTTCAGAAAATGGTGCCGATCGGTAGTCAATGCTGTTGAGAGCCCACGAACCAAGCCAGTTGGGCAAGCGCAAGGTTATCGTATCGCTATTTCATTATTTCCCACTGTCTGTATTTCCCACTGTCTGTAATAAGAAGGGTGGATTGTGGTGACGTGCATGCGTGTTATGCTTATGTATATATGAGAGTGTTCTTTCCGAAATAAAAAAAAATTCAGTAGCTAGAGTAAGTGCTCCTTGCGGTGTCCTTTCTAAGTCTTCGTACATATTTCGGTAGTTTCATGATGAAAGATTACGGGCAGCATGCGGTCTCGAATGGGCAATACATTTCCAAGGTCAACTAGAAATCGTTCGCCCTTCGTTCTACAAATGATTCCATATACCCAAATGACCACGCCATATACCCAAATTCACGGCCACTGGCATCGCGGGTCGCATCTATAATTACCGCGGCCACTGTGAGCACACGCGTCCGTTTTCAACAACACAGAATGTAGGCCATGCCTTCGAAAAAAATTGCTCCAACTAACAACACGCTCATGAAGTAACTTCTTTTCTCCGTGCCAACCCAGACAGCTTGTCTTCTAGGGTGTTCATCGGAACGAGAGAAAGCAATTACAGCATGCGACAAATCACCGTAGCTCCACTCCAATGATTGACAAGTTCTAACATCGGTCAATTCGCAAGGCAGCACCTCTCTTAGTGAAGAGAGAGAAAATATACATCAGCGAGTGTACAGAGGCCCTTCGTTGAGTCCAGGGCTTCATTGCCTTGCTTGACCCGGCGAGTCGATCCACTGGATCAGCTGCTGCTGTTACTGCCGGCGTAACCTGAGCAGTGCAGACCCTCAAAAGGAAGGAGTGGGGTTGTAAGGAACGCCGAAGACTTTCGATGGTTACTCGGAGAAGTGTTGCAGGTGTAACGAAAGGGAGCAGTGAATGAGTACAGGCGACGCGAACGGGGCCCAGTCAAGTCATGATGAACGGGGCCCAGTCCTCGTCCAATTTTAGCAGGTATTGAAGACGTCTCCTGGAACGCCTTACCACCTTGCGCAGGCCTACTGTCCAGTACTCTTACATGGAACCGAACGTCTGGAGGAACATCAGCATACCCGTAGTACAGAAAGAAGACTCTTAAGAGGCCTGACTTGTCGGTGTTCTTAATTTTTTTTACCAATATCTGTCGAGAATATCCATTTTCTGCCAGGAGGTGGGAAAGGCGTGGGATAATGGGGAGGTAGAAGACGAGGGGAGAGAATAAAACATAGTATAGCCTTGTACTCTCTAGCATGGAATTGGGAAAGAGAAGTTATGGTGAGGAGTGATACGAGGGTGAGGAGGAGGTAAAGAATAAAGCGGAGCATTGCCATGACCAGAAACCACACAATTAACGGCTTTCTAGCGGATGCAACGAACGCCTTCGTTTACATGGTCGCCCTCACTATCACATGGTGACATGGTCACTCCAGCAGTAATGTGCAACGAATATCTCATTTCAAATGCCCGGCACTCTACGTCGATGGCTCGTTGGTTTGTAAACCGATTAATTTTTCATTTATATATCTAATTGAGTGCTTTTATTTCCCACTTCAGCTTTTGTGCAACTTGACACCATTACTTTCCCCAGTGAAATCATTTTGTACTGATTGTTTTTTGAAATGTTCATCCCTTGTATGCAATTTCTACCGCTTCTGTAAGTGACCTGTCCCAAGATTCATGGTGTGTGAATGGAGCAGTTAAATATTATTAATTTAAGAGAATCCATAGCTGGGCTATAAGGCATATTTGTGAACTGCAGATTGCAAATCATGTACGGCAGTCGTTAACCATCCCAGTAGCCCCACAACATCTTAGTACAAGCACCCGCTACTTACTCCGAGACAATATGAACGATTTTTGTAGCCTGACAGCATCCCGCCTATCCCCACAAAAAACACGCACCTCTTTATTTATTATTTCACTATAAACAGGTGTCAAGTGGTTTAAAACCACAGCGCATATAAATTAATCACCTTGAACGTCAGCACGAGCACTTAGTTGTGCTGCAGTTATCACGTTGAAACAACTAGCTCAATATGGGAGCTTAAAAAAAGACACACGAGGAAACTGATTTTGCACGTATTAGTAAAAAACAATTCTACAAACCTCAAAACGCCATTCTTACCTCGAAATAATAGCCACCTCGAGATACCCGATTGAAACACCGTGACGTCATATATTTTGAAGGTGCCTACCGAGTACTACGTAGCTTCTTATTTAAAAAAAAGTTAAAGTACATGGTCATCTGTGGGTGTCATAGAGCTAGCATACGACGTTTCAGAAAATTTCATCAAGCCAATGTCGTCGAACATACCAAAAATACATTTTGAAATTAGTGCCATCACGCAACGAGATTCGGCGCAAAATTTAAAAAACGAAACTTCAACCTTGATTTTCTCCTCTAGTGATGAACTTACGACACTGAAACATATTACATTAGAGTTCTCAGAGTTAAGTATATCAATTTAAATGAAGTCACTGTTTTTTTCTAGTGTCCCTTAAAGGGCCGCATATCCCAAAAACAGATGGCAAGTGCCTGTATTCTGCTTTGTGTATTCTGCCCTTTCTCGCACGTAATTTACGCTTAAGTGGAGAGTTGGGTGTGTTGGAAATTACGCACGAACATGACGGAGACGCCACACGAGGAAGCAAGACGAGCGCTCTCGACAAACATATAGAGTTGTTATATAGGGAGCGCTCGTCTTGGGCCCTTATCGCCTTCTCGTCTTTCTAACTACGTAAGTGGAGCTCTGTAGTTCACGCAGGAAAATTGGGAAACCCTTAAGCTTTGCCTTCAGGAGTGGGAAGTTACACGGATTCCCGCACGTGCGCGCACACACTATCACTTTCACAATCACTGGCTTACCTTCGATTCTCGCTTCTCGAAGGAGACCTAAGGGCCGTTCTACGCGCTTTCCGCACAGCCGCAACGCACGTGCCGGGACCTCTACCGCACGCAAGCGGGGGACAAATAAGCCGATTCGCGGCGCTGCGGAGGGTTAAAGAGCGTCGCCAACTGGCTTATTTGTCCCCCCCCCCCCTTGCGGGCGGTAGGGGTCCCGGCACGGGCGTGGCGGCTGTGCGGGAAGCGCATAAACGGCCCTTAAACGTGCCGCAAGTAAAGCGTACATGCAAACGTCTTCTGCTTTTACTTAAAATCAAAGGATCGGCTCCTACGCCGTTCTTTCGCTTACAAACAACGACGACGCCGCTACCGACAACGGAAATTTCGCTTAATGAGTAAGTCTATACACGCGCTATCCGTACAGCCACACCACATGCAAGCGGAGGGCAAAAGAGCGTGCGCAAGCAGAGGGCGACAGAGCGTCTCGGCGACGCTCTTTCGCCCTAAGCTTGCGTGTGGCATGTGTCCCGCCATGTGCGGTCCGGCTGTGCGGACAGCGTGTTAATAGGCCCTAACGCAATCGCGTCAATAGACATTGTTTGGTAACCTTAAATCCGCTTTCTTTGACCACTGATCTACTAGACTCTCTGCTTCCAGCTGGCGGGCATCGCTGCCGACCGCATTGGTCGACGTCCCGTGCTCGGCATCTGGCTCGTGCTGCTCGTATTCGCCGGCACCGCACTCGTGTTCGCCAACAGCGTGGCGGTGTTCGCCGCGCTCCGGTTCGTGACATCCGCGGGTGCCGCCGGAGTGTTGGTGGCCTCGCAGGTGTTGCTCTTCGAGGTGACCGACTCGCAACACCACGTTCTCTTCTGCGCCATCGCCGTCGCGGCAGCCGCGTTTGTCGCAGCCGTCTACACTGAAGTCGTCTACGTCTTCATCCGGAACTGGCATACTGCCCATGTAAGACGGCGCGATCTCAACAACACGCTACAGGAATAATTACAATGCTGCGTTTGCTCAAGGGCATGTACTAGAACGGCCCTTCAAATAGCGCATGCATATGAACACCATACGCCACCATATTGAAGGGCATCAATGGCCGAGAGTTTCCGCCGTCGCCGTTCCATTCTCGAATTTAGTCAACTTAAATGTAGCGTAATGTCAACGTGAAATCTTTCGTCCTTGTGCTAGGCATGTAATGCTGTTAGCCTGCATTAGTTCAGCAGTGAGTCATACGGAGAAAATAACTCAATAAATAAACTTTAAAGTTTTTCTTTGTTCATTCTCTAGGCGGGTAATGTTGCTTTTAGTAAAGGGGTCCCAAAAAGCACATGTATATTCAATATCTGGCCTAATTAGGCTGCTATAAGCAAGTAACTTTACAGCTGGAGGTGTCTGTTTGAGCTTATGTCGCAGTAAAGCGCTTCGTACAGACTATAAGGCTAGCAATGCTTACAACCGTGTTAAACCGAATAAACAATTAAGGTGTAAAGTATTATTAGCAGGAAGTAATCGCAATAATTTGGTTGCTGAAACGTCTCTAGCAATAAACTGATAATAACGCTTCGGCAACCTCCTGAGCCGCGCAAGCAAGAGCAACACCGCCTCGTTGCCGGCAGTGCGTCGGTACCTTTGAAGAGGGAAACTACCCGACGGAACTCGCTGTAGACGACGCGTATCTGAACTGCCGTAACAAGCAGGATGTCGTTAAACGGTGCCGCACAAAGTGGCACTCATGTGGCACACCGACTTCTCGAATCACACTAACAAGATCCTGCAAGTGTCGGGAAAAAGCTACGTGCTTAGCGCACACATTGGCGTCATCGACGCTTTGCTGAACGAAGCAGCGGGAATCTGTACGAAGAGTAATCTCTGGATGCCCGTGCTGCTACTTTCCTCGGGTTTCACAGTATAGTGGAGCTGTCGCATGTTTTTCTCTCTCCAGGTAGCCTACATGGTTCCCACGTGTGGTTTGATGGTCGCGGCTTATCTGGCAGAGGAGTCGCCCTGCTGGCTCATGGCCACCTACGAGCTGCGCAACGCCGAGCACGTGCTGTCGCGTGCAGCCGGAGCCAACAGAGTCGAGCCGCCGGTCTTCAGGCGCCGGCTGTCGGCGCTCAGGGACGAGATGTGCAGGCAGCACTGCCATTCGGTCACTCAGCAGGAACAGGAACGCGCTAACGTCACGGACCACGGTGATCATTTCTTTCGTTGTACTGACTACGAACGGGTTACGTCCGCCAATCTCGCCTGAATGACACCACGCGATTTCACCTTCATACATTCCAAACTGTAGCTTGTGAGTGAAAACGTGCCTCCGTTCAGCAGCAGCGCCTATACACTTGGATTGCTCGGCTATGAGACAACCATGGCGTGCGTAGGGTTCATTATGAGGGGAGGTAAGGTGTAATTTGTATCGGAGACCCCCGCCCCCCACCTAATTATGTGTCCGCTTATTTTGATCCATCTGCCCCAACAGAGCTTCGCGCCGACACAGGTGCCCATGACATTGCTGCTCTACTCGCTCGGAAAACAATGTAAACAGACATCGCGCCCATTCCTCCCACCATCTTAGATGAAGAGGGTGGGCACTCCCCCCCGTATTCCCCCGAGTGCACGCCTGTGGACATAATAAAATAGCGCACAAAAAGACGACGCACCAGACGAATAAACAAACGGGACGAGTGCAAAATCGACGTCTTTGGTTGTTCACGTCCCGTTTGTTGCATTCTGTCGAACAGTATACAGTATACACACACCCTTAAAGGAGTGCGTTTATGATGTACAGAGTTTCTCTCTTGTTACCACGCCATATTTTTGCAGTGTTTCCTCTACAATGCACTTAATAAGTAGAGACCTGCGATTCCGCAGACGGGGTCCGGCTTTCGGACTTGCTTTCGAACCAGCCCCTGCGCCAGCGGTCGGCCATAATCTTCGGCTGCTGGTTCCTGGCGTTTGGAACATTTGCTCACCTCAGCACGGGTCACATGATGCGCACCAAGCAAGGTGCCCGCGCCGCCCTCGTGGTCTTGCGTCTGCCCTGCGTCATGGTGGACGTCTACGTTCTCACGCGCGATAGTCGGCGCCTCTGCCTTGTCTTCAGCATGCTGTCCCTGGCCATCGCCATGGGTGCCCTGTCCCTTGCAGTCTCCTTGGACGCCACTGACCTCGTCGCCACCGTTCTAGTCACCTTGGCGCTGCTGATATTCGACATGTCCGCCATCTCGGCGTTCGTCTTGTCCGCGGAACTCTACCCGACCGTGCTTCGTGGGGCTACGTTCGGAGTCTGCTACATGAGCGGACGTCTCGGGGCCCTAGTGGCGGTGTTCGTCAACGAGATCCAGTCGCGGCCGCTACGGGGCGTTGCATACGCTGTCGTGGCCGCCATGTTGCTCCTGGTTGGAACGATGACGCTCGCGCTGCCCGAGACCAAGCATATGCCGCCTTCGAACGTGGTCCACGGCATTATGGTCATGGAGGACAAGTGGCAGCTCTATTCTCCGCTGCGAGTGGCCCGAACCCGAAACAAGCGCCGCCATTCCAAGACGGCGCTACTGGAGAGCGACCGAATGCGCCGTCGCAGCTCTTCTTTGCTGCGAGAGCAAGCCGCTTTGGGTCAGAACCCAGCGGCCTATAAATGACAGGCTGCTGGGTACTTGCGGCGATTAGCGCTTCTTTTTCAGTTTTAAATATTTCTGTGGTAATTTGTCACGCTTCATGTTTGCGTTAACAATGTGCCTTTCTTATGACGTTTATGGACAGCTTATCTTTCAATGTAGCCCTTAATTTAGGCAGGACACCCTCTTCAATTCTTTTGTTTTTGAATTTACGATTGACATTTGTGTATGTTTCTGAACGACCTATGTGTCATAATATGTGCTGCGCGGGCGCGAAACAGAAACTAAAAAAACGACAATAGTGTGCCGTGCGGTGGCGAAGAGGATGTGATGTGTGCGTGTATGTGCCGGGCGGTGCCTACGAGGAAGACGACAGCTCGTGAGGCGCGGCCTCGAGCGTGCGTGACCGGTGCCTTCGGCAGTGCGCGAGGTACGTCGTTCGAGGCAGGACTACCTCGTCGGGCGTCTGGCCCATAGGTACGACCCAGGCCACGTCGCGACACTCGTACCAGCCGAGTGGACAGCTCAGCCTCCGCTAGACGACCGGTCTAGGAGAGCTGGCGCCAGGTTCCTGAACCTGTCCTTGTCCCGCTGGTCGTGGAGAGCTGGCGCCGGGCGCCTGAACCTGCCCTTGCGCCGCTGTTCCAGGAGGGCTGGCGTGGGTTTCCGAGGCGGACTACAGGTGCTCAAGGGCACAACTCCCTGCCGCCGGAACACGTGAGTCGTCGGCTCCAGTTCGTCGACAGTGGCGCTGAGCCACTGGAGTTCGACGCGGCGACCCTGCGTCTCCCGACTTCGTCACTGCAGGTGACGACGCCGCCCAACGTCGACTTCGCCACTGAATGGTGCCGACGGGGCATCAACGACGGCCCAGGCTACTACCCCGACGACCTGAACTGTAGGCCGAACGTTCTACTTATTCATTTAGTTTAGCCGCGTGTTTTTGTGTTAGGAACTTCGTAATGTGTGGGTTGTCCATGTGTGAAGGGTACAATAGAAGTTGGACGTGTGTTTGTGCACTGGCGTGCTGTCTGATTCTTTCTGGAGCGGTCCTGCCCCAATAACATCACAAACTGGCGAGCCTGCCAGGATCCGCTCGTTAAACCAGTGAAAGAAGACAGTTTCGCTCGAGGCAGACACACGTTCAGACTGCACCATGGACTTGGAAAAACTCGCCGCTATAGGGCTCCAACTAGGGTTCTCGGGTGCAGAGCTAAACAAGTGGATTGAGGCCCAACAGGCTAAGCTAAGGGATGAGAGAGCTGCA